>NC_133393.1:157700427-158014802 GCF_047511655.1 Castor canadensis
TAGGACAGAGGGAGCAGCTGACTGTCAACAAGGCCTGCTGCTTTTCGGTTCCTACCCCGAACTCAGGCTCTGTAGGCTCTTGGGGGTCTTCCAGTGAATGAGGGATAAGTGGATATGCCCTGCAGTTGGCACCACTGAGAGCCACTGGCAGGAGCAGAGGCTGGGGATGGAGCTGCCCCTCCAGCTAAGCCTCGGAGACAGTCTTGGGAAGACCACTCAGGAAATGAAATTGCAGGGCTTGGCTCCAGCACAGCGTCCCCCAGCAGAGGTGAGGAGACCAGAAGCTGGACAGAGTCTGAGGGCAGGTGGCAGGGTTGGCTGCCAGCCCCAGGGGCCTGGGTTCCACAGCACCCAGCAATCCTTGTGCATGTGTGTTTTATGTGACTATTAGCAGAACCTGCACATTGCGTGGGCCTGCCAGACCACGGTCAGGACACCTTACAAAGGAGACACAGCACCGTCTGCAGCAGGACTGGAGCAGGTGCAGTGTGAAGTGTTTGGAGAAGGCCTCCCAGGTGACCCATGGGTTCTTCCTGATCCTCAGGGGACAGGCCTGGTAGGATGGTTCATCACACACATGACAAGCAGGAACCAGCCTCATGACCCAATGTCACTTGACCAGGATACGAGGAAGAGGCAATGAGTGACACCCAGGGAGCCCCTGCTGCTGGCCAAGGTGAGTGCCAGGCCCTGGGGACAGGACATGTAGGGGCAGTCCTCCATCACCAGGGATGGAGCAGGGTCTCTGCCCCTGAGCCTCCTCCAAGGAAGAACCAGTTTCGGTGAGACCCTGCTAAGCCAGTTTATCAAGATCACCCTGAGTATCTGTCACCTCCATATCTGAACTGGTCCCTGGTCCTCCACCTCCCCAGGTGATCTCTGGTGGCCTTGGCCTGTCTTCAGCAAGAATCCTGTGAAGTTAGTTCACACAGAATCCCTCTCACCTGATGTCGCCTGTTAGTGACTATCCACCCTTTGGCCCCACCTGCACCTGACTGTGAACCCCCACCTGCCCATGCTGGGTTGGGAATTGAGCCCATCTCTCTCTGTCACAAGGGTCCCCAAAGCTATCGAGGTGATCCTAAACAAAGCCTTCCCTGCTGCACTCTAACAAGCATCGATGAATAATTTTTTTCTTTGAGGTCCAGGGCCCCAGGCCTTGGGAGACTCAGATAAAAAGCAGTAGCTCTCCTGCCCTGTGGCCCAGGGAAGGCTGATGGCCCTGCCTTGGGGTGGACAGAATGCAATTTAAAAGCAGATGGAAGGAGGGAGGTCATTCTGGGCAGAAAGAAAGAAAACAACGTGCTCTGGACATTTCTAGAAGCCCCCGGTGTCAGAAAGGCCCTTGGGCATCAGGAAGTGACCTGTGGGGCTCTACGGATCAGGCTGGCCCCAGATGTCTGACATGGACCATGTTCCTGCTGATGGCACACAGTCACCCCAAAGCGAAGGTAGAGTGTCCCCAACACCCGAAGGCCACGAGTCTCCCCAAATGTTTCCCGTCGCTTGGAAAGTCCCTCGGTGCAAGATGAGCCAATCCTGAGACAAGTAACGGAGTCATAAATCCTGCTCAATCACAGAACGAGATTTAATTTTGATGTCAGAGTATTAGAGCATAATTAATTGGCCACTTTAATATTGGTAAGTAATCAATTCTATTGAGGCGATTGGGATAAGGATGTGATGCGAGAGAAATTGCTCACTTAATGGCATGGTTCCCGGTGGAGATCATGTGGCCTGGCTCCCCTGTCCGGCCACGCTCAAGCCTTTCCCTGTTTGGTTTTGAAAGTGGGACTTTCTCCTGCAATGTGGGATGTGTCTGGGGAGACTCAAGTGTGAGCTCAGCATGGATGCTTGCCTTCGGCTGACGGTGTCCCCCAGGCTCTGACCCCAATGGGACAGTATTTGGAAGTAGACCTGCAAGGCAGCGATTAAAGTGAACTGTGGTCAAGGAGGTGGGCTCTGGTGTGAAGGCGCAGGGGTCCTGATAAGAGCAGGAGGCACCTGAGCTCCATCTTCAACCTGAGGACACGGCGAGAAGGTGGTATCTAAGAGCCAGAAAGAGTCTTGATCTTGGCCTTCAAGCCTCCAAACTGTGAGAAGATCAGTATCTGCTGTTAACACCACCCAGGCTGTGGTATTTGTTACACAGCCCAAGCTGACCGAGACAATCGTCTAAACCTTGAGAAGCCTGTTAGGTCTGCGTGCTCTGGGAATGAGGTATGAAGAATTTCCTTCTCCCTGACCCCAAACACAAGCTAAGCTGAGGCCTGAGGGAGGAGAGAGGCCAGCTGGTATGTGCTCCAGCCAGGCAGAGGGTAGGAAGCCAGTAAATCCAAGCATTCAGTCATTTGGGTCAGATGTGCAGGTGGCTCTATGACCAGGGTCATCCTGAGCCAGCAGAGCCCAGATTCAGGGGAGGGCAGGCCCTAAATCAGGTGCTCCTACAGGCATAGCCAAGAGTTGGGGACTCCTGGGGATGTGACAATGGTGAGGAGTAGCCTTACCTGGCCTCCCATGAGCACTACTTAAACAAAGGCAGATTTGCACGCTTGACTGCAACTGAGGAAGACCATCTGGGGAGACTAGGTGCATCAGAGTGGACAGAAGAAGAAGCAGTGACCATGTCTATAAAGCCTGTGGGTCAGGAGGTATCTTTGCTTATTTCTGAGGAAGGGCATTTGTGTCGGCTTTATGGCGACAGCACAGGAGGGCAGTGGCTCAGGCTCATGGATACAGCACCCCCTTCCCCTCGGTGTCCCACTCGGGCCGAAGATGATCTGTGCGTCCAGAAAAACCACAGCTCTGCCAAGCGGCCAGATGTAACCCCCGTGGCTCCCCTCATGGAGGGACTGACATTGCCACTTCTAATCAGAGCGGCCAATTTTGGGGCTCCCCTTCCCATTTCACTGGTCACCTCACAGCCACCAGCACTCAGGTCTCCACTGGGCTCCACCCTAGTTCCCTGGGTCAGCTTCCAGTACAAACAGCCAGGGCGGGTGACAGGGCAGCCTGGGTCTCCATCCAGGAGCCCATGGCTGATATATTGAAACACCAGTCTAATCAGAGCGCCGATTTCAGCCCTGAGCAAGCGCAGCAGTTAATTAAATAAACAGTGCCCTGATTCACCGGTGAGATGCCGCGAACCCAGCCATGGCCGCTTCTCCAGGGCTCAATGCTCACGCCACTACCTGCGTGCGGTCGGGGAGGCCTCAGTGGGTCCCCCAGCTCCAATCCACGACCCCCTTGGACCTCCCCGCCTCAGGAAAGTCTTGGGCGAATGTGCCTGAGTGCATTCATTTTGCAAACTTCTTCACCACAGGCTCGGACACTACTTTTTCCTTTTAGGCCCCATGGTCTCCATCACAAGACCGCTCTGCTGTCAGTGTGTGTTCATCCTTCGTCCTTGCTGCTGAGTAATGATGCCCCATGCTGGCAGCTTCATGCAACACACACTGACAGTCTCACTGCTCCTGTGGGCTGGGGTCCAGGCACACTCAGCAGGGACCTCACCAGGACCACGCTCAAGGGTCTTGTATGGAAACACCGGGAAAGGACCGGCCTCCGAGCTCCCTGAGGATCTGGAATAGTCTGTGACTTTGTGGCTGCAGGACTGAGGGCCAGGTCCTTGCTGGCTGGCTCCTGCACGGTACACTCAGCTCCTAGAGGCCACAGGCACTTCCCAGTTGCACGTCTGGGCGTGTGGTACTTGCTCCTCCCAGTCAGCCTGGGGAAAGCAAGACGGTGTCTCCCCAGCAGCGTTCAGTGATTCTCTCACCTGCTCCCTGTTCTCCTGGGGTGAATGAGGTCACAGACCTCGCCGTACTCCAGGGGAAGTGACAAGGCAGTGAGGCCTGGGAGTCTGTCCCACACCTCACGAGGCAACTGTGGGCACACATGGACAAAGGAACTCAGCCTAGTAATGCTTATTTCACAGCTGGGCTGCAGCTGGTTCTGGTCAGAGACTGTGGTTTGATGACCCCTTAGTTAAATCTCACCTTTTTTATTTAGTTTTTTATTTCTTGCCATACTGGGGTTTGAACTTAGGGACTCATGCTTGCTATGCCGGGCTCTGCTGCTTGAGCCACGCCCTCAGTCTTTTTGGCTTTGGTTATTTTTCAGGTAGGGTCTCACATGCTTTCCTTAGACCTTAGATCTCCATCCTTCTACCATCCTCCTTAGCTGGGATGGTAGGTGGGAGCCACCACACCCAGCTTATTTGTCCAGATAGAGTCTAGCTAACTTTTTGCCCCAGGCTCGCCTCAAACTACACTCTTCCCCATTTCTGCCGCCTAAGTAGCTAAGATTACAGGTGTGCACCACAGTGCCAGACCTAAACGTCACCTTTAAGAATAAAATGACGGATTATGAAAATAAGCTCATTTTATGTTTAGCAGAATGAGGTTGTAACTAAAGCTGTCATATTGTGTGGTTAGGCTAGAGGAAGAAAGGATCAAATGTAAGCTAATGTTTTTAACAAATTATGTACAAAGGCAGTGAGGCTCCCTGCATGAAGACTCAGACCTTGGGACACTGTTGCAGAGAGACTGTGGCAAATAGGTCCTCAATACCAGAGCTGATCCTTGAAGGTGGACGTCCTCTACCCTGGCCCCGGCACTGTCCTTTCTGGACCATCTCTGCCAAGCTGCCATGTCTTCCCTGCACTCGTGAATCCCTCTCCATAATTTGCAATTTCACAGACGCCAATCCACTCATCAGTCAGATATCCACAACGTGCCATGATTGCAGAGTCCGAGGGACCGAGACAGACCCAGTGCAGGGGGTGGACATGCCCCACCAAGGAAGGGCTGGGTCATTTGGAAGTGATCAGCTCATCCTCGTGCAAAACGCTCATAATATGAAAAATTCTGTTTTCCCGAGCAACCTCAGAACTAGGAGAGGCAGGAGGAGGTGTGGTCTGCTGGCTGCTGTAATGAACTAGCAAGAACCTGGCGGCTGGCTCAACAGAACTGTTTCTCCCAGCTCTGGAGGCTGGAATCCAAAGGCCCTGCCAAGTCCATGTCTGGTTCATAGACGATGACCACTCTTCATAAGGGCACAAATCCTGTTCATGACGGCCCCACCCCATGACATCATCACCACCCACAAGCCCCACTCCTAACACTGTCACCTCAGGGGGTAGGATTGCAGCACACGGATGGAGGGACACGGTGTCCAGTTCATCTCATCCTAGGACAAACATTGTGGGAAGCACTGTTGAGCCAGCCAGAAAGAAAACTGGTAAAAAGACACAAAGGAGAATGAATGATGGAGGCGGTGAATTCAAGGATGATATACTTGAAATATTGTAAGAACTTCTGTAAATGCCACAAAGTACCCCCAGCACAACAATAAAGGAAAAAAAGAAAACTGATAAAAAGAAGGAGGAAAAAAAAAAAAACCAAATTGGACTGAATTAAAAACTCCATATTTCATGTTTTGAGATTAGGCAACAGAGCCCAGAAACAAAAGTGGGGCTCCAGATGTAATATAGCATGAAAATAACTCATCGCTCTGGGTTGTGGTCTAGAAGCAGCACCAGAACAGTCGTTCAGTGGACACTCTGCCCACTGACGTGGTCCCACCCAGAACCAGCCACAGCATCCGGGAATAATACCAAGCACAGAGAGGGTGCCTCTCAGCGGAGCTCCTCTGGGACTCTCTGGCATTTGGACATCAATTAATTAACCAGTTACTGCTGACCAGAGGGAAGGGCTGGATCTTAACAGACGTGGGCTTCCCTCAAGGCTGGGCTGGTGGAGACAGAAGCGGCCACTGAGATGAGGTGACATTTAGCCCCTGTCCCTATCTGGTCAAGCTCCTCCCACTCCCACCTCCCTCCACACAGGCCCCAGAAGAGCATCCAGCATGGATGGACGGATTCCCGGTTCGTCTCAGACGTGTCAAAACATTCACACAGTCTCCAAAGCCTTTTACCACCTGTCAGATGTGTGACTGGATTTGAGTCCTACTGTCCAGTAAATTGTTCCTGAACTCTTTCCTTCCCTGGGGATTTTTTTTGTTTAACTTCCGAAATGATGGGTGGAATTTGAATCCTCTCAAGTGACACGATTTATTTTTTCCTCTAATTATCCCATAGAAAAGTGAAACAGTACACAGAAACAGGGAGGGGGAGCATGAGCGGACTCTGATTCCTGCTGGGGCACGTCCCGCCCAGGGGCCTGGCTCGGGACTACAGGCACAGGACAGGCCAGGTGTAGGAGCTCGGGACTACAGGCACGGGACAGGCCAGGTGTAGGAGGACGTCTGTCCTGTTGATCACAATGATCTCACTCCCAATACAGGCAGGACAGCTTCACCTCCCAGATGGGCTTCATGTCAATGCATGTGAGCACTGACCACAGGACGGGGCTGGGTGTAAGTGAGCCACGACACAGCTGGCTTGAGAGGTGTTCTACTCTGCTGTGCTCGGGTTGCCGGCGACCTTCCCCTCCAACAGGCTTCCTGTCCCGATTACCCCCACCAGCCCTGCAGACCGCATGCTTTTGGGGATGTGGAACCCCTGGTCCCTCTCCTGTCCTCCTAAGCCATGGGTTTCCATGTTCCCCAGCAGCTAAACAGTGAGCTGGGAATCACGGCAACACCCAACAAGGAGAACCGTCGGCTTACAAAGAGCTTTTCTCCTTTTGCAGCTTGGAGACGTCCGAGTTGCTGCCCACACATCTGGAAGAGCCCAGATGAGGGGCCCAGCCGGGGACCGAGACCCCAGCACACATCAGAGCTGAGCACGCGAAGCACATTATCCTGGGGCTCCCCAGGGGCAGCACCCACGTCTCCACACACAGAACTGTGTTCAGACGCCAGGGATGCTCCCCCGGGAGACAGGGCTTCCTGCCAGCACTGCTCACCCCGAAAAGCAGCTCAAAGGGTTCACTGGACCCAGCCCTCCCCACCCTCGGCTCCAGACACAAGCAGCACCATTCATTTATGCACCTGCCAGATGCAGACAGGCGCCTCTCGGCGTCCCCGGGTGACTGGATCCATACACTTCAAATCTCCTCCAGGTTCCTGGAACACCTTGGGCATTGTGGAAATGGTTGTTGTGTTGCGTTGTTCAGGAAGCAGTGACAAGAAAAAAGGCCTGAGTGCATGCTTTGAAGTTTTATGAGAGTCTCCCCGCACAGCCCAGGCTGGCCTGGGACTTTCCATCACCCCGAATGCTAAGGTTACAGACTTGCGCCCCCATTCCCGGTGTTTTGACCTGCAGAAGGCTGGTTGGGATGTAGACTGAGGCACTGCTGTGTATACAAATAACTGTTCTTTGGGGGATGAATTACCCAGACAATTACACCATCAGGACTCACTCCAGCACGCCCAAGACAACCACATACCTTCTCTCCCAAGCAGACCAATGTTGGGAGGAGACAACGGGTGTCACTGAGAGTGTCCTAGCAAATGTGCCCAGAGGTCACCCAGCCCTGGTCTACATCTCTGCTCCCATCAGTCTCCACAAGACACTGTGACAGGGTCATCCCTGACTACTTACACCTGTCCTTCACAGGCCTTCCTCAAACCTGCGCCCCCCTCCCTCCCAAGCCTTCTGGATTTGTGGTCAGTGTTAGGCCCCTGCCTCCCACTGCTGTCACGATGCCCTAGGGTTTGTAGAGTCCTTAGTGAACACAGTCACACTCCACACTACAGGCTCTACATCCATGGATTCAACCAGCTGCGGATCAAAGCTGTGCCTAGGCCAGACTTAGGGGTGTATGACTATAATCCCAGCAAAAGTTCCAGGCCAGTCCGGGCTACCTAATGATACTCTGTCTCAGAAATAATTTTAACGTATTTAGTACATCTAGCTATCAAACACCAAAGGTCAAAGCAGCACAGCACACCGTAGACTGGCTGTTTCCTCTGAGGATTGTGGAGTTGCAACACAATTCATTCCCTCTATCGCTGCCCAGAAGGTAAAAATTCAACTTCAGAGTACAGTTTCAGCTAAACGCATACTACTTGCACACCATCATTATGCCAAAAAACTGTAAGTCAAGCCGCCATAAGCTGGGGACCATCTGTGACTAATAACAGAATTTAACAACTTAAAACTTGATGATTTTTAACCTAATATTGGCCAGAGCCTATCTTAAAGTAGAATTCGAAAACTGAACATGGTTTTTATTCAACTGCTACCCATCCATTTTTACATTTTTTATCTGCCTTCAATTCTGATGTTGCAAAGCCTTTGGGTAGGTAAGGTGCCACTTGGCCAAGTGCTGACGTGTGTGCCACGAGAGCGTGTGTGCCACGAGAGCGTGTGTGCCACGAGAGCGTGTGTGCCACGAGAGCGTGTGTGCCACGAGAACGTGTGCCACGAGAGCGTGTGCCACGACAGCGTGTGTGCCACGACAGCGTGTGCCATGAGAGCGTGTGTGCCACGAGAACGTGTGCCACGAGAGCGTGTGTGCCACGAGAGCGTGTGCCACGAGAGCGTGTGTGCCACAAGAGCGTGTGCCACGACAGCATGTGTGCCACGAGAGCGTGTGTGCCACGAGAGCGCATGTGCCACGAGAGCGCGTGTGCCACGACAGCGCGTGTGCCACGACAGCGTGTGTGCCACGACAGCGTGTGTGCCACGACAGCGTGTGCATCTCCCCAGCATCAACTTGCAGCACCGTGTGTCCCTCCCCACAGCCTTGCTGCTCCTCTCCCCTCCCATCTGCTTCCCGGTGGACGTCAGCTTGCATTCACCAGAACGTCACACAAATGGAGCTGTGGGATGGATGTGCTGTCCATCTGGAAGCTTTCGCACTGGACCGCTGTCTCGGGATCCACTGAGGTCTGCGTGGGTGCCTCGCTCACATTCCTGTTGGGTAGTCCTCTATCACACAGACTTCAGGAAGTTCATTGATCCTTTCCTTATTGACGGGCATTTGGGTTATTTACAGTTGGGCTATTCCAAATGAAGCAGCTGTGAGTTTTCATGTCCACTCTTCTAGGGACAAATGGTGTCATTCCTTTTAGGTAAAAACCTAGGAGGGTATTGACTCACATTGATTTCCTGTGCGTGGGTGTTACCTTCTAGATTAATTCTTTTTGATCTAACCTTTTCTCTAGTTCCTGGTCCCCTTTTCCTGTTGGCCTCAGTTGCTTTTAAGATATCTGCTTTAGTTTCTCTGCGTTAAGGGCAACAAATGCTAGCTAGTTTTTTAGGTGTCTTACCTATCCTCACCCCTCCCTTGTGTGCTCTCGCTTTTATCATGTGCTCATAGTCTAATCCCATTGTTGTGTTTGCCCTTGATCTAATGTCCACATATGAAGGAGAACATATGATTTTTGGTCTTTTGGGCCAGGCTAACCTCACTCAGAATGATGTTCTCCAATTCCATCCATTTACCAGCAAATGATAACATTTCGTTCTTCTTCATGGCTGCATAAAATTCCATTGTGTACAATACCCTGTATAGCTATCCTTATCTCAACCAGCAAAAACCCTTGTCCCTTCCTGTTATTGCTTAGACTCTCTCTACAACAAAATTAGAAATAAGGGCAAAATAGTTTCTGCTGGGTATTGAGGGGGTGGGGGGGAGAGGGAGGGGGTGGAGTGGGTGGTAAGGGAGGGGGTGGGGGCAGGGGGAGAAATGAACCAAGCCTTGTATGCACATATGAATAATAAAAGAAAAAAAATAAACCCCAGTACCGCCAAAAAAAAAAAAAAAAAAAAACCTAGGAGGGGAACGGAACAGTCGGATCCTCCAACAGGCACAGATTAACGTTCAGTAAAGCCTAATTGGTTTTCCCAAGTGGCTACCGCATTTCACATTCCCGCCAGCAGGCCCTCCACGTCCTCGCCAATTGCTGCATGTGTAATGGTCTTGTGTCCTATAAGCTTTGAAACTCACTCAGGGTTTTACTCGCTGGTTCCAGCAGCCTTTGCATAGCTGCCAGATTTTCTAAGCATTTGGTCAGCTTGCTTTCTTTGAACAAACTCAATGCCCGTCCTCCTTTTTCTTGTCTTATTGCATTGGTTAGAACCTCCACTGCAAAGTTCTCTCACAGTGGTGAGAACAGAAATCCTACTGCTGGCCATGATATTGGAGGGGACTTTGCTCAAACTTCACTTGCTGTCTGCTGCATGGTCTCCAGCCTCTGGGCTCATCAGTTCAGCTCATTCCTTTCCACACCTACTTTGATGAGCGAGGCATTTTATAGGAGACGGGTGCTGCAGTTTATGACATGATTTTCCATCTGTTCAAGTGATGGGATGGTTTTGCTGTTGCAGTTGTGTAACATGGTGAAGTGTATGGATTGATTTTCAGAAGTTAGGAAGTTTCCATACCTGGCCTAACTTCCACTACCCAAGGTGTAGTACCCTTTTTATAAATTGTTATAAATAATCTTCCAGGTCTGTGGTTAGAATTCTTGCCTCTGCTTCCTTGAAGGACATTTACCTGTGGTTTTATTTAGTGCAATGCCTTTTCTTTTAGAAAAAGGACAACGCTAGTCTCATAGAACAAAGTGAGGTGTTCCTTCCTTCCAATTTTCTGGAACACTGTGTACACTGGGTATGATTGCTTCAGGGGCAAGCCTTGTTACATCGTGTTTTTGAGGAATTCATCACTCACGTAAGCCACTGAATTTTTGGCAAAAGTTCTTCTCTCAATTGCTTTTCTGCTTTTCCTCTATTTCAGTGATTTTTATTTTCTTTTTTCTGTCTAATTTTTCCCATGTCATAATGAAATGAAGTTTAATGACTTGACACCTCTTCCCTAATACAGGCTTTTAGAGATACAAATCCCGCATGTGTGCCATGCATGTTGTGATGTATTTTTTTAAATTTTCATATTTAAGTTCAGTTAGTTTCCACATTTCATATTCAGTTCAAAGTGTTTCTTATGCTCTCTTTTCATTTATTCTTTGATCCATGTGTTTGTTTCTAAGTACAGGGATTATTGATTTCTAACTTAACCCCATTGTGATAAGAACACACACCTTGGTATGAGTTGAATCCTAAATTTATTGAGACTTGTCTTGCAGCTGTGAACATGGTCTTCTTTGCCAACATCCCATGCAGACGTGAACAGAGTGCACCTTGCTGCTGTTGGGTAAAGTGCTCTGTAAATGTGAATTAGGTTGAGCTGGTTGATGGCAACATTTAAATTTTCAAATTCTTTACCAACTTTCTACCTGCCTGTTCTATGAGAGTGAAATAGGCATGTTTAAATCCCTGGTTACAGTTGTGGATTTCCCTTGCAGTTCTATCAGTTTTTGTCTCATGAATTTTGAAGCTCAGTCCTATTGTTTGGTGCACAAAGGTTCAAAAGTGTTACTTTCTATTTATGCATTAATCCCTTTTTCATAACAAAATGACCTTTCAATGCCCTGCTAATTCTAATGCTTGTGGATTTTTCAGAGGAATTTTTAAGTTGGTTGCTTCTTCTCGTCATGCTGCAACTGTTTATTGGTTAATTAATATTTTTGTATTCCTAAAAGTAGGATGGAGCTTCATCCTGGAGTGCAGTCAAGTGATGGAAAAAGGCTCATTCTTTTGGGTCATGGTTTTAGGATTTGCTCAGCAGAACCAAAGCACCACTCAATCAATGGGTCACTCCCATTCCTATGGCAGACACTTCTGTGTACTCTGCGTGACGTTGCACATGTAAGGCTTATTTCATTTGGGGTCTGTCTGGTGGGAGCACAAGGCCCAGACTCCTGGCAGGAGACCCTCTGCAGATCGATGGGGTCCCTCACTTTGTACAGCTCTCCTTCCCAAGCCTTGTCCTATGAATTCAAATGCCCAGGGGGCTCTGCCTGAGGCCACTCAAGGTGGCAGTGGGGACAATAATGGGGATCACTTATTTTATTTCTTATCCATCAGGAATTACCATCTTTTGCAGACTCATGAGCAGTGTCATAAAAACCCACTGTTTTGCATCTTTTTTCATTTTTGGTTGTTTCACATCGAGGGTCTTTTGACCTCATTTTCTTGGTAAGTGGACGTCCACATGCAAAAACTTCTGATGGCCCTCTCCCTTGCTTCTCAGGACTTCCCCTCCTCCCTCTTCTTCCTCTTCCTCTCTGGGTATCAGTGGAGCACTCCCTCTGCCCCTGCCTGTCTGCTGGACCCCTGCCTTTCCTTCTGTCCTGTACCCCCACTAACCCATCCATCTGCACGTGGGCCCCCCCTCCAGCTGAAGGTCAGGTCACAATCTGTCCTTTCTGTGCATTTCCCCAGTGTTGGTGACCTTCACGCACTGTCCTCTCTCTGTCCAGCCTGAAGACTGCAGTGTGCAGAAGAAAACCCGGTTATTCAGTTCACTGAGTGTTTTTCAAAGTAAATTCAGTTATGCATCTGTTATTATTTTTTAATGCTTGCGTGCCAAACCTAAGACTAGGTAGCATGAGAGTGCAGTGGTCAGAGCGGGAAGTGAGGCGCTGCTATGGGAAGCCACTGCCCAGGGGGGCTCATGGGCCATCCTGAGAATTAAACACTCAGCACGCAGTTGTCAGCATCAAGTGCAACGCGAGTGACCCCAACATCAATTCCTGAGCTAATATGCCAGAGGAAAAAAAGCCTAAGTGCCCAAGCCTTGGAACCTCTCATTTTTCCCTTTGGAGGCATTCCAGGATCATTGCAAACTGCCGTTTTCAGATTTCCATCCAAGTGTGTTTCTGAGGTAAATCTGAAGCTGCTGGGGCTGGGATTGCCCCGGAGGGCACAGGTTCGCTCAGATCAGTTGTATTTCTCCCCGGGCTGCCTGCTGTCACCCCTCCCTCTGCCTCGGCTCTGGTAGTAGGATTCCAGCGAGAGGAAGAGGCTTATATGGCAAGAGGAAGGATGTGGGGAGCACACATCCCCTGGCTGGAAACACTCGCCTTTCCTCGCTTCAGTTCTCCAGTAAAGGCTAACTTTACAACTTTCATTCTAATCTACTTTATGTACAACAGTGAAACTTTACTGCAACAAATGCCCTTCTTATATATTCATGCAGAAAGCGTATTTTAAAACTCCTTAGTCACAGGCTCATAAGGCAATATAAACCCCTATCATATTTTCTCCATACGTTCATAAAAAAGCATTCAGCTCTTTGGAGAATGTTATAAAAACTTTGGCTCGGGGTGCAGGATGCATTTTGCTGGAGCGGAGCTGTGTGGGAACCCGCCCCTGCGGCCTGCCTGCATGGCCACAGCCCCGGCCCCCGGGGAAGGAACCAGAGTGTTGAAATATGAGCAGAGGTCTATGGAGACATCTTTTTCCCATTGGGCAGGGCCAGCTGCGAGGCAGGGACGGAGGAGCTTTCTGCTTCTGTTTGGGAAATGAGATGTCACAGCAGAAATTACATACAGTTATTTATAATCAACAGATTTCCAGCCAGACTGGAAGAAATTGAAACAAAACCCCCAAGTAATTCCACCCCTCTTGGATTCGCGTCTGGTCTCAGGAAATCCCTGTGAGCTAGGTGATTCTGACTATTACAAATTGCAAATTCTGTGTCCTAGGTCCAAACCCAGCACATTTATTTTGAGACTGTATTTGACATTTTGCATTGTATTGTAACCAAGTGACCCACAGGACAAAAGACAAACCCCTGCCTCCCTGCAGGGACCTAGCCTCATCCCAGACGCCTGCCACTACTGCCTAGCTAGAATGGCACTGCTAAAGGCACCTTTGGCTTTTAAGTTACTCTTTTAAGTTCTAACAGCCTTCTCATGTGTAATTACTGAACATGTGTTAATGTTCAGTGTGGCTAGTTCAACTGGACCAAGACAACACTCACTCCTCTTTAGTCCAGTGACCACACAGAACGCACAGCCCACACACCACATGCCCTGCTTGGTCTGGGAACTGAAGTCAGAGATGGCAGAGCACCCCATCTTGGGACAGACAGAAGACAAGACAGACATAGCAAGTCATGATTACTATACCTCAGCATCACACACCCACAGCGTGGAAGGCCAGGAAAAGACGCCTGTCTCAGCCAGGAACAGGTGGGGCTGTGGGGAGCTCCCTGGGGTGACAGCTGAGTGTCCATGAGGGCAGAAGGCAATACTCAGTTAGCCACGGTCATCCCCAGAAAGAGGGAATGACAACATGGTCAGAAGTGCAAGAAGGTAGGGCCATGAGAGGAGGAGTGGGTTGGATCACCGAAGTCCTTGAAGTCCTGTTTGAAGCTGAAACTGTACTTCCTGCTCAAAGGGTACACTGAAGAATTCACGGGGTCTCCTTTTGGGAATTGCCACAGGGTATGGAAAACCCAAGGCCACAAGCATGGCGTAATTCCCCAAGCAAGCAGAGGTGGAAAATATAACTCTGGGTGCCAGCGTGTGGGGTGGCTGGCAGGGACTGGCTGGTCAGAGGGCAGAGGAGCACCAGTGTCCACTCCTGGAAGGTGGTGGGGCTGCAGATGGTGACCAACTCAGCCTGCCTGGGCTGTGTGTGCAGCGGGGATGGACATGCTTGAAGAACACCAGGGTCTACACCAAGAAGGGAGGGGCATGAGTTGGGGATGATGGAAAGTGACCACAGCAACTTTCAGTCCAGTGTCCCATGGAGCCACCTTCAGATGTGTGGCTCAGTGCTTTAGAATATAAACCCGAAGGTCACACTGCAGGACTTGTACTCATACACTGCATCCTCACTACTGGGTCTTAGGTCCACGCATGGGAGCTGCCTGCTGGCCATGGTCAGCATGGACCTAAGGAGACAGAGGCCGAAGGGAGAGCAAGTGACCCTCAGTGACAGCTGTGCAGAAGCACATGGGTTCCAGCTCCCGTATTTTTCCACAATAACTCTGAGATTGCAAAGTGTCCCTGCAAGTTGGAAGCGACAAGTTGGGACCTGGGGCCTCCCTTTCCTGCTGAAGAAAAGGCTGACCACTCACTCTGTTTGCCCCTAGGCAATGGTGGCTGAACCCCAGGGGACCTGCCTGGCTCCCACAGAGTGGGCTGTCCCCTTCAGCACTGCGAACAGTGCACAGGGTCCCGTGGCTCAGGCTTTGGTCTGAAGGATGATCCTTGCAGTGAGGTGCCACAGCTCCTGTCCTGAGGTTGCTAGGCTGACCCTGACCCTAGCCCACTACACCACAGGGTCACTGCAAAGGCTTGGCTTGCATGCATCTCACCTGCTTTCAGGAGCTTGCAGGCACCTCTCCTGGCTTTTCTTACCCTCTTCATGTTTCTGCTACAAGGTGGTCAGAATAATAGATGACCTCACACACAAGGGTCAAGCAAAACTCCAGATCAGCCCTGATTTGGGAGGATAAAGGAACCCCTCTTGAAACAGGAGTCCCCTTGTCCCTAGATGCAGGAGGGGAGGATCACAGGCAGGAGGGGTGACCACTTGGAACATGTGCTCCACCAGTCCACAGAAGTTAGAAGGGGCTCTGTGTGTCAAGGCAGATCAGAATCCCCCTTCTGCTTCTGTGTCCTACACAAGGGGTGAACGCTCATCCCCCACATACACTAGGCAGGGGCCAGGAGGCCTGAGTTGCTGACATAAGTAGCTGGTATGAGAAAGAACAAGACAGGTGATAACACAGGTCTGGCCTGCAGAAGTTTCTGTCTGGGTTTGCTTCAAATCTATTTCAATTCTAGAGCTTCATGTGGCTATATCATATTTCAATTCAATTAGCAATGAATTTGGTAAGGACAGGTGGTCACTGGGTTGCAGCCAACTCAAAGCAAAAAGCAAAGAATTGCCAATGACAAATACATCACCAGAAAGGCAGGAATGGCCTGGTTTAGAGAGTGAGGGATGTACGTTCCCACAGGACAGTGAGTCAGGGCTTGTCTGCTTCTTAGAGAGGACACAGTCTGTCCACCGGCCAGGAACCGCCACAGGAAGGAGCCCTGGGAATACAGTGGCACCTATGCGGGGCCTGGCGGAGGCCTTTCCATCACTAGGCATTCAAATGCGGTGGATTAGAGGAAAATTGGAGGTGTAACAGGCCAACTGACCAGGAGGCACCTGCCATTGGAAAGGCAGTTTATTGGTCCTAGAGGAGGGGGCACCCCACACCATGCTGGCCCCACAGGGGAGCACCAGGGAGGGGCACAGGCAGAAAGAGTGAGGGGTGACATGGGCCAGAGCCTCCACTGAGGCTGCCATGGGAGGCAACAGGTGGGGCAGGTGAGAGATGTAGGACTGGCCAGTGAATGACTTCAGTGGGTGCTGGGCACAGGGCTGTCCCTGGTTACCTGGGGTGATGGCAGGTGGATAGTGGCTTGGTGTGTTGGGGGGACGATGGAGAGGAGGCTGTGGTCAGGTGGTTTGCTGGCTCTAGGAATTGACCACTCTAGGGGGGACAGCTTGTCCAGGTGAGCACAGCCCCAGGTGTCAAAGCCTCTTGAATATGGAAAATTAAAGACCTGGTGAGCTCATGTGTTCAGGTAAGGCACCCACCGAGGAGTCTGTGGCTCTTCTGACCCTGCCAGGAGTGGAGCCCCTCTTGGTGGCAGTGCTCCCAGGGGAACAATGCAGCCCCTCCATGTCACAGACATGTCATCTGCTTTATACAGCCTGTCCTCCTGTGCCCAAGAACCTGGGAACCGTCGGGAATGTGGCACTTTCTCCAAAAATGGAAGGGAAGGTGATGCTTGTACGTCACACTCTTAGAAAGTTGTAATTCCAAAGCAGGAACTCAAAGAGATGTTTGTGTAGAGTGTTTGGAGCAGCACTGGTCATGACAGCCAAGAAGGAAGTGACCCACCCACACAATGGAGTAGTATTCAGCCTTTAAAAAGGACAAGAGCTCCTACACAACTGAAGCATGGATGGAGCTTGAGGTCATTAGTGAGTGAAATAAGC
The DNA here is from genome assembly GCF_047511655.1 of Castor canadensis. NCBI lineage: Eukaryota > Metazoa > Chordata > Mammalia > Rodentia > Castoridae > Castor > Castor canadensis. The sequence continues at coordinate 157,717,193 of NC_133393.1, forward strand.
CAGCCACAAAAGGACAAATACTGATTTGTGATCAGAAATGGTGACTCCACTTACATGAGGCCCTAGAGTTTTGAACTCATGGAGACAGAAAGCAGATTGGGGCTGTGAGGGACTGGGAGGGGAGGGAGGGAGGGGAGTGGGTGTTTAAGGAAGGTGGTTTTGGAGTGAGGAAATGAAGACGGCTCTGCGGGGGACAGTGGAGGTGGTCACTCTACAACCTAAATGGACACAATGCTATGTGAGTGCTGTACACTTAAAATGCCCCACTGCTTAAATGTCTCTCAAATGACTCTCTCCCCTGGTGTCTCCAGGTGTGATGCAGATGTCCCCTGGATGGGGACCTTTGACCTACCCTAAATGGCCCAGCTGACTCAGTGGGAGCATCACCCTCCTGTCCCCTGTCTCAGTCTCCCCCTAGCTTCAGCTGAAGGAGCCACTGCCTAGGCGCCAGGACCCACAGCTCCTTTCCCTCCTACTTATCTGACAACCTGCTTCCCACCCAAGAGCCCTGGGGTCCCAAGTGCCATTGGGCCTCAGAAGGTGTAGATGCGGGGGGCCAGCCAGCTTCTGGACTCTAGGCAGTCAGTCAAAGATGGTGCCGAGTCAGAACTTGGTTGCCACAGGTGGCTCGCCTGGCCTGATGATGTCAGCAGAGCTGAGGATGGCTTTGTGTCTCTGTCCACAGCCTGGTCTTATGCAAGGGGCACATCCACAGCTGCCCAGACCAGAGCTGCGTCCCTGTACGTCCTGCCGCCCCCGGCCTGGGCCCTTGTGCTGTGCTGTGTGATTTAGGCTCTGTTTGCACTGGGACAGATGGGGAGCTCTGTCGTCTGCATGTGAGCCCTGCAGTTGTTCAAAGCCCGGTTTTTAGAGGCTGTAATTAAGGAACAGGGATCAAGAAGAGTCGGTTTGTGAGAAATTGACACAAATCATTGAGCGCTAAATTGCCTGCCACTTTCAGACTGCAGCGACGAGCGTGTCTGCAAATATGGAACTCAGCAGCAGGAAAGCTCCTATGGGTGCCCAGACTGAGATCCCCCATCCAGGAGGCTCCCACACGGGCAGCATCCAGACAGAAGTGCAAAGCACGGCCCGGGCGTGGGGTTTCCAGACAGAGGGAGCCCAGTCCTCGCTGCGATGGCAAATCTAGGGCAAGGAGAGCCGGCGGAGGGTCCCAAGGCAAGGAAGGACAAGAAGGAAGATGAGGAGGACGGGGAGGAAGAGGATGAGGAAGATGAGGAGGAGGAGGTGGAGGAGACCGAGAGGGATGACCGTGTGTCTCATGCATACAAATGTCTTCAGGCCTGCACGCCACCGGGTCACAGAGTTTTATCGACTTTTTTCCAGGGTGACAGAGCTCTCATTGGTCTCATTAGGATTTTTTATTACTAGTGAGGTTGTAATTCATGTCATTTGCCCTTTCTGCATGTTTATTGAAGTTGTTCATATTTTTTGCTCATTCTGTAATTGTGTTGGCTGAGATTTTTCTTGTTGATTTGTAGGATATAAATGTTTGTCATCTTATAGAAGAAGCTGTAAGATCATAGCAAGTCAACTCAATGCCAGTTAAGTCTTTCAGTTTTTCCAAGTAAAATTAAGTAAAGTGGATTCATGAGCTTAAGTTCATTTGCATTTTATGTCAATGGATTTTGTTAATATCTTTACATTTTCTTTTAGGTTTTCCATATGGGGTGATAGTAATATACAAAAAACAGGCATTAAAAATATTTAAAATATGTAAACATTCTAGAGTCAATGAGATGTCCATTGGGTTAAGAGAAAATGAAAAAATGTAAAATTTTTATAGCAGGTTTTAAAAACATGTTCCCTTACGGGTAATAAGGATGGGTGATGTGGGGACCCCTGAGCAGAAATGCACTGGTTTCCACGAGCTGTGCTGTGAAGTTCACGCTTACTCACAGAAACACAGACTCCGATGAACGCTTTGGGAACAGGTGCATTGCCTGGACCGAAGGCGGGGGACCTCAGCTCTCCCTGGGTTTCTGAGCCTCAGGGCAGGGCAGGTGGTGGCCATTCACAAACTGGAGGTGCCCTCCGCGCGAGCAGGATGCAGGGGTCTCAGGTGGATGATTTTGTCAAGGGCCAAAACCTTATTCAGACTCATAAGCAACTCAGAGGCTCAGGAGAGGTTCCCACGGGTCACCTGGACAGGAGTTAGTCACCACTGACGGCATGACATCCTAAGATGTGCTCATGAGACCGCCTCGGAGGGGCTGCGTCTTCCCGGAGAACAGCCCAGGTTCAACCGCCGTGCGCTGCTGACCAGCCCTCGCGGCATCGGGGCCGTGACGCTGTGTCTCAGTGCGGTGCGGGTGTCTGCGTGGGAATGGCTTTGGATCGGTGTCTCCGTATCTGTGGGAAAGTGTGCGGACCCGGGCACGTGTGTCTGTGAATGTGTGTCCTATGTGGAGTGTGTGTGTAAGTGTTGTGTTTATGTGATTTAAATTTTAACCACAGAAAGAGAAAGCCAAGTATGTGGAAAGGAAATTAAGAGTTTTCCTTGGGTAGAGCACTGATGGGAGGGCAGGTGCGTCTGTGGGCAAAGGGCGTTGGCAGCTGCTAGGGGGTGACAGTCCCCAGGATTCTGTTCACCTGCTCTGTAATGCCAGTCTTGCTTCAAATTTAATGACAATTTGTGATAATTTGTAGGGTAATGATAATGCTTATTTAAAATTTGTCCCTTCTTGTAAATTACAAAGTCCAGGGAAGAAAAGAGCTGCTGACTGTTGGCGGCTGTGACCTGGAATATGGCACTCAAAGGGACCCAGTCCCCCCCCCCAGTTACCTGCTAGTGAGTGCCCCAACCCGGTGCCCCCAGGGGAGAGGCCAGGCCCTGACGGCAGGGGAGCAGCAAACACGGCCCTCTCGGGGATGATGAACACTCACAGGAAATAAGAAACAAACCCTATTATCGATCAGCCAACTAGACAGAGATGTGCCCTGCGTCCTACAGCTGAGAACTTAATCTCCTCTCGTTCTTTGAGAATCCCTCCTCACCACTAGCTAACAGCTCTGCTGTTAACCTCTTAAATAACCATCATTTTCCTCCATCCAGGGGAAACTGTATTTGATCGTGCTGATTACTAATGACTTGGAAAAATAAAAACTTGAAGCCCTTTGCTACATATGTGTAGCATTTAATCAGGAGCCTCACATCACACAACAGCTTCACACTCACAGTCACACACAGGACATGCCACCAACTTCTGCAGGCTTTTAAATGTAAGGACATAAATACACTCCTCAAAGACTTGCCTGACTGTGGTGTGAGCACTGTGGAAATTGTGTGGGTTTTATTTTTATTTTTGCATTTCCCTGCTGATGACACGCTCGCTATAAAGATCCTGGGGAAAGGGCGGGCCAAGCGTGCAGGGACCTCCCTTGCTTCTATTCAGTGGACCCTGACAGCCATTGAGGAATTCCCATCTCCTGCCCAGCCCCGGCAGACACAGTCACCACCACCCATGGGGCTGGGTCAGGACTTCCCTTCTGGGGAAAGTATGCCCAGCCAGCCATAGTGATGCGGCATCACAGTGGAGACTCAGCCAGACTCAGTGATCACAATTTGACCTTGTCCTGTGATCCATGATCAGACCCTGTGGTCTGTGAGGAGGAAAGGGTCTGCTGACCGCTCCCGGGGTCACCCATGCACCCTTCGTGGGTATCTCAGTGCTCTCCATGGAGGGCAGAAGAACCTTGGTGCAATTCTGCCCCGTCTGGGCGAGACCCGAGGCACAGCCTGTGTCTAACAGGAAAGTGAGGTCCAAGGGACAGCCAATGCTGCTTCCTTGCCCACCCTTCCTCTGGGGACAGAGCAGGGACGCGGGAGTTGTACTGAATGCTCCCCTCCCCCCGTGAGGGGGCTGAAAATCTGCCTTTACCAAGAAATAAAGGGGGAGGCCTGAGCGTCCCCACAGGTCTCAAATCTGTCAGCTTTGTCATCTTACATTTCACACCATGCACACACACATGCCCCTTGATGCCCACAGCTCTGACACTTTCCTTCCCGTCCCCGTAATGGGGCTGTCCTAGGAGGATCATCTGTGCAGAATCAGTTTCCTCCTGCAGGTGCAGCTGGGTAAGTCAGGGCAGCCTGGCCGTGCCATGGACAGCCCAGGGCAGCAGGCACTGCGTGGGGAAGGCAGGACTCACTGCACCTCTGGGCTTTCTGGGTCACCAGGACACTGTGGATTTTGAGGACTGTGGTGCTCACAGCAGGAGCTGCTGCTTGGGGAATGTGGGTTGTAAAGACAGAGGACAGTACGGAGTGGACAGCTTCAACACAGCAAAGGTCTTGTGGTCCCCACCACACACACTCACTTCTTTTTGCTTGCTTGCTTGCTTTTTTTTGCAGGGCCGGGGATTGAACTCAGAGCCTTGCACCTGCTAGGCAGGTGCTCTACCACTTGAGCCATGGCGCTCCTTAGTTATTTTGCAGATAGGATCTTGTGGTTTTGCCCAGGGCTGGCCTCAGACCAAGATTTTACTACCTCTGCCTCCTGCATAGTGTCAACATCCCCAGAGAGGAAGGTAAATCAGTAACTTTTTGCCTGGGCTGGCCTCGAACCTCCATCCTCCCAATCTCCTGAGTAGCTGGGATTACAGGTGTGGACCCCATACTGAGCCTTTTGCTTCTTACAGCACAGTCGTGTGCCACTAAGTTCACTTCCCCCAGTGATCGGCCACTTGTCCCATGGTGATTCCATCACATCCTATCACTAGTGGCATTGTGGCTCCTTCGTTTGGACTCTGTGATGTCCACCCTGGAAAAAATCTCCTAAGAATTCATTTCTCAGGATGGATTTAAAAGGTATCAAAACCCACTTGACAGAGCTAAATGCTGTCACCTGGGGGTCGTCATCTGGGGCACTGTCACCTAGGTGTTGTCACCTAAGGGGCATCACCAAGGGATCATCACCTGGGCCACACCACCTGGGGGGCATCACATGGGAGCTGTCACCGGGGCCGTGCTCCTTTAAACAGCAGACCTCCTCACAGTGAAACTCAGCAGGGCCCTGGACGTTTCTTCACTTAGTCACGCTCTCGTTCCTCGCTGGAGTCTTAGCCAGGTGTGAGTACATGTCTCGACTAGGCCCTGCACTAGAGAGCAGACACCTCGATGAGCAAAAGGAAAATCCCTGTGCTGTCCTGAATAGGGCAGACACACGTCTTCCCTAGCTGGGAAGAGCTAGGTCCCTTGAAGTCCCCACAAGACATACTTACAACCCCTGGTGACAAGGACAGTTCTTACCAGGGCAGAGTCTCAGTGAGGCTTGGGAAGGGGACAATCATGGGGCTCCCATGAAGCTCAGAGCTTGGTATGGCGTGGTCTCCCATCACGGGGACTGCATCAGAGCTGGGCAAAGCCCCTCACACAGGTCAGGGTCCTGAACACGGAGGACTCCAAGGGAACCTGGAGAGATTGTACGTTAGCTGAGTAGTCTGTGCTTAGGATAAGAAGGTCTGGGGGAGCTCCTGGAACAGAAACGAAACTTATTTGTCACTTCTTCCCGCCAGTGTCCTGGCATAGCAGAGTGGTGACAACACAGCTGGCCATGTGTAGACACGGCATTGCACAAACAAGCAGCACGGACCAAGGAGAAAGTCTAAGAAGAGACCCTGGTGAGTTCGATGACTGAAAAAGGAAAAACAGAACAAGGAGCGGGGTGAGGAGCCCTCCCTGAGAACTCAAAGGAACAAGCCACCAAAGGGCTTGGAGGACAAGCAGGCGTGCTCATGACCTCTAAAGGAGAAGGTGTGGCTGTTAGGAGCAAGGCCAGTGTGGAAGACAAGGTGTAAGGACTGAAGAGATGACTGACATCTGGCAGGGACAGGCACACTGGAAACCATGAAGAAAAGTGACACTACTGAAAACTCAACAAAAGGCATGAAACCAAACCAGACATTAAGGGAAGACACAGGAGAGGAAAAGAGCGACAGGAGTTCACACGAACGTACGTGCGTGTGCATGCGTGCCTGCACGCGTGTGGCTGTGGACAGCACACAGCATCTATGGTGCCAGAACCGTGCGGCTTTAGGCTGCAGGTCTCCTAAAGGGAGAAGGTGCCCTCCTGGCCCTTGGGTACCGAGTTGGTGACACTGTTGCAAAAAAGAACTTTAGGACACCTAGATGAGACCAAAAAAGTTCATTAGTAAAGCAAAGAAAAGAAAGGACAGAACACATCCAGACATGGCACGTCTGCTAACAGGAGTGGACAGCTCTGATGTCAGGGGTATTTGCGGTGAAAAAGTGAGTTGGGGGTTTGGCTTAAATTCACCTTAAGATGGGTGTCCCCTTCGTTCTGAACAACTGGTACATTATTAATCGTTCTTGCTGGTACCGTTTTATCAGTTGGGCTCAGATTTCTCAAATCTAGTTTGTTTGTTAAATTTGGGTCATTATGACATAGATGTCTGAGCTTCCCTTTGAATAAAGGATGGGTTCCACCAGACGCTTCCTTCAAGACAGGTTCCCTTCCAGACAGGTGTCCATCTTTGAGACAGATATTTCCTTATTAAATACCTATGTGATTGAAGGAGTTATTTTACCACATGTGTTTTCCCCAGAATAAGTAAGTGTCTTTCTTTGCAAAATCTTTGTTCCATTCGCAGTGGGAAAGGTCAGAGGGAGAGGGCTGCACGTCTTTTCTTTTTTTACTAAATGTTACAGCTTAGGGATCCTGACTCTAAAAGCAAAGAGAGTAGTGCCTGCACATTTGATCAAACTGTGCTTATCTCTGAATTCCTGGGTCCTGTTTCCCATGCCTCATTTTCCCTGATCTGCCCTGCCTCAGTAATATGAATGTATTAATGTTATATTAGCATGTGACCCACCATCTATCTTTTGTTAGAATATGCAAATATACAACGGTGTAAGCCGTATGCGTATTTTACGTAGCTATCTGTGCACACACTACATAGGTCTATGCACACATATATGTGTGTATATGTACACACATTCACACTGCGCCTCACCAGGAGTCAAGGAAGATATAACTTCAGCCTTGCAGCGCATCTTTCAGGGAGCAGAAAGAGGAGGGTGCACCCCAAATTAACTTCATGGGGCTGGCATGATCTTGGCACCCAAGTGCCACATCAGCCCCATAAGGAAGGGTAATAATTACAGACTAATCTCACCGTTCACACTGGTGACAAACCCATAAATAAACCGTTTAGCTAATAATCCCACCAGCATATAGTGGAGGAAGCAACTTGACCAAGTTGGCTTTCCCCCAAGAGTGCACAGTTGGTTTTATATTTACAAGGAATCCATGAACTCCACCATTAATAAAAGAAATGAGATTAAAACAGCTTTGGGATGTCTCACCAGATGCAGAAAAATCCTGAAATTCAGCATCCACTCGTGACAGAAGGCCTGAGCCATTTGAAATGAGATGGGCGCTTTCTCTACCAGTACACCATGGTCAAAACGCCAGCCGCCAGCCGCCAGCCCGCCGCGTGGTCAGGGAAGGCCCTGTGTCGTCCTACAGATCAGGCCGGCCAGAACCACGGGGCTGCTTGGTGAGGCCAAGGAGCTGGGAGTGGGCGACAGGAAGGGCTCAAGATGCAGATGTTCCCTCACCGATTTTAAATTATCCATAATAACAACAAGAAATGAAAACCTATGGACACACCTAGAGAATCTGTGCACGTGTGGCTCACTGTTCCCTTCCTTCCAATCATATAAAGTGAAGCTAAATGCTTATCTGATGGGAAGACTCGCTGCCACACGGAACCGTTGTCTTAAACAGCGTTTAACCGTTGTCTTAAATAGGTTCGATGCAATTTAAATAGTAATTTCACAGGTGGCGAGGTGAGTCTACAGCCTGACCAAAATCAACCCTATCATGCCATACATAAAATGACCTTAATATGTGGAGATGACCCTGCATGGCGTGGGTGGGCTGATGTACCCACAGGGTCTGAAGTGTGAGGAGCGAGGCAGGAGGAACATTGCCAGAGTGAGGAAAGTGACAGAATAATTAGCCACCACAGGCTTTGAGGAGGACCTAGGAGCTGCGGGATGAACCCCTAGAAGCCGGTAATGACAGAAGACCCTCCCATGTGGCCTCCAGAAGGGAATGTGGCTACCGGTGCCTTGGTCTGAGCAGAGGATATGTGTTTCAATTTTCTGATTCTGGACATGCAAGAGAATAAATCAGTGTGGTTTACACCATAGAGCTGTGATAATTTGTTACAGCAGCAGTAAGAAACTTATATGAGCCGGGTGCCAGTGGTTCACGCCTATAATCCTAGCTACTCAGGAGGCAGAGATCAGGAGGATCGCAGTTCGAAGCCAGCCCGGGCACATAGTTCAAGACACCCTATCTTGAAGAAACCCAACACCAAAATGGCTAGAGGTGTGGCTCAAAAGATAGAGTGCCTGCCTAGCAAGCATGAGGCCCTGAGTTCAAATCCCAGTACTGCCAGAAAGAGAGAAGGAACTAATACATTCATTTAAAACATAATCGTGCTAAAACTTAACAATTCCACTTCTAGGAAAATGGCACAGACAAGTTCCGGCAAACACAAAAAGACCCAGCCGGGAACATGCAGGCAGCAGGATTTGTTGAGTAGCTGCTTGAGTATAATTGAAAAGCGATGATGTTAGTTCACCTAAGATTTGATAAACCTCAGGTGTGTGCACCTGAGAAACGGCCTTCAGCATGCTCGGGGTGTGAGCGTGTCTGAAGCCCTCCAAGAGCTTCCCCTTCGCTCCCCAAGCAAACTGGTCTTTCCCCACCATGATGTCCTCTACCTTTCCTACAAACTCACATGGAATCACACAACAGGATCTCATTTTTGTCATCTTCTTTCCCTTCCCTTAATTACATCCAGACCCAGCCACGCTGAGAACCAAAAGTTCATTCCTCTTCAACGCTGAGACGTATTCCATGCCTTACATTTGCCAATGACTCACCTGTTGACGGTTCTTAATTTTAGCAATCCTAACAGCTAACACTGTATCTGTAACTGCCCAAGTGACCAACGACGGTGAGTATGAATTTGCATTCGTTGGTGGAATGCCCACTCGATGCTCCTGTGCGTTCTCAGTGGAGCGCACAGGGTTCCTCACACCTGTGCGTTCTGAATGAAGGTTCTGCAGGGAACACGTGGCCCGTGAACCTTTTCTCCCAGTCTGGTTTGCATTTACAATCCATTAGTATTCTCGTCACGTAGCATTGCCATCGACACAGGGGCACAGACACAATGGTGGTCCCCTAAGGTTGTATCACCTGGTGACATCATAGCTAAGTTAGGTAAGTGCGTTTTGACTTTTTGCATGGACAAAATCACCTTATGGCACATTTCTCTAACTTCCTCCCTGTTGTTAAGCAATGTGTGATTATATTTCAAAAAAAAAAAAAAAGATGCTGGTTTATCTTGTCAACTTGACTGGATTGAGAAGTGTCTAGGAGATTTGTAAAGCTCGCTTGTGACTGTCTGTGGGCATTTCCAGAAAGGATTCCCCAAGGGGGAAGAGGGCCCAGAGTGTGGGCGGCACATCCTAGTCCTGTAGGTGAGGAAGTGATGGAACAAGAGGGGACAAAGGGGAAGCCTGCCTGCAGAGGCTGTGTCTGTTCTCCTGTCCTCCGTGAGGGATGCGGCTCTTTGCTCCACCACGCTCCCTGTTGTGTTCTGCCTCACCGCAGGCCACAGCAACAGAGTCAAGCGATCACAGACTGAAATCACAAGCCACAGTAAAAATTTCCTCCTTTGTTTCTCTCAGGTATTTTGACGCAGTGATAAGAAACTGGCTAACGCACTAGGACTCTTCATAGATTTTTTTTATCAGTAAAGAAACCAGTGCCTAAGCCAGGCACGAGCACCTATCCCATTTATTTCTATGGTTTTGCAGCTTGGGGGTTGCCGTTGCCATGGCCGGTGTCCTGGTGATGACTGTATGTGGCGCTCCAATGACAGAACTCATGCTTTGCATGTGGACGTGGTCTTAATGCTAAGAACACTGTTTTCTGTAGCCTGCCGTCTCAGCAACCTTGACTGGAGCCAGCCATCAGCCATGTGTGTCTGCACAGCTCCTCTAGTCTGCCACACGTCTCTAGGACCGCGCGTCTGGTCCGTCCCCTGGTCCTTTTGCGTCAATGTCACACTGCCTCACTACAGCCTTGGGCTCAGGTAGAGTTAGCTCTAAAACAGTGGCATTTTCTAAATTGTTTGGATTCCTGGTTGATTTTTTTTCTCATATGTCGTATTTTGCAATATTTTTGCGCACCTAGGTTTCTGTGGGTTTTATCTGGCTGGGGGCTGGATAGTTGTACCTTCCTATATTCTTAAGCTTTGATCTGGGATGTAGGTAAGTTATGTAGAAACAGTTCGATCTTTGGGTTCATCTTAAGATGTGCTAGGCAGCACCAAGATGATATGGAGTCTGAGACTATGGTTTCCACCAACGTAAGACCTTTCCGAGAACTGTGCCCCAAGGACTTGAACTTTCTACTCGGGCTGGTGGGAAGATACACACTTTCTGCCCTGGGGGAGCCAGCTCCCAGTATTGCTCCTACATGTCTTTCATGAAGCCCCCTCCCCAGGTTGCGTGGTCCTCCACACGTGCTGATCAGCACTCTGGTGAGACCCTCTGCACCTCGGGCTCTCTGTGCATCTCCCACCTCTTGGGAAGTCTGTCCTGTGAACTTCGGAGGCTTCTGCCTCCTGGGAGCATTAGTGCAGGGCGCTGTCGGGTCCACCTGTGCCCTCCCCACCCAACCCTGCTCCACAGTCTGCAGACTCTCCAGCCAGGTGCATTAGTCAGATTCTCATTGCTGTGACAAATACCTGAGAGAAACAACTCAAGGGAGGAAGGATTTATTTGGACTCAAGTTTTCAGACCATGCTTGGCTGACTCCATTGCTATAAGGCACAGCACTGCAGCAGGGGAACACAGCTGCTCACCTCATGGCAGCGGCAGAGCCCAGAGAGAGGAGGGGGCCAGGGATAAAATACCCTTCAAAGGCATGACCTCAGTGACTTACTTCCTCCAATCAGGCCCCACCTCCTGCTACCTCCCAACAGTGCCATCAGACTATGACTCCATCAATGGATCAATATATTGATGACATTAAAGTCCTGTGATCCAATCACCTCCCGATAGAATACTACTTGGGGTCTGAGCCTTCAACACCTGAGGCTTTGGGGGTCATTTCAATGTCAAACCTCCTCACTGGGGCTTTCTTAGAACTCACCTGGTCTCTTTTTCTTGGGATATAATTCCTCTTCGTTGTCTAATTTCCAGTGTCTTGAAAACTGTGGCTTACATATCGTGTGTTTGTTGTTTGTTTGTTTTACAGGCAGAAAGATAAATTTGATCCCTGCTATGACATCTTGACTAAGCATCACTTTAATAGAAAAGAAACTCAAACAAATGTCTATCAACAGCAGGAGGTATAAAATGGTAACTGTACAACAACGAAAATGCTTAATGCACTTCAAGATGAGTGAATCTCAAAACATACATATTGGAAAAAAGGATCAAATCACAGAAGTGAATATAGTATTATTCCACTTAAAGTTCACAGAAGAATGTTGTTCAGGGGTGACACTATGGAGACACGGGAAATGGTTAACATAATCCAGGAATTTAAGAGCCTGGTTGGGGGGCGCAGTGAAATGACCACAGGTGGCTTCTGTGCACAGGTAACACAGTGTCAAGGTGTTAGGTGACATGGATTTTAATATTATAATGTTTATATCTACATAAAATCTGACTGTTATTATGTGCCTATAAAAATACTCGCGACTAGAGGTATGGCTGAAGTGATGGAGCACTTGCTTTGCAAGTGTAAGTTCAAACTCCAGTTCCGCCAAAAAAATACGGAAGTAAATTAGGTTGAAAAAAGCCTAACAGTAGTTTCTGGCGTTAATGGCTCATGCCTGTAATCCTAGCTACTTGGGAAGCTGAGATCAGGAGGACCGCAGTTTGAGGCCAGCCTGGGTAAAGAGTTTTCAGACCCCATCTCGAAAACAACCAGAGCAAAATGGACTGGGGGTGTGGCCCAAGCGGCAGAGCACCTGTTTTGGGAGCTTAAAGCCCTGAGTTCAAACCCTAGTTCCACGAAAAGAAAAAGAATAACTTGCTATATTTTGCAACTTAAAATGTTGCTTTAAAATTTAAATGGACTGCACATCTCAAGGGGAAAAATCTGATCAAAATGGAAGAAGACAAAATTCACCCGTTTGCTAATTATAAAACATGCTTAAACGAAACATTAGCATTCTTAGAACCAAAATGAGAGGGAACTAAACTCTAGATATACGGAAAACTGAAATCTGCATCAGGGAAAAATGATTCAAAGCAGAGATGAGCGCAAACTAGGTGCTGAGTGGGATGGCAGGTGCTCCATCATGCCCTGGGCTAGCGTGTCCCCACGTGATCGTGTTCCCATGAGGTCATCTTCCTGTGTCCTGCGCAATCGTGCTCCTGTGCAGCCATGCTCCTGTGCATTTATGTTCCGGTGCAATTATGTTCCTATGTGATTACCTTCCTGTGTGCTAAATGAGGCAAACCAAGAACACAGTAGAAATACATGCAAACACAAATGTGAGGGAATCCAACCCACGTGGTTCTGTAATTGCTGCACGAAATAGACACAGATGAGACTGTAATTGCTCTGAACAATATAATTAAAAAGAAATAACTTATTTTAACTGCACAGGAAAGCTTTTCAAAACAAAATAGTATACAATGGCACATATTCAATCAAACCACAGTTCAGTAACTTGCAAAATCAGAACTTAGATAATGTTCCCTAGTAATGACAAAATAATAACAGAAGACAATATTAACAAGATATTAACCTATAAGGACACAGACTCTTGGACTGAGAAAAGAAAACTTATCCCTTTACTCAATCTGGCCAAAGACAAAGGATCAAGGCTATAATTTTGGTCTATTGGGAAAATAATTCAAATATTTGTGATGACTCACACCTGTAGCCCCAGCTACTGGGAAGGCAGAGGTTGGGAGGATTGTGGTTCCAAGCCAGCCTGGGCACAAAGCATCAGACTGAAAAACAACTAAAGCAAAAAAGGACCGGAGGCGTGGCTCACGTGGTCACATGCTGGTCCAGCGTGCGTGAGGCCCTGAATTCTTGTTTCTCAACACCAAAAACAAGAAATCACCCGAGAACCTTGGGGAAGGGGCTAAAACTTTGGTTAAATTTCATTATGTTTAGAACTATTCCCATTTTGAAATGAACCATACAAAATAAAATGAGCACTCAACCTAAGAAATGAGAATGACACCAACTAAAGGCCAACAGAATGCAGGACGCACTTAATTAACGCTAAAGCAGAAAGTACAGCTGGGGAACAGGACGCAGTAGAATAATTAAGTCTGAGACTCTTTGCTCTGGAAAGACCAATCAAATGGGGGCGGGGCTCCTAGCAATTCTAATTAAGAGCCACAGTCAGCAAGGAGAGGAGAGACACGGCGCGTCCACGGGCTGGAGGGAGGCTCTGCGTGCTTACGCAGGAACCCAGCCCTCAGGCTGAGACGGGCCTTTTGGGGGAAAATGCTAATTGCCAAAATCATCAAAGAAAAAGTGGACCCCGGTGATTAGGCAGTAACAGTAAGGGAGGGTTCTTAATGCTGAGTGTCCAGGACAAGCTGCCAGGAAACATTGCTTCCCAGGTGGGGCACAGGCCAGCTCAGGCAGTCTTCCTGAGGTGGGGGCACAGAGCCGTCACCTGCCCTCCATCCACCCTTGTGTCTTTGTCTGGTTCTTGTTGCTACAACTGAGGGCCACAGGCTGGGTAATTAATAAGGGAATGGAACCTCCCAGCTCGGATCTCTCCTCCTCTTAGGAAACCTCAGGCCCAAGGACCAGGGCTCCTGCCTTACAGCTTACTCAACCTTGATCACTTCCTGAAGGCCCCACCAGGTCAGGTTGCTTCCACCCCTCAATGCCTCACCCTGGGGACTGACTTTCAACCCGATCCAGTGGGGACATTCCCAGCACCGGTTACTCTTTAGAGTCCGGTGGAGGCAGGGAGTCCTGGAGTGGCCAGGCCCGCAGTTACTCTGAGCTCAAGGCCTCCCCAAAAGTCGAGAGGAGCCCTGGAGAGGAAGCCTGGCCTTGTGGAGGAAGCATTCAGCTGGAAGGAGGGCAGCTGGAACTCTTAGGGACGGCGAGGGGGCACAGCTGTCCAAACTCGACAGGTTCCCTCCAGAGCACCTCCCTCAACGAACCCCTGTCCACCCGAGAGTCTGTGAGTCCTTTCAATATTCCCACTTGGACAAGTACTGTTGTCTTTATCAGGATTCTTGGTTATTTCTTACTGTAATCACACGTTCTGTGTATCTGTCAATTACACAGTTTTATACAACCGACTATTCAGAACAATGATGATCGCATGTCAGTGGTTCCTGGAAATGCTGTGCCCTGGGTGTTGTCCATCACCCATGCAGCCTGAACGAACGTGTACACGCCAGTCTTCACATTCACACTTACCACTAGGTAAATGACCTCATCTTTCCAGCTTGAATTTTTAACTTTAATTTTATTTCTTACGATGTGTAGACAGTTCCGTTTTCTTTATTTAGAAGTACGCACTGTATAAATCTGTTAATTCTGTAACTTTCATCATTATGATGTAATTCCATCCTTAAAATATTCAAAATAAACCCATTATATGGAAAAAAATTGACTGTTCATATTTTTTGCCCATTTTTAATTGTTGCATTTTTTATTAGTTTGAAGGATACAGTATAAATCTTGTTTATTTGAAGGCTATGTATTATCTCTATCTATCATCTATCATCTATCTTTTATCTATCATGTATCAATCTACCTAATAGAATATGTGAAGCAAAAAATCCAAGAAAGCGTTGAAAATCCAGAGATTCACATCAGTTTGGTTCTGATCTATTCAGCCCAGGCAGCCATGGCCCAGGAAGACACAGTCACACCAGGCCACGTCCTCTTGTCAGGCCTGGTCACCCTGCTCAGAGAAAGAATTCCCTAAATCAGGCATGGCCTGGCCAGGCGGCAATCGACAGGGTAAAGAGCAGTCACTGCCTATAGGGTCATCCCCCTCTTCTTTGTAAACTCCAGGGGTGGATGGAGAAAGTGTCTGACCTCTGTTCCCCCACCCCAACCCCAGGACACAGGAGCAGCTGGTGCCCACTGCGAAACTCCATTCCCAAGAACCAGCTCGGCCACCACGAGCAAGGGCAGAAAGACCTAGAATAAGGATGGCCACGTGCACTTAAGGAAGAAGGGAAGAAATGAGGCTGGAGAATTCTATCAAACTTTCCAGGACAGCTCCTCCAGAAGGTGTGTGAGGTCATGTGTTTTATCACCCAGGGAAAAGGGAAGGCCAGCACCAGAGCACAGGGTATCTGCCTGGATTTCCTCTTGCTGCTGAAACAAAGCACCACAAACATCGAGGCTTGAAACGACCCAAATGTAGTACTTTGCAGGTGAACAGGTCAGAAGCCTGACATGGTTCCCTCAGGTTTAAATCGAGGCATGGGCAGGGCTGTGTCCTTCTGGGGCTCCAGGGAATGCCCCCCTCCCTTTCCTTCTGCTCACCACCTCCTTCTAGCAAAAGGTTGAACCCATCTAAGTCCCCTGATCTGCCTCCATCTTCCCCGTGTAATGAGACAGAACCCCCCTGGGTAATTCTAGGTCGCCTTCCTTACTTAAGGTCAGCAGAATTGCACAGCTGTCCTTCCATCTCAACCTTGATTCCCCTCTGTGGTGTAAGGCGGCCAGTCACAGGCTTCAGGAATTACGACGTGGGCATCATTAGGAGGGCGTTATTCTGCCTTCTGTACTACGCACAGAGGCCTCGGCGTCTGCCAGGTCCATGTCGGTGGACTCAACCAACTGTGGATGAAACCTATTTGGAAAAAAACTGCATCCATACTGAACATACAGAGTTGTCTTCATTCCTAACTGCAGTGTTTACAACACCTGTTTATGTAGCGTTGCGCTGTCCTGGGTGTTATCAGACTACAGGAGGGTTGCACAGGGTCCATGCAAACACTGCTCCCTTTCGCAGGGGGGACCTGAGCAGCCATGGGCTTGACTTTTGATCTTGGAACCAGACCCCACAGAAGTGAAAGGACAGGTCTGCTACATTGCATTATTTAATCACAGGTAACCTCTCTATACGCTTATGCTCCCATCTATCCTTCATAAACAGATGTCATCCCTATCCACGCTCCCTGTGCTTGGAGACTGTGCACGTCAGTAGCGCCAGGTATTTCCTCCCTGCAGAAGGCTCCTGGCTTCAAGTTCTCCCGTGCTCTCTTCTCTACTGCCTTGCACACTTATGAGCGTGTGCTGATCCCCTAAGTGTGTGATGGGTTTCATAAAGTCTAAATGAAATGTTAGAACAGAAGCAGAGCGGGGACTGGCTGTGAGTCTAGCTAACAGGGACTCTGCCACATAACCACGGTCACACATGGACATCTCCTGAAGCAGGGTCCTGTGAAGAGTGGCGTTCTCCACCTCGTGCTTTCTGGCTGCCTGAGGGAGTTTGCAGGTAGGAGGTTCCCATTAGGAGCAGTCTTATCTAATTGATCTTTAATTATTGGGCAAAGCGTGCAAAAGATGGACTCACAGCTTCTAGCGATTTGCTCACTCTGTGACCCATCCACCCAGCAAGTCAAATGTTTGCACTTCGGCAATGCACGGAGCGAGTAATTAAACTGTCCGTAAAGGCTGCAGAGGTCCTCACAGAGCTTACTTGTGTGTGAGTTGGCAGTGAGTCAAGGGTCTGTGGAGGCCAGGGAAGCTCTGGCATTTGCTGTGCACCTCCCAAGCCAGGCTGTGGCACACGGGCAGACAAGGCCCGTGGAAGGTGACTTGCGGAAGCCACGGCTTCCAGGTACAGCCGAGTCCGTGGCACCTGCAGCATTTTTGACAGCAGGCTTATCAAGGGCAATGGTTTGGTGTCTTCAGTTAGAGACGGTGTGAGGACATGGTGGTTCACGCCTGTAATCCCAGCCATGAGGGAGGCAGGAGCACTTCTGTGGCTGACCTGGGCAAAAGTGAGGGGCCCCATGTGAAAAATAAACCCATGCAGAAAGAGCTGGGGCATAGATCAAGTGGTAGAGTACTTGATCAGCAAGCGTGAGGCCCGGAGTTCAAATCCCAGGTACTGCCGAGAGAGTGAGAGCAAGAGAGAGAAAGGGAGAGAGATGTCTTAAAACACTTGCTAGATTTTGATTTTGTCTTTACTTCCTCTCCCTCCTGGAGCCCGTGAGCTCTTGCTCCTGTGTCCCCCCCCATGCCAGCTCTTACCCGCCCCCCCGACCACACACACACCGCCCCACGCTGTAACAAATTCCTGCCAAGTTCCAAGACCATCTCAGCTGGAAAGTCACCTGGAAATTCCAGTCCTCAGCATGGCTCCACCCACCCCAGGACTCCCTGCTTGAAGCTCTCCTCCTTTGCCCACAGGCACTCAGGCCCCCCTGGCTGTCTCCCTGGCCTCCCTGAGGAGCCCAGCCTTGGGTGACATTTGGGTTTGGCTGTGGGAGGGAGCTGGCCTGTTCAGGTGACTGGGGATGGTCAGCAAAGACGCGGACACTAAGGTGGTGCTGTGGAGAGGTCTCCCACTCGGCTGGCACAAAGGAGAAACGGGCTGGGAACCAGCCCCAGGTGCCCCTCCACTGTGGGGGCTGGGGAGAAATGACCATGACCAGGGATGAAGAAGGTGAGGGAAAACATCATGGACGGGGGAGTCCATGCTGGGAGTTCTGTTGGGAGTGCCAGGACGGGGAGGCCAAGGGCAAAGGTGACAAATGCCATGGACTCAAATGCATCCAGTGGGCTCTGCCCTCCTCTTCCACTCTTTGTGAACTCCCCAAATATTTATCGAACGCCTGCTGTGTGCAAGGCACAACGGTGATGGGTGCCTTCAGAGAGGGGATGAGGAGGAGGGTTGGTTAGGAGTCACGCAGGTGTGAGTGGGTGAGGAGCAGGTGCCGAGAGCCCTGCCTTCTGGAAACTCAGATGGTAGGAGGAGATCCGGGTTTGCTGAGGGGGAGCAGGGTCAAGGGACTGATGTGAGGAACGGGTATGAGTTGAGCTTGTTTATGGGCAGAAAGAAGGAGACCATGAAAAGAGACTTGTGGAAGTTTCTGGAAAGAGAGACCATGGTGCAGCAGCAAGGGTGAGCATCCAAATCACAGGAGAGGTGCGTGGCCAGATCGAGGCCCTTCTGGGTGTCCAAGGGAGGACAGGTGTCTCCACATAGAGCCTAGGAAAAGCCCATGGTGTGCCCATGGGAGTACAGTCCACGAAAGCTGCTGCTTTCTGTGTTTTCCCATATATCTTTGTCTCTGAACACACTGACGTCCCTCCATCCCCCTGCCTGGCCCTGAAGGGTTGATGACTGCACGGTCGAGTTAAGTCTCCGGCTTTATATTTTTGGCCCTGGAGTTTCATGCCTCTGATGAACACGAGCCAGTACTTCAGGAGGTTTTGTTTCAACACAAGCGTCACAGCCACCCAGAGAGGCCGCCGTCCATCTGCTCGGTGGGGCCCTGCCATATGCCGACACCAGTCCCATTTCACCACCTAATTGGCTGGACACAGGCCTGTAGCTGCCACAGAAGAGGCCCAGCCCTTGGAGCCGGTCCACCTGTCCACCAGCCTGGGTGGGGTTTCCTGGCACTTCAGGATAATTGAGCATGGCACCTGATGCACCCCGACAGACACAGAGCCCTGGAGGAGGTGGGGTCTGCACTCCCAGTCATCTGTCTGTTGCAACCAGAAAAGCACTCCTGAAATCATGAATTCAGAAGAGTTCACAATAGCAACTTGAGGGTGATTAACCCCCAAGAATTGAATTCCACTGCAATTGCACCTAGTGGACACCTCGAAGTTTGCACCACCATCACCCTGCAAGGAGGCCTGGGCCGTAACAGTCACGAATCTACTCTGCAGACTTGACTATTCCACACATTTCTTGTGAATGAAAGCATATGACATCCAGCCTTTGTGCCTGGCTTCTTCCAGTCAGCGTACCATTTTCTAGGCCATCCCAGCAGAAGCTTGCATCACTGCTTCCTTCCTTTCCCTGACTGAGATCCCAGTGTATTCAAACACACATTTGCATACCCACGTTCGCTGAAGCAGTAGTCACACAACCCAAAATGTCCCCTGACAAGCAGTTATGGCACAGCTGCTATCTTTATGTTTATAGTTGTTATAAACTAGAAGGTGAGTCCCAAAAAGAGAACATCAATGCCCCCACACACTTCACCATGGCTTCTGCAGTTAACCCAGCCAGGATCCACACAGCTTAAGTCAATCCCTGGCAGCCCCCAAACGCCTGACACACAGTCACACACCTGCCTCGCTGAAGAACATCTTGATCCATACCACGGTCCAAAATAGAAACCTCAGCTCCGTTCCCCTCTCCCCTCACTCTTCATATCTAACCCTGCTCAGAAATTCTTCCACTTCTGACCACCCCACTTCCAGAAGCCACTTCTGACTGTGGTCTTCTTTTACTGCATCTGCACCCCCACCATCCTACGCTCTCTGACTGTCCTGTCTGATCTAATGGCCACACAGTACCGAGGGTGACCTGAGATACAAATCTGACCACAATCCTTCCTAGCTTAAGGTCACCCTTTCACTCCCTAATGCTGTCAGTACAGAATCCAAAGTCCAGAGCGTGCACGAGGCCACACAGGATCTGATTCTGCATCTCCCCAGGTGCCCTGTGAACTCGGACACCAAGTTGGGCACTGACCTCTCCATCTACTCCATCCCCCACACCAAGCAGCTGCTCCAGCTCATGGCTGTCCCTGGCTTCTTGCCCTCTCCCTCCCACTTGATGAGCTGTGCCTGCTCCAGGAGCTAACCCTGACCCAGGCTGAGTCAGTGCTGGGTTCCTGCAATCCCTTGGAAAACTGGGCCACCGGCTGACACGAGCACCACGCTCACCACAGTTCACTTATTTACTTGTCCAACTCCAGAGCTGAGCTGGTTCTCCTGGGAGGGGGATGTTGGGGGACAGCAGTCCTGTCTTCTGTCTCCAGCACAGCACCGTGGGGCTCAGAGCTGACTTCTGGAAATGTCCATTAACAAATAGGTGGAGTCAGAGGGTCAACCTGTCCTGCTGCTCCTGCTGCCAGCTGTCTCTGTTTGGATCATTGCTCCTGCCTGCTAGGGTCCAGGAGAAGAGGGACAGTGAGGCCCCCAGGTGCTGCTGTGGGATGCTCTGTACTCAAATTGGGTTCCAGCACCATGAGCAAACCTGAATTTCTCAGAGACCCCTCCCTACCCCAAGACAGCTTCATGGGCTGTAAGGGATCCATTGAGTTCTATAATCGACAGCAGTTCTGTACACATCACCTTCAAATACCAAGGATTTACCAGCGACCATTGAACCATGCACGATGGTCCTCCTCACCACGCTTCACATGATTCTGGCTTGATGGTGACCACACATCAGATGGTGACCTGTCTCCCCAGGAGACTGCACCCAGCACTGGCTGTGTCTGGAGGAAGCTCTCACTGTGTCGCTGGGAGAGAGGCCACTGTGTTTGCATCTGCACTGTCCCCTCTCCACTGGACAGCCCATGATGTAAACTATGTGACGCTGACACACAACTGGACAGCAACACATGTGGCCTTCTGGTCCTCTCAGAGAAGTTTTTCCTCTGCTCTTCCCTCCTGCAATGGCTGGTCCTCTGGTTCTAAGGCCCCCGTGGCTAGGCTGACATCACAGAAAAGTCATCAGTGGGATTGGTATGGTCCCTGAGGCTCCAGTCTTCAGGGACACTGTCTAACGACTCCAGTCCACACCATGCTAGCTGGACTCAACCCCCATCACAGGGAGGGCCAGGTTCCCACTCTTCATTACCATCATCATGGATAGATGGAGCCCAGCAGAGGACTCCAGGAGACCCATCGGGCTGGCAGATCAGATCAGATCTGAGTCCCCATTTGGAAAATGCTGCATACAGTTGCAAAAATGAACCCAGGGAGCATGACCTGGGTTCACATCATGTAAAGAGCACCCGGGAAGAGCTGCCCACCCCCAGGAAGAGGTGGAACCAAACAACACAAGATTCATCAAATCTTAAGACCCTCATGCCTAGACCCTCTCCAGAGGGCTCCTGGGAGCAGAAGAATTGGTGAGCAAGTGCTCCAAAACAGGCCCACACTCCAGCTTGGGAAGGACAGGAGCCTGCTGGGGTTGGAGGCCTGTCTAGCAAGCCCTGCAGGGACCAGGCCAGCCTTGTGAAGACACCCAGGCTCAAGGGATCTGTGCAAGGGGAAGCTGCCCTTCCTTCCTCAGCAGGACCGTTGGGGAGAGTGGAGAAGAGAGAGAGGAGGTCAAATGAAATCTGCTCAGTCAAGTGCAGCAGGTCCCCAGGGACGTGCAATGGTGTTCCCAGCTGGGGACATCTAAGGCAACTTAGCCACCTAAGCCTGCACCCAGTGGAGTGGGGGAGCATGACAGGTACCAGGCATCCAAAAGAGACAGGCAGCTGGGGCAAGGGTTGCTGGGAAAACCCTGGGTCAGTTTTCCTGGAAAAGAGAGAGTCCACCTGCAAGTTCCCAGCATGGACAACTGATAAGCAGAGATGGGAAGCAGCCTCAGGAGGAATGGCTGGGCTGCTGTCACTGACTCTAGGTCCCAACAGAGGAGATGGAAACCCCCGCCCTTGCACTGCCTGGACACAGACCAGAAACAGGGCTCCAGGCCGCCTCTGCCCAGCAGGGGCCAACACTGAGATAATGCTCCTCTCCCTCTTCCTTTCCCCTCCCCCCCGGCACCCCACCCCACCCCCAGGCTGTGCCTCTGAGGTCTCTGTGTGCAAGACAAGAGAAATTCCCATGGACTGCCTGGACGAGACCCAGCATCCTGTTTCTGCAGTGTCTGCTCTGTGGGCCCAGTCGGCTCACTTGGGGTGACAGCCAAGGTGTCATAATTCTGTTTAACTGGACGCCCACATCCCCCAAAACTCAAGCTCAATACATTTCATTACTGTGCTGGTGGATAGAGAACTTTCCTCTGTGTTGCAAGTTTATTTCAGCCTAAATTATTAAGCATCGTTTAATAATGCAAGTCTTCACATTGTAGTTGGAAAGCAGATGCCGGGTTTCAAAGCATACTGGTTCCTGAGAGCAGCAGGAACCACGCGCCCTTCTGTCTGATCTTGCAGGGCACAATCATAGGTTAATTGAGAGGAAAGAAGTTTTACTCAGTTAATAAATGCGGCTGGGCTCTGTTCGAACCAGACAGTCGTCGGCATGCCGCTGTTCTACCTACTCAATGCCTGCTTTCTTACTTACTTGCTTGGGACATGGTCCCCAGGACCAATGTTTTCAGAAAAAAGCACAAGAGCGTTTGCACACCTGTGGTCGGGTGTGCAGCAAACTTCCACGCCATATGGACAGGTGTGGGAGGAACATTCTTCTCACACCCAGGAAAGGATTAATTTCCTGGCTGGATCTCACTTCATTGGAGCCTCTATGCACCCGCCCTTCACGCTTCAGTGGCGGGCCTGGCTCTGGCTGCTGTTTGGCCCGGGCTTGTGATAGTCTGAAGGTCACAGCGGAGCAAGTGGAGGCGCACATCTTGCTTTGCATAAGCATCAAGTCTCCACGCTGGCCCACCTTCATTAGGCACAAATTCCACCCAGGGGCTTAAGCAAAGCCTTGTGCATAAAGCCGTGCCAACACATCAAACTGTCCCTGTTCAGAGCCTGAGCTGCATCCCTCCACCAGTGACAGCCTGATCGTCCCCCATGGCCCTCCCTGTCACCAGGGAGGGAGGAGCACAAAGCAGCAGCCTGTTTCCCCAACTGGCCAGCAATCAGTCCCCATCCTGCTGTCCCTAGGAGTGGCCAACCCTTGCCTGTGTCCAGACCACCCCTCCATGTTGGCTCCTCAGGGTTGCATGCCAGGATCACCTTCAGCTGTAAGGAAGGGCAGAGCAGTGAGGGTGTCTACAGGAGAGTCTGGGAGAGAGGCTCAACCACCTGCGGGCACCGTGTGAAAGGGAGGAGGAAGGAGGCCAGGCTGGAGGAGGAAACCCACGTGGGCATGACGAGGAGGTGTATCCCGCTGCTAGGCCAGAGGTGAGATGTGAAGTGGCTCAAGTGCTTCACGTGGGAACAGAAGAGGGCTTGGTTTGTGAAAGCCACCCACTCTGGCCAGGGGTCAGCTCCAAGGGTCTGGGGAGAAAGCAGAGCTTGCAGAGTTGTTGGTGAGATCCGTGCAGCAAAGTAGCAAATGAAGTGAGCGTTCCAGAGGAAGCAAAAGCCAACAGCCAAGGCAGGGACGAGCCAGGCCCTGGCCTCCTAGCACAGCCAGCCACAGGCAGGCAGAACGGGGCCCAGCTGGGAAAATGCAGGGAGACACCTGTGCAGGAGGCCCGTTCCAGGCTGAGCTCAGAGCCAGGACAAATGTGACAGGATGGGAAGGGCAGAGGATGGACAGCTCAGCAATGAACAGCCAGAGTCAGCCCCAAAAGGGACACAGGAAGGGGAGGCCAGCTGTTGCTCTGCCCCTGTCCACAAGGAGACTCTGCAAAGACGGGGGATGCCACCATGCGCACAGGCCCCCAGGGCAATGCAGGCAACCTGGACAGAATGGAGTCAGGAAGACCCAGGAAAGGACATGAGTTGTGGTTGCTAAAAAAATAATAATAATAATTAAACCCCCAAAATAACAAATAGCAAATGCAAGCTTCATTTTTCACGACTGCGTGGGTGAGAGGTGGTACTCAGCAGCTGGTGCAGGGCCCCTGCTTTTCACTATGCGAGATGACCACGAGATGACCAGCCGCGCCAGCTGCCAGACTCAGACAGATCCTGGGCCCATTTCCTCCTGACATTGATGGAGGGGAGACAGTTGCCCAGTGTCACCTGTCACCTGGCCTGTGAAGCAGGAGGATAACTCTGGAGATACAGAGAGTGGCACAGGCAGTGGTGCGCGCTCCCTCGTGAAGCTGCAGAGCCACCAGACACCTACATGTCCCATTTGCCAGCCCAGGGCCTTCAGTGTCCTCACCCTCAGGAAGGAAAAGCACCTTGCCTGAAGCCCATGGTGTCCTCATGTGTCCAGATGGAAGCCACTGGCCAGCATCCTGCTGACATCCACCCAAATTCTTCTAAAGGGGTCATGCTTGGGGAAGCCTCTGGGTCTGGTGCTTCCTGACATTTGTAGGAAGGGTCCTTTTTTTTGTTCTCTGAAAGAATTTGTAAAACAATGGCGTTGTTTCTTCCTTAAACATTTGAAAGAATTCACGGGTGGAGCCTTCTATACCTGTCCTTGTCTGTTTTTAACTTCGACTTTGTAAATGAGGGAGTCAGTTGTGAATTCAAGGTCTTTAACGATTTTCTCCTGTTGTGGAAAATCTGGGGTTTTTAGAATAATTATCTACAGAAAATAAACAGGAAAAAGTTGATCTTGGTGACCACTTTGGGCAATGTTCGTATCTCCTCTCTCTCTGACAAGTCATCTTCTTATTAACATAGATGGCAAGTGTTCTTTGTGGGTTTTTAGTATTGGTCTTTTTAGGAAATGAAGAGCAAATATTGATTATTCTGGTTTAGTCTAAGGTAAGTCTGCTTTCTATTTAACCGACTTTTGCTCTTACCTTTATTTTGTTTCTTCTGATTTCTTTGTATTTCTTTGCTGTTCTTTTCATAATTCCCTGGAAAAAAAAGATTGACTATTGTTTTTAACATGGACTTAACTCTGTCATTTTCCTCTAAATATCATTTTATTGTACCCCACAAATTAAGGTCTGTTTTTTTTTTAATTTTGCTCAGTTAAAATGTTTTCTAACTCCACTGTTATCACTTCTTAAATTCATTTGAAATCTAAACTGTGACCCAGAATTCCCCATTATTAGGAGTTTCTTCACAATCAGTTTGTAACCTATTGCCAGTTCAATTGCCTTACAGTTAGAAAATATACTCTGGATAATTTCAGAACGTGAAATCTACTGAGATGTGCCTTTTGTCCTATCCCATGGTCTCTTTAGGTAAATATCACACTGGAACTTTCAAACTGAAAGAGCATGCATTTGTAGGTTCTGGGTATGGTTTTTGGCAGTTAGTAACAGAAACATGTCAAGAACTCCAAGTAAATGTTCATTTGCACACTTCTTACCAGCGCTGATCTTTCCTGAATTACCTGAAGCCCTGTTATTAGGTGCACTCAGGTTTGAGACGGTTCTGCTCTGTTCCACTGCCCCTTTATCTTTATCAGTCCTTCTTGCTGTAGAGATGGTCTGGTTTGGAATGAGCCTCAGAAGCTTTGACACAGAACGGGTAGAAAGCCCCAGGAAGCCATGTTCTTGCTAAAATCTAAGGATGAACAGGACAGATTGGGGACGGCCCTGCAGGCACTGGCACCTGGCCACTTCCAGAACTGGTCCAGCTTACCCAGCCCCAGCCTCTGCATTTCGTCTGCACTTACACTTCTGCTGACTCGGTTTTTTTCTAACTTAGTTCATTTGAATACATTTAGATGCATCTGCTTCATTTTTGTCCATTTAGCAGTAACAATGGAGGATTAATATTCCCGGCATCCTAAAATCCACGGCAGCGATGTCTTTAAACACTTGCTTGCTTAAGTACCAACCAACCCTATCCCCAGATAAGAAAACAATTCGTCACAATTTAATGTCTTAAACAGTTGCCATCCCATTGCCTAAACTTAGCTAACATAGAATGAGATTTCATATTATTACTTGAAATGACATACTTCTACAAATTCATTGTATTGACACCAAGACTCAAAAAGCAGGCTGGGGACAAAGGGGAAGCCCAGGCGTCGGGGCTCTGCAGGTCCAGGGAGTGCACAGCCAGCCGCACCTCTCTCCGTGAGCAGTGCTGTTTAACCACACTGTAAAATAATCATGGTGAGTGAAAATGCAGAGTAAAAAACCAGAGGGGAGACCTTAAATTTGTGTGAAAATGCAGATTTTTCACCACTGGAATGAAATGCTATTTCAGCTTTTCTTTCCTGAAGGATGGGAAGATTTGTGATTCCTGTTTCCATCCGGATCTCAGGGCACCATTCCCTGAAAGCATCCCACATCCCACCACAACTGCATCATGGGAATTTTTTCTATGAACTGTGCATCCATGACTCATTCCAAATCTGCATGCACAAAGTAAAGTTTATATACGTCAAGGGCTCCTACCCTGAGTCCCTCCCTCTGTCCAAATAAATATGACAGCCGAGAGCAGCTCCCAATCCTGGGGAGGGGTCAGAGGTGACGCACAGAAGAGGGCTCCGAGCCCAGCAGCCTGGTGCACACTATGCAGTGTGGCACGTCAGGCAGGAACAGGGCTCTGGGACATGAGAAAGTGGACACGGCTCCTCGGGACTCAGCAGGTGGGGGGAAGATGACAGCAGTTCCATTGTAACCAAGGTTTTTTCTTCACCGATTTATTTACTGATTGATTCTCTACTGAGATGGGGAAGCTTACAGATGTTTACGTTCCCTGGGGAGAAAGTGCAGTGAGACAAACAGGCCCGGGGTGGCGGGCGGGATGCCGTGCAGCCCTGGTACAGAGGAGGTAACCGGGTGGGGAGGGGAGGATGAAATGGGGTGACGTCCTGAGGCAGGAAGCAAGGGGATTTCAGGGACAGAAAAAGAGAAAGGTGGCCAGGGGACAAAAGCCAGGGAAGAGCAGGGTGCTCCCCTCACAGGACACCAGGACCTGGGAGAAAGAAGTCCACAGTTATCAATCAGTTGCAAACTGCACTAATGCATGGTTCTCGAACAGCTCTCACAGGTGAAGCGATGGCAACCAAGGAAGGTGCGACCAGCAGGGCATCGTCCCCTGAGCTTCAGAGGGAAGGGAAGAGCATCTGAGCTGGGGGGACAGGGCTTCTGAGCCGTGCTGTAGAGGACAGAGCTGGGAGAGCAGCAGGGTGAATACAGGGTCTCTCTTTCTCTCTCTCTCTCTCTTCCTCTCCACACATGCATTGCACACCTAGCAAGTGCTACCCCACCCCTGTTCTGGGAGTCAAGGAGAGGATTGTAAAGCCAGAGGCAGTGGTGACAGAGCTGCTGTTTCCATTTTAGGTTTTTTAAGGCTGGTAGGTTTATACCTGGGAGTGAGACGTTTGTGGTACTCCTAGCTGACATGTGGATTGTGTGAAAAGACAGAAACTGTGGGAGGTGGCCTCTGGGACACACTGGGCTTGAGGGAGGGATGTGTGTGTCATCCAGATGTGCGTATGGGGACACTATCAGGTGGTAATGTCCAGGCTGGAGTTGGCCACCTCTGACCCATCAGCACGAAGACGGAGGTGGAAGCCATGTGTGGACAGCCACGGACTGAGCGCAAGATGTCCCCAACACTTGTGAACAACCTCCCCCGACACACGGGACTCTCCTGCCTTCCTTTCTGACCATTTGCATTTCACGTGTGAAATCCACGAGACAAAGACCTCCCGGACGCCTGCACCCCTGCGCTGTGATTTCTCCTGGAAGAAGAAAGAGCCCAACGCAGAATGGAGGCTTGAAGAGTGGCAGCGTCCGAGACGCAGACACGTAACATAAGGGCAGCAAACCTTGGGCAGCAGAGGGAGAAATGACGTCCCAGAGCTAACAGGACCCGTGGCAGTCATTTCACAGGACTGGTGGAGAGAGAGGTCAGCCAGGGAACAGTGGGAACAGAATGAACTCTGTCCCCGGGGCTTGCCCGTGTGGACCTGAAATGGTACCGAAGGCTGAAGACAGACTCATCGTTGATGGAGTTGGCGTTGGGATGGGAGGGAAAGGGAAAAGAAGTTCGGGTGCCCAGTGGACGGGCTTGAGCTAAATTTCAGGAAGAGCTGTGCTTAAGAAATATCATCTACCCTATGCCTTCTGCCCAATCGGCAAAGTCGGCAAAGTGTTGGACGGCTGCTTTCTGCTCCCGGAAGAGATAAGTGGAAATGCATGAGGTGGGGACTGAACAAAAGAAAAGCCTGCTGTGTGTGGCGCCCTCGTTGTGCTGAGAGTGTCTCTGCCCTGTCTTCCCGTGCCGCAGGAGAGAGTTGGGGCGGGTGTGGAAAGGATGACTGCTCCCCTTGCTGCCCCCTTTTTCACAGCTAGCTCACCTGTCTGCCACACCCTAAGAATTCAGTCCGTGCCATCCTCGGGATGGGAGCTCACTGGGCGATTCCAGCCACCTTGTTTCTGAGTTGATGGAGTGAAGCCCTCAGTCTGCACCGACCACTCAGAGGGAAGTCTTGCAATTTGCTTCTCCTTTCTTTGCCCATCTCAGAATGAAAGTCTCTGAAATATTTAAAAGCATTAATTCTGCATTCCCTCCAACGTGATTAACAGGGAACAAAAAGTTATTTCATACCCTCATTTTGTCAGTTGCAAAAAGGACTCAAGGGATGTTGAGAATTTCACGTAGGCATTTGCAATATAACAGATTGCAAATCCTTTCAACGCTGTCAACTAAACAGCGTGCTAAGTAATTGAACCCATAGAACAGCAACCCACTTAAAAGTCCTTCTCTCAAGCGGGGGAGCCGGACATGTCCCTAATGGACATGTGTGGTCACTTTGTGACTCTGAAGACAGTGCTGGAGATGGAGGGAAACAGAACCATCTCAAAGAGAGGCGTCTTTGCTTAGCTTGCCTCAAAGACTAAGTCCTGTGGGGTTAGGAGTCCAAACTGTGAATGGAAACAGCAGAACACAGGCTTGGATCATAGACCTACAAGATCAGAGTTCTAACCCAACACCACGTGTCCTCAAGCCATCTCTGTTCCAGTGTTGGCAATGCCTCAAACTTAGCGTATGCTAATGCAAGCAGGTGCCTGCTCCTGCATCCCCTGGCCTTGAGTTCACCCCGAGATCCCATGCTGGACCACTCACCAGCGTGTCCCTCAAGGTCATGACCACATGAGCTCTGACTCCTGTGTCTGGTCATGCCCTTAACATCTCCACTTGTGTGCCCAACACAATGGGTACTAGACTGACTTTGGCATTGACCTCTGTGTGTCCTCTCTGTCCACGGTGCATGGTGGAATTTGGGAGTCAATCTTGACATTCCCACTTTATCCAGCCCAGGACACTCAGGCACACTGGGAATGCTAAAATAGTACTGTTTGGCAAATTGAGAGTCTGCACCTATGTGCAAGGTGTTAATTCACAGGGCAGGCCTGGGTCAACAGCAAAGACATCAGACGCTAACATCCGAGCTCACTTAAGTAGCTGCACCATAACAGAAAGATTGTTTTCTGCTTAGCAGGAAATCCCATGGAAATTGTATGAAACAGAGGTACAGCTCCGAAGTTGTCCCCACCACCCAGCACACCTGACGGTGTGACCCTGTGGCATGTGGCCTGTCAATACATCCCTGCCAATGCTACAGGAGTCCTCCCATGGAGTCTGGGGACCTCTCCCCCACAGACACATGTGGTCCATGCATTTGGGGTCCATTTAAACATCCTTTCCCCAAATGCCTTTCAGAGCCTGTCCTCCCCCGCAGCAAACACTTCAGGCCAACCAAACACCCGTCTCAAGTAGCCCCCTGGCCACATGGCCAATCCCTCTCGCTGGATCACCTTGAGGTCCCCTGGCTCTGAAACACTTCGTCTCTTGAAACACAATAGGACAGGCCACAGCCCTCGCTCACCACACTGGGGCTCTCCACTGTCTTTGGTCCCCCACCGTGGCTCCGCCTTGCCCTGGTCCTTCCAGTGCACTCCCCCCAGGAGGGTGGGCTGTCCCTCTTCCCTGACCATGCCATCCTCCCCTCCCCCTTCCCCACACGCTTGCCGTTCCAGCCCCTCACCCACCACTGCTCCCTCCTACCCACTCTGGTTCCAGGTGAGTCAGGATTTCTCTGACCACTCCAACCCAGAAACAGTCCGACTCTTTGTCATGTGTCCCTAGTGAACCACCTCGTGTAACTAGGTCAACATTGAGAGGCCCGTTGCTGTGGCTTGAATAAGTGTCCCCCAAACGTCCACATATTAAAGGCTTGGTCCCCCAGCTTGGCACTATTGGGGGTGGGGCCTCGTGGGAGGTCTCAGGTCTTTGGTGGCATGCTCTAGGAGGGGACTGTGGGGTCCAGGCCTCTTTCTCTTCCTCCTTTTCTCATCCCAAACGTGAGGTGAACGGTTTCTCCATGCACTGTCCCCATGGTGTTCTGCTTCATCACAGGGCCAACGCCATGGGGCCAACCAAGCATGGACGGAGCCTCCCAAACTGAGAGGCAAAGCCAACCTTTTCTCTTTGCAAGCTGACTCTCTCAGGTGTTTGTCACAGTAACAGAAAGCTGACTGACCCAGAAATACGGTCATCAAGTACTGAGAACCCCTCCCCATCCCTGTGTTGCCGCCTTCAGAGGGCCGGGTTTGTGGGAGGAAAGAAGCCATGTCTGCCTCGCTCCATCATTGGGCTGGACGTGGATACCGGTCCCTCCACTGCACTGGCTGTCCTCAGTCTCTGGTGCCCCCCCACCCATTTATCTGTGTTTACTTGAGTGGTCTGAAGACAAATGGTTTGGGGTCCCTCTGTGTCCCCACATGGAGCACAGTGCCTGAGGCTCCCAGACATTTGGGGATGAATGGACAGGTAGCTGCCCTCTTAAATGGTCTTTCCGCCCATCTCTTCTCTCCGAAGGCCAAGGCACAGGGCTGGCATGGACCTCGTTTCTTGTTGCCCAGTGAGATCTGCCAGGATGTCACCTCACCTTGATCCTCACGTCCACTCCCTCCGCCCCTCCGTGTGGATCCCTCCGTTCACACTGGGCTGCCTTTAATCTCTCTCAGAGACTCTTTCTGTTTAGTAGTCACACACACTTTTCATTAAATTTATTTACTTTTGATGCTATTTATATAACTTTTTAATTTCACTTTTAATTGTTGGACTTTATGTAAAAACAAACTTGATATTTACCTTGTCCCAGTAATCATGATAAATGTAACTCACTACTCCTAATAACTCTTCTGTGACCTTTTTGAAGTTTTACCTAATCAAATAAGCTGCATCCAAATAACGTCTTTCTCAGACTCCAGGCTTGGGATGTCCTTCCTGAACCACAGCGGGTCCCTGAACTCGAGGAAGGGGAGACAGCCTGTGTCCGGTCTCACTGACACCAGGTCCTTTCTCATCACGATTAAGGAAGGCCCGTTCTGTCCCCGTCGGCTACGTTTTTGTCGTGAGTGAACACTGGTGGCTTTCGGAAGGTTTCTTTCACTCCGGCTAAGATGGCCACGATTCTGCAGCTGTTTCTGTGTGTTTGCATCAGATGAAGACAGGATCAACACACAGGCGCAAGGATCGTAAGTGAAGTGCTTGGCTTGAAGGGTTTTAGCTCTGTGCACAGCCATGTGACCCCCAAATCAGATCGAGGAGCCTCCTCCAGAGAGCTCCAGAGAGCAAAGACAGGAAACGTTTGGGACTCTTAAGCATACATGACTCCATACTGTATTTCAGCTTGAGCAACCTTCTCTTTGTCCGAGCCTTCTTTTCAGTCGCAAATGTGTGTAGGCATTCACACCCTGGCTTGGAGACAACTCAAACCGTCCCCACCTGGCCCAGGGGTCACCTGTGCCTCTCCCCACTCATTGATTATTGGTCGGGAATCACCAGGTTCTTCCCTTCCCATAGGTTAGCTGCAGATTTTAGAAGCACCTGGAGAGAGAAAGCCGCTCTCTGCTTCTGCCCACATTGGCTGTTTCCATAACTTCTGATAAACTCTGTCACCTCCGTTACTACACCCATATGGGACACAAAGAATGTGCAACTCTTCTGATCAGAGACTAAGAACCTACGGCTCTTCCAACCAGCAACTGGCCTCTGCCGCCTGGACCGTGTTGGACTTGACGCCTGTGAAGGGCAGCCTGGCTCAGCGGGCGGGCGGTGCGTCCACGCTCCTGCAGGTGCTCACAGCTCGGTTCCTTCTCGCTGAGTGCCTCCTCTGTCTCAAACTGATGGACTCGATTTGTGCATCTGTTCTCTGTTTCGGCATTGGGCCGCTTGCTAAATTGCAAATGGCAGAGCCATCAACAATCTTCCCCAGTCTTCGTGGTGTCACAGGGTGCCCGTGGTGTCACAGGGTGCCCGTCCAGGTAAATACCCAGCAGAAGGATTGCTCAGTCCTGTGATGGAGTTGTACCCGGTGGCCTTGCTGAATGAACTCATCACATCTTTGTGTGCACACGCTTCTATCGCCCACAGCTAGAAACATCGTGACTCCACCTAACCATGGCTCATTTTTCTATTTTCTTAATTCCTTTATGGACGTGCTGTGAAGTGTCTCCAGCGTAATTGTGAAAACAGACGTCCTGGTCCCATTCCTGTTCTAAGGGGAAAAGGTTCACTTTTCTACCAGTAAGAGGTTACCTGTAGGCTTGTCTGGTTTTTCTTGAGACAGTCTCACTAGGTAGCCTAGGCTGGCCTTGAACTCAAGAGCCTCCTGCTCAGTCTCCTGAGTGCTGGGATTACAGGTGTGCACCACCACCCCAGCACCTGAAGGTTTTCCATGAATGCTCTGTCAGATTTTGCAAATCTATTCTACTCCTACGGCAATGACAGCTTTTACCAGGATGGGTGTGGAACTTGACTGTTAGCTTTTACTACATCTCTGAAGCTAACCATGTTTTTTTTTCCTTTATTTGCCTGAGGTGGTGTGGTAACATTGATTTTTAAATATGAAACCAGTCTTGCACTCTTGGGCTAATCCCTCTAGGTCACAGTGCTTGACTTCAACAGGACTGTGCTGTGGGTGCCTCCCAAAGGCTCACAAGTTAAATCATTGACACCCCTCCCCCGGGGTGGCCCGGCTGGGGTGGTCCCCCTGGGAGGCAGTGAACCGTGGAGGTGGCGTCTGGGACAGGGCCTCAGGTCACTGGGATGGGCCTCGGAGGCAGTTCTTCAGGACTGCTTGGTAGTTCTTGCTACAGGCTGTTATGAAAGCCTGCGTTTGCCCCACCCAGCTTCAGCTCCCTCTGCCTGGTTGGGGATTTGGTCAGTCACCTGCCCACGCACGCTCCTGACCTGGCTGTGAGATGAGAACGAAACAAAGCTTTTCCCTTTATAGGGTTACCTGCTTCAGGTACTTCATTACAGTGATGAAAAGCTGAATAAAACAGTAACAAGCCTCGAGTGTTCCTTCAACTTCAGGCTGGAATGATACTGTCCTGAATTTTCTTCTTTTTCTCCTTTCTTTTTTGACAGTACTGGGATTTGAATTCAGGGCCTTGTGCTTGCTAGGCAATTGCTCTACCACTTGAGCCACTTCCCCAGCACCACCCCACCACCACCTTTCTTTTCTTTAGTTATTTTTCTGATAGGATCTAATGCTTTCCTGTCCAGGCTCGTCTGGACTGTGATCCATTTATTTATGCTTCCCATGAAGCTGAGATGCTAGACAGGCACCACTATGCCCAGCTTCCTGGTTGAGATGGGGTCCTGGTAACTTCCCCACCCCCAGGCTGGCTCAAACCTTGGTCCTCCAGAGCAGCTAGGATGCTGTCAATGTGGCTTTGTGTAGTAGAGTCCCCGTTGTCCCTTCTGTGAGTTTGTCACGTGGTCACTGTACCCCTTCCCTGCATCTAGGGACAATCATCGGCTCAGCCACGCCGGCTGCCGCATCTTGAAGCGTGACTTGGCCCCTGAGCCCTGGGGCTCACTGCCGTCCTTTCTGGGTGGCGGGAGTTAAAGTCGCTCTCGTGAGAGGCGTCAGTCGCGACGTGTTGTTTGGATGTGGTCTCGCCGTCCGTGGTCAGCACGGTCTCTCTGGACTTGGTTTTAACCAAGATGTGCTGGGGGAGGGCGCATCGCACCTCAAAGCTGGTTCAGTCCCAACTCCATGAGTCCTTTGTCCTATGTGACGGTGGGGACAGTTTATTCGCTAGCATGGCTCTGACTGATATTTTAGCGGCTCTTTGTACTGCGTTTGTACACAAGCCATCGCTCCACCAGGAATTAAACCCGTGTGACATCACGCTGGGTCATGGCTATGACAGGAGGATCCCGCGCAAAGACCTCGTGTCCCCTGTGCTCTGTGCCCCGCTGCCGAGCCAGACATGCTTCAAACACACTCTGGTTGTTTGTCCTTAGGTGACAGCTTTTAAAGAAACGACACAGACTGGCATGTCACCAACACAGCAGACACGCAGTGACTCACAGAGCGAGACCTTGCTCGCCTTACGCAGACAGTCGCCTCCTTGGGTAGTTTTCGATCTCATCGCGGCCTGGATGAGTTTGTGCCTGGAGGCTGTGCAAACTCCTGGTGTCCGGGTTTTCACAGGTCGGCCTCACGTGTTTACGGAGCTGGAGACTGTCGTCTCTATTATCCTGTGCTTCAACAGATGTCACTGAATTGGTTTCTGCCCTTCTTTGTTTCTTTCTGGGAGGAAACCAACTTCCAACCTCTTTCCCTTTAGAAATGGATCCATTGCCTGACTGTTTTTAAGGTCTGCTGTTTGGTTTTTTTTCAGCGTCTGGGCTGTGAGATTCCCGGTGGAGTTTTCTTTCCACTTTCCCTGCTTTAGGTATGAGCTCCTCGAATCTATAGATTGAAACATAGAACTGGTTTTGAACCTATAGTTCTTCAAGTATTTCTTCTGCCTCATTTCTCTCCCTTCTCTTTTTGGGTGTCCAATTACATTTTTAAGCCATTCACTATTGCCTGAAAGTCGCTTTAGTCTATGTTTATAAGCTATGTTTTAAAAATCCTGTCTTAATTGAAATATATGCTATTGATTTGCCTCCTGGCTGTATGATTTTTTCCTCAACATATCCGTCTTCTGTTCCAATAATTTTTGAAGTATGATTTTTCTGGCTACATTTCGACTTACTGTTTCAAAGTCCCTTTTGGTAACCCAATGTTGTACACATCTGTGGGTCTTTTTTTGTTCAATGTTTCCTGCCTCTACAATGGATCACAATTCTGTGTGTGCACGAGATGTTCTGAACACCCTGGGCATAGCGTGTGCACGAGAAGTAGAGTCTGTAATTGATACCGCCCATCTCTGAGGAGGGTCGATCCCATACAGCTGTTAGGTGAGGAAGGTGGGGAAGTCTGATGTCACCTGGCTTTGCAGCAGTTTTGTGTTGGTCAGTTTATCATTAGGTTCAACTATTTCACATGCTCATATCAGAAATCGCCCTTCTCGGGGCTTTGCTGAGGTATGCTGGTGCTTCATGGCCAAGTCAGCGGCTGTCTATCTGCCCATGCTGTCCATCCTTGGCCACCCGTTTGACCTGACACCATCTTCTCCATCCCTGAAGCTTGCTTTGGGGTTCTGCAGGCAGCGCCCTATATCGTGAACATTTGCAGTTCCTCAAAGGGACTTCTATCAGCTCTCTTTCTTCAATATCTGTTGATAAAACTTGAAACCCAGAGAGCACTGGGGAATTTGTGTCAGAACTGGCCTCACACCAGTCATCCTGGGGGTCTGAGGACCTTCTTCTGTGCCTGGTTGGTCTTATACCTGGAGAAAACTGTGTTTGGGGTGCTGTTCCAGGGCCTGCTTGCAAAGCTTGTGGGAAGAGTTGGAAGTACCTGATGCTGAAGGTTCGTAGGACTCTGGCGTGGTGGAGCACACTTATGGTCCCAGCTCCTCGGGAGGCTGAAGCTGGAGGATTGCTTGAGCCAGGAGCTCGAGACCAGCTCAGGCACATGTGTAGGACTTTAGTGGGTTGTCCTGGCCTAAGAGCCCCTGTGGGCTCCGCTTTCTGCTAAGGGCACCCTGCTTTCTAGCTCTCGTGGGTCACGTCACTCCTGGGTTTTGATGCTCTTTCCTTCAAAATAGATTAAGTTCCCAACCGCTTTAGTTATTAGGGTGAAAATGGTGATCGCAGTGACTTTATGCTTCAAACCGCAAGTAGGACGTTAACTGAGCTCGTAATATGAAGCCCATTGTACTCCTGGGGTGAGCCCAACGTGGTGGTGGCCACTTATAATTTTATACTAGCAAATTTAATTTCCCAGCATTTTGCTTACAGATTCTGTGCCCATGTTTAAAAGCGAAGTTTCCTTTTCTTTTAATTCCCCAGGGGTTAAGGTCAAGGTTGTGCAGATTCCCTCAAATATGCTTTCATCCTGTGCTCTCTGCTTTGGTTTGATTAAATATTTTAATAGTTAGAAGAATAATTAAATATTTAGAAGAGTAACTCACCTGTGAGACCGAATGTGTCTGAAGTTGGGATTTTTGTGTTGTATGGATATAAGGTAAATTTATTAGATTTTGGACAATTCAAATTTGCTGTTACAGGTGTCAGCTTCATAAGTTCTGTTGCTCATGAATGCATTTTGTTTGTTTTCTGGTCCATTGATGAGGTGTTCTAATGTCCTCATTTGCACATAATTCACACGGAATACTATTCGGCACTTAAGCTGCTTGATTCAGCAGCATGACCTGTTCACAGAGCTGGTCAGAATCAGCATGACGGAGACCGTGAAGCACCAGTGTCCACCCCACCCTGCCCTGGGCAAGGGCTGACCCCATCCTGTCCTGTGGAGTCCCACCACTGATCTGTAGTTTATAGTGACAGCGATGCCACACATCTTCACCTGCTCATTGGCCATTTATATAGCTTCTTCAGAGAAATGTCTGCTGAATCTTTTGTGCACGTCTGAGCTGTGCTGTCTTTTTTTATTGGGTTGAAAATGCTCTGTATATATTCCGGTTTCCACTCGTCCCTTATCAGGGATCTGACTTGCAGATATCCATAGAGAGTGTGGGCTCTCTTTCACTTTCTTGATTGTAGCAAAGAAGTTTTTTTATTTATACTTGCTTTTTTAATTTTTAATTTTAATTTATGCTTCATGTTCTTAGCGTCTTAATCAGTACTATCTTTCTTATCTGAGGTCAGGAAAATTAGTGTATCATTTCTTCGAAGAGCTTCATAATTCTGGTTCTGACATTTGAGACGCCTGGCTCGTCTGAGTTTATGTTTGTGTGTGGTATGAAAAGGAGTCCGCTGTCGTTATCTCTACTCCTCCCAGGACCTTCATCAAAACCCTCTGCTTCCTCATTCGTCGCCTGAAAACCTAGTTGGGAATCAATTAACAATAAACATAAATGTTTACTTCTGAATTTTCAAGTGTGTTCCATTGGAAGTATGAATCCTCCAAATTTGTTCTTTTTCGAGATTAGTTTTGTTACAGGGTTCTTGCTACCCTGTGCCCTTTGGCCACCGCCTCTGGATCCACAAACACCTTGAGAGAACAGGCAACGGAGCAACATTCAGCCATCGTGTCCAGCTGCGTGTCCCCCTTGACACATGCACACCAGCTCAGACCTCATCTCCTAGAGCTCCAAGCTCCACACAGTCCAGCAGACCTGAACCCTGGGTCCCTGTGATCCCCACCCACTAGGGATTTTTTTGGTCCCTAAAAACCTCCTTTATCAGCTGGTAGGCTCCACTTCATCTGTCCCCATTAGGCCAAACTTCCATCTTCTCCCCCAAAACTTCCCAGAGAGCCCCACCTCCATTCAGCCTCCCTCAAAACACCTCCTATCAAGGGTGTCAAATCATATCATTACCTACGGAAAAACTGTGCCACATTTCAGGGTCCCTTCTCACATCTTTCCCAGTCTCTAAGACTTGGACGGCTGTGCCTCTGCACCCCAAGCCCTCGCCTCTCTCCTTCATGCCCCAGCCCATGGCTGTGGAGGCATGGATCCTTCAGGGACACCTCCTGAGGGAAGCTCTCGTGACAAAGGTTTGTCTGTGGTCCTGCCTGGACCTCTGCACCCTACAACACTCTACTCTAGGAGATAAACAGGGTCTCATAGGATGCATTGCTTCTCGCCCCTCTGTGAGCTGGAGCTCCTACTGTGGCATTAGGACCCAGCACCTGATCTGGGTCAGTAAACATTTGTCAGAGAAATGAGAGCCTAACACAAGCTAGAATACAGCTCTAACAGTGTCAAGCGCGGTGGTAACTATCCCCCTTCACGTTCCTTGACGATGACCTATAAAAACATGCTCACCCATAGGGCAATGCAGGTCCTCCATGGCCAGGCAGGGCATGGAAGGCAAGTGTGAATATTTGAGACACAAAATTATGATTCCAGGATCAACCCACAGCACTAGGAGGCCGAGGCCAATGTGTAATTTGGAATGATTTTTGTGCGACCTCCAGCAGGTCTCCTCTGAGGAAGCCAGACCTGGCGCCTGTCAATTCACGTGGAATGGGTTGATTCCCATCTGGGCCGGCTCACAGTCTCTTTCGTCATCAGCTCTCTCAGCCCCTAATTACTTTTCTACTAAATTGGATGTCCCTAAGTTCTAATTAGCAGGTCACCACAGCTGTGCAGGCACCATTGCCTGAGCGTGCACCAAGCGCCTGGCATGAGGACACTGCAGGTTTGGTGGATCTCAGAGGAGAATTTGCAGGAACTGTCCCCATACTGCAAGTTGCCAGGTCTGCAGCTCCCGGCCCACCTCAGGGGGCAGCCCAGGGCCACGGCTCGCCTGGCCAGCATGTGGCCAAGTAGCTCATCAAACATAGGCCCCAGGGTCATCCAGGAGGAGAGGAGAAAGGTGACTCCCACCCTAGTGTGACCCGGGACGCACGGAAATAGCGAAAGCGCCCCTCCTGCCCCTGGGCCGTGGGCTCAGGGGACGACATTTCCACACACAAAATTAATTGCCTTGTATTTCCTCTTGCTGGTCCTCGGGCAAACCCTGCTCGTCCTCTCAATGGAGCCTGCGCTCTCCAGGAAGAAGCCATGCTGTAATGGATTCGATGGTGTTTTCCCCAGATCTTAACTCTGGTTGCCTGGGACTATGACCTCATTTGGAAATAGGGTAATTTGCAGTTACAAGTATTTAAGGAACTCAAAATGAGGTCATCCTGGATTTGGGAGTGGCTCTAAATCTAATGACCATTGTCCTTATAAGAAAAAGATAGAGAGAGATACACAGAGGAGAAGATGTAAAACAAACAAACAAAACCAAAGTCAGAGACTGGAGGGATGTGGTCATAAGCCAAGGGTGCCTGGGGCCCCAAGGCTGGAGGAAGCAGGGAGCATCATCCCCTAGAGACTTCCAACAGGATTGCAGACCTATCGACACCTTGACTCTGGACTTGAGAGCCCCCAAAACATAAGAGAATTAATTTCCGTCCTTTGGGGCCACCTGGCCTGAGGTCATTCGTTTTGCAGCCCAGGGAAGTGGAGACGCACATTGTCTGCATTCAGGACATTTGTTAAGGAAATCAGTAGACATGCGCTGCTGGACCAGAGTTGAAGGAAGTTGCTGAGGTCTTATGAGAACTCTCCCCAAGAAAGCCAGGGCTCAGAGTCAGACGAGCTGCGTGGGTCCTCTCTGCTACAGGTGTCGCAAGGAGCTCCAGGGCTCTGCCTCCTTGGGCCGGCTCCATGTGCAGGGTCTTTCACTGATGAGTCGGTGGGTTTTGTGGGGCTCAGCAAAGGGATGGGGCTCCCCAAAGCCTCTGAGTTTTTCCACTCAGGGCCCCTCCTGTGAAACAGTGGATGTGGCCCGGAGAGTGAAGGCGAGGAGGGCAGTTTAGCAAATGAGACAGGCACCCTGACTTCCCAGCACAACAGCTCTCACCAAAAGCAGGAGTGAAGCCACCGGGAGACCAGTTCCCAGGCTGGAAGACTGTGGCCTGGCATCTTCCCCACAGCTCACTGGCTCAAGGAGAATCTATGCTGGCAGCACCCACCAAATGCCAATCCTGCTTTATGGGAGAAAAGTGACGCTCAACAGGACCCATGTGGTGGGAGCTGATGTCACCCAAAGCTGGATGAGGACAAAGTGGGAAGAGGTAACACGCTGAAGCCAGTCTGAAGGAGAGGAGTCAGGCACTGATGCAGGGATGAGCCTCAGTGGGCACCTGGTCCCCCATGCTGCCTTCAAGGGAATCCCAGGAGGGGACCTTGGCACTACTCACTCTGCTGGTGGCAAGGAGTGCAGGGGACAGAAGGACTGTGCTCGGGACAGGTATGACACCTTCTGCTCCTTCTGCAAGTTTTTTAAAGGAGGGAAACAAAACGCACTGAGCACAGTCTCCGCACCTGAAATTATAAGGTGGATGTGGTTTAGGAAGATTAAAAAGAAAGTAACCAATGAGTTTGTGCTTTGGTACTTCCTCTAAGGAACAGGATCCAGAAGGAAGAGGCAAAAGTTAAGATAAAAGGCTGAAGTGACCACGAAGCCACCAAAGGGGACGGACAGACAACGGGGATTTGCAGAGCAAAAACTGAGTTCAGCAGACACACGGTGCACCCGTGCAGCAGGGCTGAGTGTAAAGAAACTCAAAGGGAAAATGTTCTGAAGCGCTCACGGTCTCTGCAGAGCAGCAGCTCTGCCTGGGGAGGACAGATGTGAGTGTGACTTTCAGCGCTCGTGCTAAAAGGAACCAGAAGGAATGGGGAGCAGTGGAAGTGAAGTGCAGAAAGAGAGGTCATAAAACCACTCCTGGGGCACATATGAGTGGATGTGAACCTCCACACCACTCCACTGGGCTCAGGCAGGTAACTCACCTCCCCTGGGCTCAGTTTCCCCACCCGAAGGTGCTGAGTGATGGTAATAAAGTGCCCCTGTCCTCAGCAGAAGAGCCTGAGTCAGGGGCCCATGCGGAGAGCTCTCAGGAACGAGGAAATGAAGGTAGGTCAGGGCAAGCAAAGTGAGGACAGGCCTCAGGACACAAACTACAACCTCCAGGTGGGAGTCCCAGGTCAGCACCGGCATGGTGGCACACAGCTGTAATTCCAGCTACTCGGGAGGTAGAGACAAGAAAATCTCTGGTTCTAGAGGAGCCCAGACAAAAACAAAATACAAACAAAAGGCCTAGTAGCATGGCTCAAGAGGTAGGGTGCCTACCTCTTGTGCTTAGAACACGCTCTGTGCCAGTGGGAAAGAGGATTTAAGACTCACTATGGTTATCATAAATCATTTTGGAAACAGAGGCTGAATACCCATAATCTATTCTTAAAAGAATCGTGCATAAAAGCTGGATTTTATCCACAGTGACCACACTGGGTAGGGGAGGTAAAAGAAAAAAGCCACCCCAACATCACACACCTGAGAGCAGCTTACAGTGACAGCATTGTGGCTTTTTCGAAGTTACAGATACATAGGCTGAGTGCTATATTTTTTAAATTAAGGGTGGCCAGTGATAGAATAAGAATAGTTATTTTCTAGATAAGAAACTTAGGTCACATGAAACATAGTACATACAGCCAAAAGTTGAAAATCCACAGTACATAAAGGAAGCAAAAGAGAAAGGAACAGAAAGGAACGTTTTTATTTAAAATAATAAAGAAGACCAGTGGGATGTCAGAGCCAGACCAGCTTCTCCATAACAATACTGCAGCCGGGTGAGGACGATGGATGCTGAGGAGTGAGGGACAGAGCTGCCGGGGCCACTCTTCCTGAGGGTTTACAGAGATTAGGATTGACAGTGAAGTGGGCTCGTACACGGCCCTGGCCCCAGTGCAAGTCACAGCCCCAACACTAAGTAGCACTGGGTCTGCCAGGCACCCGGTG
Source organism: Castor canadensis (assembly GCF_047511655.1). Taxonomy (NCBI): domain Eukaryota; kingdom Metazoa; phylum Chordata; class Mammalia; order Rodentia; family Castoridae; genus Castor; species Castor canadensis. The sequence goes on from NC_133393.1 coordinate 157,758,663, forward strand.
CTCACCACCCCCTCACCTCATTGGGAAGGACTTGCCTTAGGTCCTTTTGGGTTGCTGTATCCAAGTTCCTAAGGACTGGAAGTTTATAAAGAACAGAAATTTATTGCTCATAGTTCCGAGGATGGAAGGTCAAGGTCAAGGTCCAGTGCTGGCGGGTTCAGCGTCAAGTGAGGGCAGTACTGTCCTCCAGGACGGCGCCTTGTTGCCATGTACTCTGAGGGAGCTCACATGGCGGGAGGCGAGGACAAGCCTCGCTCTCTAGCCTCCCCCTGCACGAGGGAAGGGGGCATCGCGGCCTGTCGTGCTTTGGATCTTGAGTGTCCCCCAAAGCCTCTATGCTAGTTTGGTGCTATCGGAAGATGGTGGAACCTTTTAGAGGTGGGGCCTAGTTCGAGGTTTCAGGTCTCTGGGGCCATGCCCCTTAAAGGTGATTATGGGACCCCAGCCCCTCCCTCTATCTCATTTTTGCTTTTTGGCCGTGAGTCACTTTGCTCAGCTACATGCTCCCTCCAAAAATGTGAGCCATTAAACCTTTTCTCTTCCTAAGCTGACCACCTCAGGGCCTCCATTATAGCAGCAGAAAGACGATTGACATGTGTGACCTATTCACCTTCCAAAGGCTAAAGCCATCACCCAGGTCTCCACTCCTGGAGACCACAGCGGGTTGGGTGATTTCGTTTGCTGTGTCAGGGATGGGAGGAAAGGGTGCAGCAGAACTGGGATCACAGGTTGCTTTGATTTTCTTGAGGAAATGGGGAAAAAGGAATTGGTGAGGGGAGAATTGTACTCACATCACCTTAGGGGCGATTTTATTATGAACTGTAAAAAGCAGAACAGCCTCCTGAGCATCTGAGCACCGCAGGTAAGGGCTTTGCTATAAAGCGTACTGCAGACTGCGCCTGACGTTACCCAAATAGGTAACATTTTCCTTGAAGTGCATCCCTGCCAGCAGGAGCACAGGGAGGTGAAGATGCCCAGGGCCCCTGTGTAGTGTCCGCCTGGTACCCAGCCCTCACTCCCCTTGGTGGCCACCCCCGGCACAGATGACCTCTGTGCTCCCTATAGGAGCCACCCCCGGGCCCAGTGCTAGAGCGGGGCACCAGGGATTTCACGAATTTGCCTGGTGCCCGACACAGGGACCCCACTTCTCAGTTACCTGAGAAGCTCCTCAGAGATGCCCACCAGAGAACATGGAGGACAGTTTATCTGGTCAGTGCAGAAAGAGCAAATTGTCACCATGTCACGGCCATCTGGTGATGGGTGGCAGAACATAGGCAGCTATTAAGAATTCTGTTCAATATGGTCTTTATGTCCTCGTCACCAAATAGTGTCCCTGTACCGTTTAAATTCATGAGACTAAAGTGTGAATAACCCACCATAGAAAGGTCCACTTAGAGCAGATGTGACCACTGTCCACACCTATGGGTCACCACCATGTCTGAGACGCCAAGAGCCAGACTGTGTGTTTTCCTGGTGATCAGAGAGAGAGACAAGACTGCCTGGTTTACTTGAAGGGCAGAGGGTGTTAACTTTGGGGTCTTCAGCATGTAGACAAAGGGGACGGGATGCCAGCTAGACTAACAAACAGAATGAACTGGGCCGCTCACAAGCTGGCTGTACCCAGAGTTTTCCCTTTTGTGGTCCTTGTTACATTTTGCCCAGCATCACTTTATTCCTTCAATTTCTACAGTAAAGAGGTGTCACAATTGTACTGTTTCTTGCCTTTAACTAATTCCTGGGCCCAGGTAAGGAGTCAGTGCTCCTCAGCAAACCCAGCTCTTAATCTCCTGCTACAAGTCCCCACGGCGGAGAGATGCAAGTGACCCACATCTGGACGGGACGGAGCCACAGCCCTGGGGGGTGGCAGCCCGGTCCGACCGTGACACACTGCTTTTGTGTGGTGTCCAGGAGTCTTGTGTGTCTTTCAGCCTCTGTGACGTGCACACCGCCCGCTTTCTGTTGCGTTGTCTGTCTGTGGGCGTCGTCCCTATTACCAACGCCAGGGTGCTGGGGAGCTCCTGTCTGCGTGGAGAGCCAGCGGTCACACCTCACTCTCCCATGAGACTCGCCTGAATGACTTCCCGGTCTGACGTCTGGTGGCTCCGTGCCTCAGGCCGTCTGACGGGGGATGTGATGGCTGAAGGGAACTCGGAAAGGCATCTTTAAAATATTTAAGAATCTGAGCCATGAATGAAACATGGGGAACTCTCACCTGCCCAATTGTGAGGGAACGAGATTACCACTGCCTCAGATTTATGCCAGCAAATGTCACAGCCCCTCTGGTTCCTGGGCCGTGTGGACTGAAGCAGTGACGGTTGGAATTTCTCACGTCGTGCCAGTGCACATTTATTTTTGACATTTATCAGCTCAACTACCCCTCAAATCCAAGACCACATTTTTGGTAGTTCTTTGAGCAAGGCATAAAACTGAACCAGTTGACTGATTTAGGTAAGCGTTCAGAGCTGAAGAAACAAAGGAAAACTCACTCAGAACATTCAGACCTCTGCAGCGGAGACAGGCTGGTTCCTTGGAGCCCGTCCTTAGCCTGCCATGCTTCCCTTGTGCTCAGCACAACCTTTGTCTGGTGAGAAGATTGCCTGCAATGGATGAGGAAAGCCCATTGCCCGGTCATCCTTGGGATAAATTCAGTGCCATGACCTCAACACAATGAACCGGGCCACCTGGGTGAGTGTGGACACGGAGCACTTGTGGAGGGCATGACCTGATGATGACCTCCAAATACAAAGAGCAGAGTGGAACCCTGCTCAGCTATAACTCTAGGACAAGAAGTGCCCACAAGCCAGAAGCAAAGAGGGCAGACAGAGTGGTGGGCAGGACGAAGAGCCCTCCCAGCCTGGGACAGGGGCCCGAGGGGTTGACTAGTGCTCAGCGCCTGGCCGGAAGCATTGCTGGCTTCTTTTCTGCCCTGAGGCCCTGGACTTTGGCTCATCCCAACCTAAGGCTTAGACCAGCACTAGAATACAGCCCTTGCCCCAACAGCTCCCTGCACACCCTGGCCAGCTGGCCCTCGTGGCTTCCACACTGGTGCCCATGGCTTCAGCTCCAGCCATTCAGACATCTTCTTGGGCCCGCATGTGTGTCCTTAGGACACGGTACCCTGTTTCCTCCAGAGAACATAGGGCAGGAGTCAGAATCCCTCTTATGGTCCAGCCTTGCCCAGTGCTGGCAAGGATCAGCAAACAATCTTATCCTTGCTCATGGGAAGATAGATAGGTGCTACCACTCTGGGAAGCAATTTGGCATTATTTAACCAGGCCACCTATGGGTGCAGACATTGACCTCACTCTTCAGTACATACCCGGAAGCCTGCACATGTGTGTGCACCAGAAACAGGTGTGCATGGTCCGGGTGCCACACAGCTCTCACCCACAGCAGAACAGCTGCAGGAAGACTGTGCACACCCAAGAGTGAGCGTGCCTTGGCTGCAGACATTGCAACCATGTCCTGGAAAATGGAGCTGGTCACTTAAGTGACCATGCCTTCGGGTTTTGTTCATACAGAGTTCAAATGCAGGGCATTGTCACAGTTGTCAGTCCTCAGACACCTTCAGACACTTAACTGTTAACAACTACAAATGGCTTTCTGAGGTGCATTACACCTGTCCAATATTCATTGTATTGGAAATTTAAATGGGTAGTTAAAAATACTGTATTAATTCAAACACACCCATCACAACTTGGTATAAATTTATTTTTAATACACAATGACTACACTCCCCAAGACAAACGCAGTTAGTGGGAAGCGAGGCACCACTGTGTACTTCGCAAATCTGCAAGAAAGCCAGCGTCGTGGAAGCTTTCTGCACGCGTGCACCTGCTTCTGTCTCCATCATTGTGAAATCACCTGTCACAGCTTCTGGAAAACTCCACCATATTCTTGCAGGAGAATGGTAGTGAAATGGAAGCAGCCAAAAGAGCCCTGTGAGTCCCTGACACCCACCCTAGGGCCCCTGGTGTAGACACAGCTGCGTGTGATGAAGTCAAGAGACGTGTGAATGACAGAAACCCATCACATCACCAGGACAGAGCCATGGGGACAGAGCCACACATCACACACACCATAGACTCCCCCACATACATGCAGACCACACACTATATTCCACAAACACCACAAACATACCCCGTTCCCCATTCACATAGGCACACATACATTACAAGCACCCCAAACCCCACACACAGCCTGCACACACCCCAGACTCACTCCACATGTACACACCCCACACACCCATGTGCATACACACTCCACGTGTACACACACACCACAGTCACACAAGGAAGACTGTGACATCTGTTTTAGAAAAGCGTAAACAACATGGTGTCAAATTAAAAAGGAGAATGTGTTTTCCTCTGGAAACAAGGGTCGTGGGTGGGGGAAGGGGTTATGCTGTGTACACGAGGGCAGTGACTCCAGGGCAGGGGTGTGGGGACAGGAGGGTGCAGGACAGGAGCGGTGGAGTAGTGTGGTCATCAGTCTTGGGGCTGAACTGGTGGACAGCCATCCCTGCTGTACAAGGAAAGGCAACTCGACCCAGAGGCCAAGGGTGACCAGCTCTGACCCAGCATGACCTGCAGAGTCTGGGGGCCCAAGTGGGTGACGTAGGGCACAGGGCAGCCTCCCAAACCCCACTTGTACTGGCCTGGGGCCTGCGCACCACATCCCAAAGACTCACCTTCTGCTCCCGGGTGAGGAGCTGTCCACAGCGGCGTGTGCCATGTGGCGTTCCCTGTAGATCCCAGATGTGCAAGACCTGCTGCTGGCCGTCAGCCTGTGGTGAATAATTCAGAAAAGGGGAAATGCAGTTAAGACCAACTCCTCCTGCCCAACCCCAGACGAGATCCGTTTCCTTTTTCTCATGAATTAAAACACAGCGCCACAGGTCCACACTTTATACAGCCAAGTCAGCAGCCTGCACACTAAATTTTTGATGAATTCAACTGTAAAATATTCACAACCTGGAATCTATATAACATGATCCATTTTTTCTATGTTTTGTTCTTCTTGACCCGCTAAATGCAGCAGAAAACACTAGTCATGGGCACACATGGAGGCCTGGCCTGGGAGGAGCACCTTGCTCCTGGAGCACCTAACCCCTCCCCGCCTGGCTCCCGAGGGGAGCAGGGCTGTGGTTTCCAAGAGACTGTCAAAATAAATAAAGCTGCATTTGGGGGACAGGTGGGGAGCTGTTCCCCCTTCCCGTTGGAGCGGCGACGTGGACACTCTTAGATGAACTTGTATCCCAGGGTGACGTTTGAAATAGAGCTCGTAACTCATTGTGGCAAGCAGGTGAGAAATGCTCCTTTTTATGGAAAGAAACAGAAATAGATGATTACTTTTTTGATTGATGGGCTGCATTACGAGGCACAGACACGAAGGGGGAAAGTAAATGGGAGGGGCTCAGCGCACTGCAGGACAGGGTGGTTTCAGAAGCCCTGATTGTGGTGACCGAGTCCACGCTGGATCTCCAGAGCTGGTGTTTCCCCCACACTTAGGCCCGGGGACTTCTCTCTAGAGCGTCAGCTCCTTAGGTGAACACCCGAGGGCCTCCAAGAGCCCTCGCCAGTGTGAGCCTTGCATTTAACAAATGGGGAAACTGAGGCTCAGCAGTCAGCCTTGACCCGGGGTTGTGCAGTAACAAAGGCAGGAGCTGAGATGGAAACCCAGGTGCTTGTGGGGCCTTTAACAGCCTGTCTGCTTTGCAATTTCCAGGACTTATTGGAAATTAAAGTGGATGTGTCCAGGTTTTAATGAAAGCTGTAGTATCTTTGGATTCCTCTGAAGGAAATTTTTCCTTGACTCCAGGGTGTGACCCCACTGTGGCCCAGCCTGTAGTCAGGCCCTGTCTGCAGAGCACAGGACACAGATCATCCTTATTGTACGGGCTCCTTCCTGTGTCCAGTGTCGCTGGCTGTTCAACCTGAGATGAGCCTCATACGGCCTTGCTTGGGAAGGTGCTGGAGTCCTGGGCCTGCCACAGTGTCCCTCTGTGTATTGAGACTTCTCATGCCAGCCTTCTTGGCCCAAGCTAATCCACTTCCAGTCAAGGGCCTCAAAGGTATGGCTGATACACCCTAAGTGCTGGGAGCACCAGGGAGTTAGTTGTGTTTTGAAACTGAATGTTGAAAGTGGAGGTTCTTTTCCACAAGTTTAAAACATAGTGACCGCTCTTGTGTTGCAAACCGACAGGTGCAAGTTTTGGTTTTGGTTTTGGCTTCTGTCACCGAGCTCCATCATCAGGATGCCAGCACTCTGGATCCTCATCTGGTGGGCAGCCAGCCCCTCCCCGCCAGGAGTTCATGAGATTTCAGAGTCAGGGTAAATATTTTGTCCACGTGGACTAGGGCAACCATGAAAACCACAGATGTGTGAGACCAGTGACCAGGGTCAGAACAAGACACCGTGCTGCCTGATGCCATGGGCGTGGTTGAATCTCCACCCCCTCACCTCACGGAGGATGGAGAGTGTGAACACGGCCTCGCCTGGTCTTTCTCTGCTGCCATTCCTTCACCGTGCAGTTTTCTATGGATTTTGAAATATGCTGAACAGCAGAGGGGAGCTTCTCAATGTCGGCTTATTTGAAGTCTACTGAACGATGGCATCACACATACACTTCGTTCTAGGTACTTGACTATTCACCTCCTTGAGTCTGACCTTGACTGAGCCTTTGATGTGGAAGAGCCTAGGAGCTGTCAGGGATGGGATCCCCACAGGACATGCGGCCCGCTCACAAGGTTCTAGAGGGAACCTTGTCCCAGGGCAGAGCTGCCTCACCCTGGCAAGGTTTCTGCAGCCAGTGGACTGAGAAAGTGTAGGAGGAGCTGGAGATGAGACCCAGGCAAGGTCACACAGGACCTGGAGATATAGTGTTGGCACAAAGGGGACCCACACAGGTGTCAGTGCTGGAGTCACTCAGCTGGAGAGTCAAGGAGACCTGTGAGGAGGTCATGGCACAGGGCAGGATGGAACGGAGAGAAGCATGGGGACGATATGCTCTTGACTGCAGATGCTGAGGAGGTGAGTGTCCAGCACTGCTGTACAGGGGGAGGGGAGTCAGGAGAGTTGCCCCCTCCATTGTGGCTCCAGTGAGCAAGTGAAGAAGTGGCAGTCGTGATATGCTGGGGACATGTTGGGCGCTAAAGAGCTCAGTCTCCACTGAGTCAGGGGGAGAGGCCTGGGGAAGACCCCAGAGATAGCCAGCAGTCTGCTGGAGCAGGGGGCATGGGAGTAGAGAGGTCTGAGGGGGATGCAAGTGTGAGGTGGACCTTGGTGACACAGCAACAGATTTTGCAGCCCGTGGAGACAGTAGGAAGAGGCGGGAGGGGAGGAGAGAGCTCTTTGAGGACAAGTGAGATGAGGTCACATAGAAGAGATTTGCCCAAGGGGGACTGCAGGGGAAAGCTTGGCCAGCGGTCACAAAGCAAGGGCTCCGGCCAGGTGGTGACCCCAGAGTCGGTAGCAATAGTGTTCATACTACACACCCAGACAAGAGACCCTGCAGGTAGAGGGGATTGTGATCACAGGGGTGGTACAGCTCAGGGTGAGTTCTGGTCCGATCGTCAGGGTGACTCAGCCCAGAGTGTGGGATTGCAAGACCCATGACTTGGAGGGAGAAGAGTAGAGGACACTCACAGGCACTGCAGACAGAGTTCTTGTCCCCTATGGCAAGAAGTCCACCAAGTATTTAGAGGATACACTTCCTCTTCCTGTGGGTGACCGTGGTGGAAATGAGGCGTCTGCTTCCGGGCCTGACCCACAAAGAGCTCAGTGAAGGATCTTCACCATGCCTCTGGTTGCCAGCTCAAGAATTCAGCTTGAGTCCTTAGATGCTGAGGACAGGGGAGCTTGGAGGTGACAGGAACCTGATTTCCAGCTTGAGGCAAACCAGTCTGCTGCCCAGGGGCACTGTGTGTGGACTGGACTTACCTGAGAAATAAACCTGGTCACTGAGCCACCGAGATCATAGGATTCGCCTGTGTCCCCTTCAACAAGACAAAGATTGGACCTGGGCTATAAAGGAAGAAGCATGCCGGTTGAGGACGACGCCCAGGAAGTGGAATTAAGAAGAGGTGAGACAAGACCCGGACTGAACTCGTCCATCACAGGTCTTCTAGGTGCTTTGATTTTTAAAACTGTGTCCATACAGAACCTTGACAAAAACCTTCAGAAACACGCCATGGCTGGTGATCAATGGATTTATGATTTATGGTGAAGACTTTGACTCCAAGCAAGCAGATAAGGAAAATTCCAGTGGTAGAGATGGGTTGAGAGAGATACATGTGGATCAGTCATTCTTGCTTGACAATAGACTGTTCTAGAACATGCTTCTAAGCTGATGGGAATTCTGTGCTACAAGCAAGGAAAAGAATGAAGATAGCGCAGCCAGGGAAATCATGAATTTCTAGGGCTGGGGTTGGGGGTTTGGATCCTGTCTAGGAGGCCAGCACTCTGCTACAGCAGGAGAAAGGGGAGAGGTGTGGACACTGGAGACCAGCAGATCTGTAGCAAAAAGTCTGAGAAGCTCATCGTGAGGCCTCTCAGCCCTCGCTCACCAAGCAAGGCAAGGCGTTGAAGAGGATGGAGACGAGGGAGGCTGGCCGGTGGAGGCAGAGCGTGAACCGTGTGTGGGTCACATGTATGGAGAGCAGAATGCACCAGAGACATCCAGTATGTCATGAGCATTTGGCCAGCATGAAGCTGGCATTGGGTCTGCCCCAGTCCAGCGCCTTCAGAGGTCAACTGTTCGAGGACTGTGTACCAAGCAGGTGATAGGTTTGCCCAAAGTTGGCTTTTCTAAGCTGTGTATGTCCAGGACGGACCTTGAGTCCAAGCTGGACAGGGGAAGAACTGACATGAGGGGGACGTATGAACAGCAACTAAGCTCATAGAGCCCTCGGTCCTGCTATGGGCAGCCTTCTTGGTACCTCGTGTTATTCACGGATTTAAACCCTGTAACAGGGTGTGAACCAGTACTATTTTTCTCCCTCTTTACAGATGAGAAAACGGAGAAACAGGGAGTCCCATGATTTGTCCAGGGGCACATCTACATAGGGGTCATAGCAGTTTTCTATCCGCATACAGCACACCACCCCAAACTCGGCAGGGTTAAAACACAGTTCATCATTTCCCCCAGGTCCTTGCTGAGTGGGCAGCTGTGTTGCTCCTGGCTGTGAGGTCACAGGACTGACCGTGAAGTCACAGGACTGACTGTGAAGTTATAGGACTGCCTGTGAGGTCACAGAACTGACTAGGAAGACACAGAACTACTGTGAGGTCACAGGACTGACTGTGGAGTCACGGGACTGGCTGCGAGGTCACAGCTCTGCTCCTCATGGCCCTGCATCCTCCAGGTAGCCGCCTGGGCTTGTCCATTGGAGCTGAACCAGGGCCGCACACCGTCCCTCCCCATGCTCTTCTCAGCAGACACGAGAGCCATCACAGCCTCAAAAGGGGCCATAGCAACCCCAGTGGAGGGCTGGACCCCAGGTCAGCGGCAGCCACCCTTGCCACACACAGGGACAGAGCTCCATGGAAACCAGGAGCCGCTCTTGAGCCGCCACTCTGCCACCTTGGCGTCTGAACCGGTGACCACAGTGAGGGTCGCCTTGGTCGGAGTGGGGCAAGACATTTATCGCAGTGGGCCTCAGGTTAAAATCTTCCCTTTATTAAAAGAGCCGATGGGAAATGTATAAATTGTTTGCCTTCAAAAGATATAAAATATGCGAATAAAACCAGTGGTCGAAGTAACGAACCCAGCATTTACCAGCCGTCCCTCCTGCGGGCTGGGCCGTGGACAAAGGCACTGGGCTCCTTTCCGAGTTTATTTCCAACTGTTCTGCCGCGTGAACACGCCAATTACACGTCACAAAAGGACAGTAAGGAAAGTCAGCTGTTTGCCTTCGGTGTGTGGATTTATGTTGAGGGTAAAGACTCTAAAATTGGCCGTTTCTGAAGGCGCACCCAAGCTCAAAGTCAGCACAGCTCAGCTCGCTTCCGACTCTGAGCCTTGCCTGGAGGTTTTCAGCTAGTGACCAGGGACTCAGGGTCACAACATCACAGGCTACTCCCTGGGCTGTGGGTATATCCAAGTGTAAACTTCACATCCTACCTGTGTGATGGACCAGATATAAAGTCACAACCCACCTGTGGGATTCATTGAGGTATGAAATTATATCCAGGTTAAATCCCCAACCTACCTGTGGCATAGACACAGGTATAAATCTACAACCCTCCTGTGGGATAGACCCAGGTTAAAGCACAACCTACTTATGGGACAGACCTAAGAATGAAGTCACAGCCACCTGTGGGATAGACCCTGGTATGGGAGTCACACCTCTATCCCACCTGAGTCCTACCTGTCTGGGGATAGGGAGGAGGGTCCTCACCACACCTGTGCCTGAATGTACTCTGTGTGTCACAACCCAGTCTGGTTCAGGAAGGAAGGTCACACCCTGACTTGCTTTTATGAGAAATTTCATATTGAATAAAATCCATGGCACGCTACAAAACAATAGCTAACGACATACTTAATTCCTAGTGTGAGAGCCCTTGCCACACCTCGGATGTGGCACTCAGTGCCTGTGCCAGGGCTGTCCTAGTCACAGCAACATGTGACAAACTCTAACAGTGACAGAAGCTCAGACTTAATTGTGATCGCTGCCTGCAGGTGTTGTTTTGGGTCCTAAGCGAGTGGCTGTTGACTCTCACTGTCCCCTTTGAGGCAGGTTCTCCTGTTACCTCCACTTTATTGATGAGAAAGCAAGCATGGGGCTGATTGGTTTGCCACAGGGCACAGTTAATGAGATTTTCAGCTGAACTTCAGACCAAAAATTTATTTTTTAACCCTGTACTGTAAGCCTATTCAGAGACAGCAGTGAAAAATCTGCACATGGCTCCAGTGTGAGGGGAAAGAGGGATGAACGTGGGTTAGGATTAGGGTCAGGGTCCCGGCTGGTGTGGATACAGTGAGAGGGTTGTGAGGAGGCTGTGGGGTGACGCTGGCTGTTAAAGAGATGTGTTTTCTTCTGTGTTTGCTGTACTTTACACTAGTCACACACTTGAACCTCACAACTCTTTGACAGAGGCAAAGCATGAGAAGATTTGTGAAAGAAGAAAAAACATTGGGAACCTTGGATGAAGAGACAGAAACATCGGGATCACGAATTGCTGAACAGAGTCTTAGCAGGAGGCCAAGCAGAGGATGGGCAGGAGGAGTCACAGAGGAGACTGGCCCCAGAGCAGAGCTGTCCAAGGTGCAGGAGACACAGGAAACCACACACTTCCAAGACTCTGCGGACACCAAGCAGGAGCTGCCCAGGTAGAGGGCTGGGGGCCAGGCCCGGCGGCTCTCAGGAGGTGATCTCTGACATCTGATGGCAGCTCTGGGTGTGGAAGGGCGTGGCCTGTCCCCAGTTAGGACAGGAGTGTGGTGTGGCTCCCTCATGAGGAAAGGGCAGAATGGGGAGGTGGACGAGAACCAGGATCACAAGACCTTGAAGATCATGACCAGGCGAGTGGATTTCATTTCAAGAACACTGAGACGCCATTGAGGGTCAGGGTGTGTGCGCCTTTGTGTATAAACGTGAGTGAAGAGAGGCTCAAGGGCACGAGGGAGGGAGTCGGTGATGACAGGAGACCGTTGTGTTTCAGCAGAGAGAAGGGGGCTTAGCCAGGGAGGGTGGCCTCCGAGGCTTTCAAAGACGAGCGTACCACAGCTGCCATCTGGACCAAGAAACCAATCCCCCACTTCCAGTTCAACGTGCAGGAAAGAAGGCAGTTCCTAAAACAGCTCAGCCTAAAACAGAACATACAGAATCAGAATGGCTCTGCGCACCCAGAACTGAAGAACCAAGGCCAAGACAGAGCAGAGTGAGGATGGGATCCTGGGGCGGAAAGGAGGCTCTGAGATGGTCACGCATCACAGACCTCGTGTGGCCTCCACGGAAGGGGGACCACACTGGCAGGGGAAGGAGGTGAGTGGTGAGGGAGAAACTTTGCAAAGCCTTCCTGACCTCTCTCCCCAGGGAGAATGTGGGCAGGGTGTTGAATTTTCACCATTTGCAATATTAAAGAGACAGTTGGTCTCCTGCCCGTGAATTACACAACAGTGTATGGCTTACTCCAACACGAGATTTTACAACTTTCCTCTGTGGGTTTCCCATGTGGCTACTGTGTGGTCAGGAAGACATCCTTACTTCTGTCCCTAGACTGTTGAGAGTGGCTTGACCACCAGCCTACGAGCTCCATGTGTGGTGAGCTCCACACGCGTGATCGTGAAAGACACACACACACGGTTGGTAACAACATCTCCATGTGCCTGTCAACATGTGTTAGTTATGGCAGCTGGCTTTGTCATCCTCCCTGACTTTTTAAACTTTTTGACTTATGAGAGAGGAAGATGAAAAATCTCCATTTGTGGTGGTGAGCTTGTCTATTTCTCCTTGCAAATTTGTAAATGCTCACAGATTCAGGACTGCCATACTTCCTGTTGATGTGGCCTTTTCATCACGATAAAAAAATCTTCTCATTTCTGATAAATTGTCCCCAAAATCTTCTTTGTCTGACATTTGTGACACATTTGGGACACCATCCCAGTGTGCTGCGGTTTGGTTCTCATGTGCTTAGTTGTATATTTCTTTGTGCTTATCCTGCGTAGGGTTCAGAGAGATTTCGAATCCTCTGTTTGGTATCTTTCAGCATTTTGGAGAATTTCTTCAAATATTGCTTCTGCCCCTTCTCTGCACCTCTCCTTCTGAGACTCTGCACACAGGTGCTGGATATTTAGCTCTCTGAATTTCTCTGATGCTCTTTCACTGTTCTTTCAATGACTTCCTCATTTATTTCAATAAAGGTTTTTTTCTCCTGTGTTAGCTGGCAGGTTGCAAGTTCTCTGCTCCAATTACTGAGTTACTAAATTTGACACATGTATGGCCTTTCCATTGGACCTTCACTTACACACCAAGATCCCTTGGGGAACGTCTCTACCCTTTTCTCTGTTTTGAGCACTGTTCAAATCCCTGTCAAACAACTCCAATATCTGAACTATCAGTTTCAGTTGTCTGTTTTTTCTCTTGACTTTTTATTATTTGTTCATGTATTTTTTATTTAGCAAGTCTTGTTGTTCTTTTATTGAATGCTAAACATGGTGATCCTGCTATTGAACCCAGAAACAAACTAGCTTCCTGCAGAGAGAACTGTCTGGTGGCAACATTAACAGGTGACTGCTCTGCTCCTGCTGGAGCTGGCCATCAGCTCTATTATGTTGAAACCCATCTACCTCTGCCTTGTCCTAAGCTGTGACATTGGTGAGATGTCAGCTGGATGCTGGGACTGTGCCACTTTGGCAGGGTTTGGTTTTTGGTATCCTGACTCCTGGAAACAAAGCTGGTAAGATTTAGCTCAGTTCCTTATGCTCCCAGCTGCTGCATACATTTGGAATTTCTGGAACCTGGCAATGCCTGTGGCGAGCTGAGGAGGTAGTCCACCAACTCAAGAATAATCTAGACATGAATTCTTAGCTCACCTCCCAGAAGATCTTTTCCCAGTTTTCCCACAAACCCACCCAGTGTGCCCTATTTGGTAGCCCCAAATTCAGAAATCTGGGTCCTCATCCAAGTAAGACCATTTGTTTTTACTTAGACATTTGATAAAAATTCATTTTTTATTTTTAATAAAAATATTTAATGAAATAGAATAACAATTTCCCAATACAAAAAGACATGTATTTTGCACTTGTAGACCAGTAATCAATATTTTACTTAAAGTTTGTCCACTAAAGAAGGAACAAAAGAATGGCCCATGGTCACACAATTGTTATTTGTCAAATTCTAGCAAGTGCAATGCCTCAAAATAAAACTCACTGTATGAAATAAAGGCTATACAAAGTGTGGTAGGTTTGTACTGGTAATCTCACTAGAATTAACAAGTACACATAATGTAAAGATGGATGGTCCTAAAATAAGTACACAAAAAACAGTAACGTTGTGTACTTCTATCTATTTGTAGAAGACTTAGTGGAAAAATTTATAATAGAAGCAAAGACAACTGTGACCCATACTTTTAGCCTTTTATTTTGATACTGCTTTGTAAAATCCTGGAAGGTTATTTTAATTAAATGTTTATTCTTAGATAATTTCAAACTAACAAAATGATTGCAAGGACAACTCCCAAAAGCATTTACTCAGTCATCAATTTTAGCCACAATTATTTACCAGTGTTTCTCTCTCTCTTTCTTTCTTTCTCTCTCTCTTCCCCCCACCCCACCCTCCCACCCCAAGGAGGATGAGAACATCAGGCCCATCTGCTTCTTAGTACTCAGTGTGTAGTTCCTGAGGAGAAAGGTGCTCTCTTAGATAACCAAAAGGCAATTATCAAGCTCCAGAAACAGCGTGGACACAAGGCTCTTACAAAGTCAACCAATCAGGAGACAGCATGGACACAGTGCTCATAAAAATCAACCAATCAGGAAACAGCATGGACACAACACAAAAATCAACTAATCAAGTTCCATTTGTCAACTGCCTCAATGTTGCCCTCACCTGCAGTTTCCCTACAGTGAAGACTCCAGTCCAGGAGGACACATTTCATTTCATTTCATTTCATTGTCTTCCTCCCTAGGCTCCTTTCACTGTGAACTCCTCACCCTTTCTTGTAACTTTCTTGACTTTGACGGCTTTGAAGAATACAGGGTGTGGGTGGGCTCTGCTCCAGCACTGGATTCCTGCAAAAGGGAAGTGTTCTCAGCTCATTACCTCAGGGACCTCTGAGGCCACCTGCCCTTCACTCCTGATGTTGATCACCTGGCCAACACAGTGTCAGTTTTCTCCACTGCACAGTTTCCATATTTCTAACTGTGACCAATAATCCATGGAGAAACACTTTAAGAACACAAAACATCCTGCTTCTCACCAAAGTGTCCCTTGGCGGCATCAGTGTTAGATTATAATCTGTTAGCGTCAACTCTAGACAGGTAGAGGAATGACAAATGATAGACAGACAGATAGACAGATAGATAGAGATGCTAAGTAGATAGATGATAGGTAGATAGACAATTGATAGATAGGTAGACAGATGACAGATACATAGATAAATAGATGATTGATTGCTAGGTAGAGAAACAGGTAGATACATACTAGATAAATAGGTAAACAGGTGATTGATAAACAGATGATGGATAAACAGGTAGATAGGTGATAGATACAGAGATAGATAGATAGATAATAGTTACATAGGTACATAAATGATAGATGGATAGATACATAGAAAGTGGAGGCATCTCTCTCTTACAGCAGAATTCTCACTGATAAACGTGGAAGAATGATAAAAACACCAACCACCATCCAGTAACCATGGCAATAACAGATGCTGCAGACCATAGTCACTGATGGTCATTAAACTAATGGAAAATAAGATGGGTGCAGGACATTTGTGCAGCTTGGAGTATCTCCTGATAAGATACTTATTAATATTAAAGGCAAAATGGTCAACACTTCAGCCATGAAGTATCCTGGCACACAACACCTTCACCGAGTGACCTGAGGAGACAAGTGACATCGCTGCATGTCCCCTTAGGTGTGGCTGTAGAAAAGGACAGAGCTGCTTGTGGGACAGTCTAGCCAAAATGAACACTTGAATGTCACCTTGAGGAAACATCAGAAAAACTCAAATTGACTGACCAGTGCTCTTCAAAAGTGCCAAAGTCATGAGAAACAAAGAAATCAGAGAAATGTGAGCAGACTGAGGAGGACGTTAAGGAGACACACAAGCCAAAAGTACCAGGGGCCCTCAGTGTCCCTAAACCCTGTATCAGGAAATGGACAAGAGGGTACCTGGCGAAACGCAAACGAACCATATAGGTCAGATCGCCACATTGGACCCTAAGTGTGTGCTTCTTAAATATGGAAGACTGACATTCACAGTGCACAGAGAGTCCTTCCCAGACTTTGCACCTTCCTCATGAGCCTGAAACACTTAAGTCAGAAACTTAAAATAATAATAGCTTTCTTTAAAAATAATGGCTTTCTTTTTTTTAACCAAAAAACCCCTCCAAACTTAGCACCATCGTTCACCTTCCCTATTGTCTCCATGGTGGTTGAAAATGGCGTACCTGTGGGTCAGCCTTCTGCTCTGCGAGTGCTTTGCTTCCCTCCAAACCCCATCTGTTCATCGATAAACTTACAGAGCTCGTGGAAACCTAGGTCTCGGACTTGTAAATTCATTCCCATCCTTAATTATCTTGATGCTGAAATGGCTCCAGATGACCCCATGTTCTCCAGACCGTTCTCCATCGCTGTCTGTCTGGAAGGGTCACATTCTCATGTTGACAAGACATCTTCCTGCAGCCGGGAAGACAGGCTGGCACCTGCCTCGGCCCCAGCCACAGCATCGGAAAATAGTTTAATGCAAACATTTTCATAAGAACCAGCCCAAATCTGATATACTTCTATTCAGTCCAAATTTTCTATACTTCATTAAGCTAATTTATTGCTCTGATCAAATCTCAGTGCATGGGTAAATGAATCAGTTTTCCAGTAACTTCAGTTCAATTTTATTGACAGGTTTTCACAGGGATCACATGTTTTGCATTTTCATTTCTTGATAAAGATATAATGAATAGTTCTTTCAACCATGTCAATCTTACTGATTATAGGTTTTGCCTTTAGGGAGTTTGAGGCAATTGTATCAATAAAGCCCAATTTAACAGTATTAAATTATACATATCTAATTTGTTTTTGGAGCACAATCCATTCTCCATCAATCCTTAATCAATGTTCAGTTCCCCACAGGTTTGGCCACGTCTAACTGTGATCTGTCTGTTACCAGCACAAAACTGACAGGCGGTGTTAATTTCTTGGCTGCTCCGCCCGCCTCACCTGGCTGGTCCCACCCAAGCCGGACTCCGTCCTCCCCAACACTGGACCAAACCACGCCTGTCCCAAACTTCTTCAGCTGCAACCCCAGCATGGTTTACATCCAGATGCCACATAGTAAAGGCTTGGTCCCTATCTTGGTGCTATTGGAAGATGATGGTCTTTCAGAGGTGGACTGGGCAGAGGTCTTAGGTCATGGGGGTGTGCCCTATAAGGGATGGTGGGACCCCAGCAGCTTCCTTTTCCTCTTATATCTCATCAGGCCATGAGGTGAGCAGCTTCCCCCACAGGCGCTCCCGCTACAATGTGCCCTGCCACCACAGGCCCAAAGCCATGGGGCCAAGTGACCATGGACTGAAATAAGGTGACTCTAGCAAGCATTTGTTACAGTAACAAGAAGTCCCTTCTCCCCTTTCCCACCTAACTCCTCAAGTTGTGCATTTCCCCATCCCATGCTTATCCAGTAAGTTATTCAGATCCATTGCTATGTCCCCTCACACCACTGTTCTATTCAGCGACAAATGGCCACAAAGCAGGGTGACACCTGATGTCTGCCCCTTGTGTCCCCAAGCCAGGGCCTCAGCTGTGGGGATTTTTTTTTTACCTTCCCAATAATGCCATGAGTCAACCATTCTGCATATATGTATAATTCACACAAATTTTCATGTGTACTTCATACAATTATAAATATGTGATGTTATTTTATTTCTATATGTTTATATATTACACATATTTTATATCTTTAACATGCAATATCCTTGTATATGTAATAGCCATAGTATATATCAATATTTAATACTTACATAACTATGGAACAAGATTTTTATCCACTATATACCGTACACATGGCATTTGTTATGAACACTTAGTGTGCATAAAACTCGCCGAGCTGCCCAGGGCGGGGCAGCAAGCAGCAGGGCTGGCCCCTCGCTCCTAGCAGGGTCCCCAGAGCTTCCCCAGCTGGATGGGATCCAGAGGGGCAGGTCCCGGCCCCACTGGTGAAGCAGGTTCTGAACACATTTCTGTTTCTCGGCCAACCTGAGGGCAGCTGCCATGTTCTGTGGTGCCAAATGAACACTTGGGTAAAATGGGACTTGCTTTGTCTCAATTGAAAGGACATTATTTTAAAACAGTCTTGGAGACGGATGGGTCATTTAGCAGCACTGGCCAGCTTGTTACGCTCGTGAAGGAAAAAATTCTCCTCAATGCAAATTAAAATCCCAGAGCTAATGACTTGACAAGAAAAGACCCAAAATAAAGTAGAGAATGTTGTTTGTAGTTTTTGTAGGGAAGTCTTTTTTTTTTCTTACTTTTAAAATCATTTAGCCCAGACCATAAAAAAAAGTCTATGTGAAGTCTTAGGAACAAAGATGGTGAGTAGATTACAAACTGTGGGAAAGCCCTGCATTCCGTATGCCAAAAATGCCCCAAAATCCAAATCTGTATGAAATTTCCTCAGAGTCAACACAGCACCCCACCCAAGAGCGGCCAAGTCTGCAAATGGGACATCTCAGAAGAACAAAAGAACAGTAGGGAGTAGGAAAAGAAGACAAGGTGACACTCAGGAGATTATTGTCAACCTTGTGGGGGTGGCGGGGGGGGGGGAGCAAAGCCTTCTGGGAGGACATCCTGTCAGCACTCATCAAAACCCAAACCACCTCAGTCTTCAGCTGAGCCTCCACCTCTCAGAGGCTGTGAAGGAGGAACCCCTAGGGGCCACGAGGATCCGGCTGCCTGTCCTGGCAAGACCTGCACAAAGCCACCTGCAGGAGCAGCCCTCGTAGCACTGTGGGCATCCCCGAAACCCCTGAGCGACCCTTCCCGAAACCCCTGAGCGACCCTTTGTGGTGTGTTGGCCGGGGGACTTGGGGGACCTTCAGGTGGAGAGACAGACACAGCCATCTCCGTGCTGTGTGAAAGCAGCTCTGTCCCCCGTAGGGCGTCAGAGCTCAGAGCACAAGCTGGACAGAGCTCCAAGCCCAAGTGCCTGTGATCCCAGGAGGACAGAAAGGGGCCTGGTGATCGCAAAAGCCTGCGTAGACACCACCATTGGGAAAAAAGCATGGCGTCGCCCCTGGCTGAGCTCTGGCTTCCCACTGCCCAGGTCCCCATGCAGTGCTACTCTGGAGCTCTGGGGCTTTTCCTCGAGGACTTTCCATTCGCTCTTTTGGGAAATGGTGCAGGTCTGTGCTCAGGCTTTGGAATTAAAAAACACAGCCTGGCGACTCAGACGTGGGACATTTGTCCTCCCAGACCTCTCCAACATGCACGTCCAGCACCTAGGCTTCTCCCTGAGAAAACACGCCTGTGTCCCGATCGCTCCTTGTAAGAACACAAGTCACATTGGATTAGGGCCACGTTCATGACGCCATTTTAACTTTATTGGCTCTTTAAAGGTCCTGCTCCAAATACTGCCCTCCTTCAGTGTGCATGGGAATTGGGTTTCAGGGCCCCCTCAGGTACCAAAATCCATGGATGCACAAGTCCCGTATCCAAACGCCGTGGTGTTTGCAGCACCTACACAGATCCTCCTGTGCACTTGAACTCTCTTGATCAATTACAATCCCTGAGAAATGCTGTGGATATGGTTGCAATAAACAATGACAAGAAATGTCTGCACAGATGGTATTTTTTTAAAAATCTTCAATGCTTCTTTGGTTGAACCTGTGGAGGTGGAGCTTTTGGATGTGGAGGACTGACTGTGTGGCATTCTGAGGTGCTGGGAGTGAGGGCTTCAACAGGTGAGTTTGTGGGGCACGGGTCAACCCATAACAAGGAGTTGCCACATAGGGTCTGTGTTAGGGAGTGAGTGAGTTCATACTTGCCCCCCATCAAAGGCTGAGAAGAGCATTGGTGCACTGACCCCCATGAAGTCTCCTTGGTACCTCTCTGCTGGCCTGGAGTGTAGCAGCCACCGCTCAGCTGGAGCTCCTGGAGACCCCAAGCCTCCCAGTGGGGTCACACTGTATTCACTAAGGGATGTCTGATAACACTCAAATGACTGCCTGAGAAGGTCAGCGTCAGGACTCAGCCCGAGACCCCTGGTCCTTCACCCTGAGCAGATATCCAATTTCCTAAGACACGGAACTGTGCGGGTGCATGTTGTAACCATCTCAAAGAAACATTTAACTGGAAATTATCGCCGTCTAAAGTTGGAAAGGATGAGTGAGAAGCAATGTGGCTTTCAACTAATGAGGCCAACATTTACCTGACCCTTCCAGGACAATCTGTGATAACCACCAGGTGCGCATCGCTAGGTGGGAGCTCACAAGAACTGTCACAGGTCCTCACTGGGCTGGCATTCTTGCCACACTCTCAGTGTCTCTCCCCTGCCTTCCAGGGCAGGCCAGTGAGAGAGGGCTAGCTTAGGACAGTCATTGAGTTAGAATTAAGAACAGCACTGTTTGAAGTCCTTGTAGCTCCATTCTTCACGCATCAAGAAGTAAGTTGATAGACTCGCTGACAGACTTTGCAGGGCATCCTCCCACCCCCGCCCAGTCTCTGGGTACAGTAATTGCTGTCTGAGCCTCAAAGGCCAGAAATCGTTTTTCAACTCAGGCATGAAGGGTTTCCGTGTGACTGATGACAGCCACGGAGCTGTTCCTTACCCGCGGAGCTGCTCTCATTTGCAAGCTAAAACAATATTAGCAAATTGCTAATGATCCATGAAACTGCAGCAGGGCTGTAGTGCTGGACTCGGATCTTGCCGGCCACTGCCTGCTGCACAGCAGCAGAAACAGTGTCTGCCCATCGCTGAGGTGGCAAGTGGCCGCATGGTTGCAGCAAAATCTTTGCAGGACTGGTGAGGCAGGTGTGCCAGCAGTCACCACGGTGGCTCAGGCAGAGCAGGGCTGGGGAGCAGTTGGATGGGGTTTTCATTTGGAGTAGAATCTGACACCATTCTGCATGTGAGCGAGCACTATGGCCTCCCCTTGCAGCCAGGCCAGTGTGCCAAGTGACCCTGTGCTGGGGCGACAACACCCGCCAGGCCCAAAGGCGGGTTGACGTGGGGCTGGCCACATTCACCTGCATGGTTGTCCTGTGACGTCCCAGTGTGGTCCACACCCAGGTGCTACTCAGTTTGGAAGAGCTGTCCATCCCTGGGCTGCAAGGGATGAAAAATGATGTCAGATGAGACACGGAAGCCAGTTAAGTTAGCAGCAGGCCTCCTGACAGAGGATCTGAAGCTTTGGAAACACAGTGTTTAGGGCCAGTGACAAGGCAAGAAGCTGGAAAAAAAGGTCCAGAAAGATATGAAGCATGACCCTGAAGCCTGGGCACTGTGACTGTCACTGATGTCCTAAGCAGTGTTTGGACGAGCAAGAGGCTCCTCCAAGGCTTTTTCTGGGCAGAAGAACATTTTGTACTGAGGTCAGTGTTACGCCAAGATGACGGAGGGTTCTCTGTGGCACTGCTCAGGTGGGCAGGCTGGAAAACAACAGACAGACTGGTCCTTTGCAGCAGTCCCCTCAACCCTCGTCCCTGGCCTGCCAGCCGGCAGCCAGATGCCACCAGTCCACATCCACCTTGAGCCATTCAGATGAACTTGCCACCAGCTCTGACAGCAGATACCCAAAGGGTATTGCACTTATGTTTCCTAAAGGTTTTTACCACATGTTACATCCTCAGAAACGCTAATTTGAGGAAACGCCATTCAGTCAGTTATCGTTTGGTCTTTTAAACTTTTCTAGAGTGCATTGGGTGGGCAGAGCGGGGTAAGGGTGTAGAGAAGGAGAAGATGAACGCTGGTTCCCATGAATGTGGTGTAAGCTCTATTCACTGTGCCCATCTCCTTCTGAGGACCCCGGGATCCTGGATCCCAGGTGCTCAAACTGGACAGGATCCCACCAGATGGAAAAATTCCACTTCCAGGCTGAGATGAACGGGCTTGCTGGACGTGCCTGGAATAGGAACACTGTTGCCCCCCACACAAGGCTACCTGCTCTGCTTTGGGTATCCCGATGTCTGCCCGCTCTTCCTTGGGACACTCTCAGAGTGGCCACTGGTCACTTGCAATGGCCCTAATTCTGGGGCTTCGTCTCTCCGCTCAGTGTGTGTGGAACACAGCAGCAAGGGAGACGGGAGCCTGACGGGGCTTTGTCACAGGTGCCCAGGACCCGCCGTGCTCCCCACACCTCCCAGATGGCTCCCTTGTCCTTGGCCCTGCCTAATGGGTGTTGTGTGGTGCTTTGACCATCCCCACTCTCTCAGTCACTTGGAGCTGCTGTAGCCAAAACACCGTAGACTGTGAAGCTAAAACAATAGAGTTGCACTTCTTACAGTTGTGCGGGCTTGAAGACCAAGACCAAGGTGTCAGCAGATTCTGTGACGCATGAGGCCCGCGTCTGGTTCCTAGATGGCGCCTTCGTGCTGTGTCCTCCATGTGGAGGGCTGAGGACTTCTCTGGGAGCTCTTCGCATAAGGACACTAGTCCTGTTCAAAAGGCTCCACCTCATGTTCTACTCACCTCCCAAGGACCCCACCTCTTACACCACCACTTTGTTGGGTCAGGATTTCCACACACTAATTTGGGTGGAGGACACCAAGACTCAGTCCATAGCAAAGACCAGCCCTGCAGCTGTCTCCCTGTAAGGGTCCCCCCCCACCCCCCGCGGAGACAGAAGGCAGGCAACCCCACACTGGTTCAGGCACATCCTTGTCAAACCCCAACCTGCATCGTTTGGGGCCCAACAGGGTCGACATTGTCATCGCCGTCGTGACAATAGTGTGTCCACTAGATTACTCACATTAGAAGCACACCCAGATGTGTGAGCATCTCAAAACAGCCATTTACTGTGCTGCCTCAGGCCCAGGAACTTGATCACATTGCAGACATTTTCTGACTTAATCCTTCACAAATAAGCAGGAGATTTTAACACAACTCTCTCTGTTTTGCCACTGAAGACGTGGAGAACCAGCTATGGCAAAGGCCCTTGCCAGAGGCCATCTGGCCATTTGGAGAGACACAGTACCAGGGCAGGCTTGTCCCTCTCAGAGCAAAGTCTGCAGAATCCTGTGCCAGCCACTGTGGCAGTTTGCAAACGCTGTGCTCAGCAGGCAGGCTCTCGGGTACCATCCATCCAGGCAGGGCTTGGAATCCTGCTAGCTGTGGTGCTGAGATCCCCAAAGTGGTTTCGTCTGCACAGATACAGCTAATCCAGCCCAGCCGTCGGGCCTGCCGGAGTGGGTGGTGGAGGTATTACAAAGAAGGATTTTGTCGGGGATCTCAGCTCTCTGCTGGAGCATTTGGCAGAACCTCATCCTGACCCTGAGCCAGCTGACAAGGCCGTGGACCCACAGACAGGGCGTAGCAACATATCCGTTCTCTCGCCCTCGCAAATCCCACATGCACAGAAGGGAGTGTGGTGATTCAGGGTCTAGACTGGTATTGGTGTCCTGGGACTGCAGTGACAAACTGCCACCAACCAGGTGGCTTAAAACAAGAGAAATCTCCTCTCTCTCATCTGAGCAGGCTGGGAGCTGGGTCCACGGCGCGAGTGGGCTGAATTACCTCTGGAGTCTCCAGCGGGGATCCTTCCTGTCTCGCCCAGCTCCTGGGGCTTGCCAACAGCCCTTGGCTTGTAGACAAATGGCCCCGTCCCTGACTTTGTCTTCACATGCCTCCTTCTCTATGTCTGTACCGTCACTGGGTTAGGGCCCTCGTGCACTGTGACCTCATCTTAGATGGTGGCTTCTGCAAGGACCTGTTTTCAAATAGGACCCTTTCCCAGGCACTGGGGCTTTGACCTTCAACACAGTGTTGGAGGTCACAGTTCAACCTGCCACACCACTGGATGCACACCTGAGCAGAGAATCAGACCACTGGAAATAGGTTGAGCCTGTGATTAAATCAAGGATAGCATAGCGTGTTATATCATCCTGCTTTTATTAAAGCCTCATCTTTCCAAAAGAATGGTCAGCAAGAATTAATTATTTCAAGATCAATAGCTCAGAAGTACGTGTAAGTCAGATAAAAGCTTGATTCTACTGATCCGGAATTTAGCTCATTTAGACATTGGCTGAGCTGCAACGTTTTGATGTGTAGAGACATAATGCGTGCTTAAGATGTGAAATAAATGCAAAAGCAATAGCTGACCAAAATCACTAGAGGTAATCTTCGCTGGTGGTTAACGTGCCACTTCGAGACCGCTAGTGTTTATTGTTGTGTCTTAAGTACCCTTAGGACCTGTGCTGGCAATCCTTCGGCAGGTCAGTGTCATTCCTTGACTCGTTCTTTTATTCAATCTAGCATCACTTGACATTCTGGCTCAGGGGTAAGGGAAGATGACACCATGGTGGAAGAGGAGAGGAAGGTGGTGGCAGCGGCAGTATCAAGCAGGATGTCATGGGTTTGAGTGTGGTTGACATGTCCCCCAGGGCTCGTGTACTGAAATGGAAACCGTACTGTGAGCTCTGATCCGACCATGGTGTTTAGCATGGAGGCTTTGTCAGGTGATTAGGATCAGATGAGGATGTGGTCGGAGGCCGGCCACTTTATAAGAGAAAGAGACCAGATGACCGTGCACACGCACACACATATACACATGCAGTCCTGAACTCTTACTCCCGATGCCTGTGCTGCCTGGGGACTCTGCCAGCAGGAAGCCATCGCCAGATGTGGCCCCTGACCTAGGACTGAAGGCATGAGTCAAAACACACCCGGTTCCCTCCGCTCTGTGTAACCAGCCACACAGAAAGAGGCGCCAACAGTAGTCAGCACAGTGGGATGATGCTGAAGCAGAACCGTGGAGTACCTAGACCCTGCAGAAAACACCACTGCTTTTCAAGGACTCAGAGGTGATGAGAGCACCAAGGACAGGGGATGGGGACAGAACACCAGACTCAAGCCAGACGAGGCCACCTGCAGGTGGACGGTGCTGCCCAGGGCAGCTGGGCACCAGGAGGAAGACTCAGGTCCTGCAGCAGGGCCAGGGCAGAACCAGAGCTTCCTAACCAGGTGAGCCCGGGCCCCCGGAACACACACCCCTGAGGTCACGCCCGTGCAGCCCTCATAGACTAAGATGTCCTCAAATCCAACCGAGCCACATTCAAAACTCACCAGCACACAAGGAAGAGACCGCCACAAAGAAGTTACCGAGAACCACAGGGATAAACCCAGACAAACATCGACACACATTCTACAACACGGATTAACGCGCGTAAAATGGCCAAAGAAATAAAAGGTGAAATCCCAAAAGATAACAGGAGCGCAAAGTTGGAACGCATTACCCCAGAACTGAGAATTAGGATTTCCAGGACAGTGGGTGACGGACGTCGGCAGGCAGAGGGGGAAGCACACAGGCCGACCGTCCCTGTCCCCAGAGCCCGTGCAGCAGGGCACCCGAGCACCCCATGCAGCGGCACAGGTGACAGCCACGAGCACATTCTCAGGGACTCAGGGCAAAGCTGAAGCTAGGGTCAGAATTAAAAGGTACTTCACAGTAACTGATGATAAAACGTTGCATATCAGGTGGAAGGCCCAGGAAAGGATCGGAACTTCCACCTAGAACACAGAAAATCAAGTTCAGACAGCTTGCAGACATTATGGGAAAAACTGGAAATAAAGAAAGGCTTCAGGGAACGGGTAACAGCGAAGTGCACCGGCAGCCTGACTTACGATGGTTTAACTTAGGATTCTGTTTTGTTTGCCCGTTCACCAGGATGCAAAAGCCACCGCATTCCGGAGAAATTTCTTCCGATTTTGAATTTTGTGTGTGCTGTGGTTTGAATATAAAATGTCCCCAGGCTCAGGCGCCGAACACCTGGCTATTTCAGAAGCCTTGGGAGCCGGGGCCTACGTAGAGGCAGTGGATCACTGGGATCAGGACTTTGAAGGTGACACCTGGTCCCTGACCCTCCCTCACTGCCCTCTGCTTCCTGCCCACCATGTGATGAACAGCCCGGTCCCCCACACTCCCACCATGATGTCCTGCCCACATATGTGGAAGTAACCACAGACCGGACCCCTGAAACCAGGAGTAGGATCAATCTTTCCTCCCTCGGGTATTTTGGGCACAGCTGTGCAGAAGACGATAACACAATACAAAACGACAACCCCCCCCATGCCGGGCAGGGGCCGGAACTGCAGCTCCCAGTCACCCCAGGACCATGAGGGGAAACTGAGTCACTCCACAGCTCTGTGCTGCTGGGCTGGGCTGGGGGCTCTGCTGGTCAGGGGTGCTCAATGCATCTCTGACTTACAATATTTTCAATCTGTGATGGATTTGCCAGGACCAAACCCACTGTAAGTCAACGAGGGTCTGAATAACAGCGTTGGCATGAAGGGAATAATCAAATAGTGTGCTTCAAGACTGACAAACGGGAGGAGACCCGATGCGAGGATCATTAACGAGGAACTTGGGAATGAGCTGGTGACTTAGCAGATGTGAAAAGATAGAAAGAGAAAACTGTGAACAACTTTAAAGGATATATTTGAAAACTTAAATAAACAATTCCTAAAAAAAAATCAAAGTTGGCTTGAAAGAAGCAGAAATTCTGATGTCCTATACATATTAAATTTAGTATGCACTGAAAAACACCAGACCAGATGGTTTTAGAGGTAAATTCTATCAACCTTCCAGGGAGAGACCGTTCTGTGTTTATAGCAGCTCTTACAAAGACTGAAAAAGGAAAAAATCGTCTCCACATCCTTCAGTGAGCTGACGATAGCTTCGGTAGCAAAAGAAAACATATATGATAAAATTCTAAGCAGAACTATTAGTAGAGCCCGCACAGTGGCTCACACCTATAATCTCTGCTACTCAGGGGACACAGATCAGGAGGACTGTGGTTCAGGACCAGCCCTGGCAAAAAGTTAGTGAGCTCTCATCTCAGCAAGTAAGCTGGATGTGGTGATGCACACCTGCTGTCCCAGCTGTGAGGGAGACCTTAGATAGGAGAATGGGAGTCCGAGGCCAGCCCTGAGCAAATCTTGAGACTCTAACTGAAAACTAACACAGGCAATAAAGGGCTGGGTGCATGGCTGAAATGTTAGAGCCCCTACCTAGCAAGTGCAAAGTCCTGAGTTCAAACCGCAATGCTGCCATGCATTATTATTCTATTATTGCAGAATGTCACAGTGTCTATTTCAAAAATCACTATTTTTTATCCAAGCCATTCAAGAGTAGGTTTGTAAAAGAAAAACACAGAATTATCACTCACAAAATTCACTTATTAGAGAATTACCTAATAATATCTTAGCAAATGCAGAACAATATTTCATAAAATCCAGCATCTAGCCATTATTTGAAAACAAACTTGGTAAAACAGAAGTAGAGTGAAGCTTTCTTAACCTGATAAACTTTACCTACCAGAAACCCGCTGCAGATGAAATTCTTAAAGGTGAGATGAAATGCATACCTCACAGCGAGCGCAAGAACGCGTTTCAGACGAATTCGACAAGAACAAGCTCTACGGTCTGAGCGCCATGACGGAAACCCGCTCACAGTGGAGGATTGTGCCAGGCAAGCAAGAAAGTAAACCAATCGGGAAGGACACTGGTGGCAATGTCAGATTGCTTCATCCGATTAAATGAAGATGAGAACCCCTGCCAGAGCACATCGCAAAATCACGCCGCTCAGAAACTGAGAGGCTGGAGACACAGCCAGCAGAAGGTGGGAGTGGGAAGATCAGAAGAAAGACAGCAGCTGGGCTCAAATGGCGGTGCTCTCCGTGGCTTCACGGGTTTTCCATGATTTATCAGTTGCACATGTGCACATGTAATTACACATGTTCCTGACATGGAGGAAGCTTGCTGACTATTAGGTAAGATCCCTGTGTGAGTGTGAGGTCAGGTGTGGCAGGACCCAAAGCTCAGTCGCGCGCTCAGAGCTCGGTTTCCTGTACTGCACACCTGGGTCCCTGGGCCTTAGCTGCACCTCAGCTTCTTTCCTGGTCACAGGAGGCAAACTTTTCTCTCTTCAGGAAAGAAGGAGCCCACGCTCCGACATTCCTAGTAAGAGCAGGAAGAGTGTCCCCACTCAGGTGACCCTGGGGGCACCACACACCACCCAGATGCAGGAGCTCCCTGCCAGCACAAGGCTGAGCTGCCCCCTGCGCCCAGCAGCCACCCCTCAGGACAATGGCTCCCAGGTGGGAACTGGGCCTGTGGATGCCAGGACAGAGACTGGACCAGATGCAAAGTCCCCAGCCCTCAGGGGGCCATGGTCCCTCATCCTGGGACCCAAGGAGAGGAGGAGGCCTGGAGCCTTTCAGGCTGGTAGGACAGGATCCAGCGCTCCGCGGTCATGGTGTGCTACGTGCAGGTGCTCCCAGAGTGCCCAGGCATCTCCAATGTCTGCACGGCTCCCAGGCCCTCCCGACGACTGCCTTTCCACGCAGTCAAATTAAGTGACGTTAAGACAAGCCGTGGAAACCACTTCAGGACTGCAGAGACCACAGACTGTTCCAAACACTTGTAAAAATACAAGTCTTGCAGGAGAAATTAATGTTTTAGAAGAACAGAATGCCCTGAATACTACTGTTTTCCTTCCACTCAGTGTGGGCACACAGCCCACCCTGTCCATCGCCTTGGGTTTGGGGTGTCACTCAGGTGAGTCCACACAGCAGCTCTGTGGCCAAAGGCAGGCAGGGCTCCTGGAGCTGTCAGGAGGATCCCGCAGCCCGGTTCCCAAACACAGGGCGTTTGGTGCCTGTTCTGGCTCACCTGTTACAACCCTGGAAAAACACAACACAGTGATGTCAGATAAAGGCTGACTGCTCTTTCCAGCACCCTGTGACAACTTGCCAACCCTGTCCAGCTCCAGGCAGGAGCCGTGCTGAAGGATGTTCTTAGGACTTCTCTGTCTCCCTGGGCTCTGGGGACAGTGGGGGGCTGAGCTTCGTGGACGAAGCCTTCCATGGCCTGCCCGCCTCACTTCCTGTCCAAAGTCTTCACCACCCTGCACCCACATAGAGGCTTCTGGAAGAATCTACATGCTCAGGTTGGATCGGAGTGTCCCCCGAAGGCCGGAGTGTTGAAGACACTCAGCCTGTGGTGTGACTGCAAGGTGGTGGAGCCTTTAGGAGGTAGGGCCTGGTGGGAGGAAGTTAGGTTATTTGGGGAGGCCCCTTGAAGGAGATTTTGGGACCCAGCCCCTTCTCTCACCCTTTCTTTTCATCCTGGCCTCCATGAGGTGAGCAGCCTCCTCCTCCACTTGTTCCCACCATGCACTGTACTACCAGGCCAAGCCACCATGGGCATTAGGCTCACCGCTGACCCTGTGAGCCAAAACAAACTTTCTTCCTTATAACTTGATTTTTCTTGGGTGTTCTGTCACAGTGACAGGAAGGTGACTGACCTACCGTGTGAGGACGGAACCAGAACATACCTGCTATCCGGCTGCTGACCCAGCCCCGTCCAGGCCTCTCCATCCAGCACTGCCCAGCCCTGTGTGGATCAGAGAAGCCTCACTGAACTTCAGCCACAAAACAGAGCACAGCGCAAAGAAGGAGCGAGGGTCCCCTGCACCCCCCTCCAGACCCAGCAAAGTCAGCGTTCACAGTGAAATGTGCACCGTCTTGGCACGGAAACGACAGGCCCCGGGCCCTCATCCAAGGGTCCAGCCGGTAACTCACACGTCACAACCTAGCTTAGATCCAGTAATGTCGCATTTCTCCTTGGCACCTCCTCGACCTGTTCTGGTTGAGGTGGTGACTTGGCACACGGCACCTGGTTCTGTCACACATCTGTGTCACCGGGCATGGCTGACTGAGTCCTGCACGTCCCTGGCTGGGCTCCACCCCCGTGCAAGTGAAGACCCTGATTCTGACAGTTCTACTTAAGTGCGTTATTTTAAACTTTTGGTTTATTTTTTAAAGTTTTGTTCCAGTTGGCATTCCAACCCAATGTGTATAAGAATATCTTTTCCTCAGTCTTGTTAGTGTTAAGAAAATCACTTTTTTAAAAATTGCTGAACATAGGAGCAAAATAAAATAATGTAGGACTTGGCTTTTTAATCAACGCTGACTCAATCATTTAAAACACTTATCAGCAATTTTGCGTCATATTTTTATCTTGGCTGTTTTGGTTTTCAGTTGGCTGAGTCCTGGTGGGACCTGAAGGTGCTGTCTCGGGCCTCTGACGACAGAGACGCAGGGTGTCAGTCTCCACTCTGAGGACAACCAAATTTCCCTGCAGAAGGCAATTGAGCTCCTTCTCTAATCTTCTTTTTGGAGAAAAATAATAAATTCAGTCTAAGCTTTTACTTCCCTATGGGGAAGCAGAGGGCGGAAGCAGATTGTTCCCGGTCTTCTGCCTTCATTCCTGACTTCCCTCCTCTCCCTGGATTCACAGGCTCATCGGGTGAGATGTGCCTAACACTGTGAGCTGCTCCAAGCAGAAGCCTGGCATCTTCCCTTTTCTCTCTCAAATCTCAGACATCCCCCAATCACCCAAACCAACAGAAGCTTCATGCCTGAGGCTGACGAGTGTGGCAGGCCGGCTCCTCAGCCATCTCCAGAGGCTGGGGAAGTGGGGTGGCCTGAGCTGGGAACTGGCTCACCCTCCTGACTGTGTGCATGTGTGTAATTGTGTGTGTATTTGTGGGAGGTATGCCTGTGTGTGCATGTGTGCATGTGCACAATTGTGTGTGCTTGTGCAGCTGTGTGCATGTGTGTTTCTGTGCATGTGTACATGTGTGTATGAATGCACGTGTGAATAAGAAATGCGTTTTATGGAATTGGCTCACACAGTGTGGGGCTGTAGGGCAGGCCAGCGCTGGAAATTCAGGCAGGGTGTCCATGTGACACAACTCCACCTGCTCCAGAAAACCTCGGCTCTGTCCCTAAAGTCCTCCAACTGACTGGATGTGGTTCACGCATGTCACCCACGGTGGTGGATGAAAGACAACTGATTTGCTGTGGGCTGCAGCTACAGCATCCTCTCAGCAACACCTGGACTAGTGTTGGACCAAAGAACAGGGCACCACAGCACAACTAAGTCTACATGCGACATCAGCCACCGTCCGTGTTCACGTGCACACACAAACAGCCATGGTTCTGCCCCACGGCAGTGCAGGCCAGGCTGGCATTTTCCCTCTGAGACCACGTGGCCTTGTTAACCATGACAAACAGTGACTGCTGGGGGACGAGAAACAGATGACTCGTGGCCTGTGACAAGCTTCTCTGACTGTTTCGTACCCAGCAGCTCTTCCTGCAAAGCTGTGACATGGCAGCACTGATCCAATTAGGGTGTTGGCCAAGTGTCAGGAGGAGCGCTCCCCATCCAGGCCATGTGGCTCCATCTATCCGCCACCACTGAGCTCACCAGCTGCCACCAGCCCAGCCCCTCCCCAGGGGCGCTGGCTCACACACTCCGTCTTAGGAGTGCTGAGTTAGGAGTTCAGCTTGGCCAACCATAACTGAATTGTCCACCTTGTCCCCTACACTACCACCTTCCCAGCTGCTACCAAAGCCTGCATCAGACAGGGGATAATTGGACACATTCTCTGGGGACTCAGTGAGGGCAGGCCCTCCACTGCTGTCCACTGCATGTCCAGGAACAGAATCTGATCCTCACTGGTGGTGCTCACCATCCCCGCTCCACTTTTTTCCATCCTGAGTGAAAAAAGTGAAACTTTGGAAAACTTAGCACAAAATGTCATTCGTGTCTGTGGCCTGGATTAGAGATTTACCCTTTCTTCATGGTTCTGGGATTCGAACCCAGGCCTCTGCGCTTGCTAGGCAGACATTCTAACACTTTTTGCTGTAGTTATCTTTAAGATAGGGGTCTCGTTTACTTGCACAGACCAGCCTGGACTGTACTCCTCCTCTTTTATGGGTCTCTCTGCTGTTGGATGACAGGCGTGAGCCACCACACCCAGCATTTTCCCATTGAGATCTGGGCTTTTCATGTGGGCTGGCCTCAAACCACAATCCTCCCAATCTCAGCCTCCCAAGCAACTGGGATTCCAGGCGTCAGCCACAGACACCTGGCTGCGAATGTCCTTATTTTTCAAAATTATTTGATCATTTTAAATCCTTGGAATTATCAAAAGCGATTTCTATTTTTTAAAGAAAACGGGTTATTGAGATAAATAAATATGAAGATAGTAGCTATCTTGTAAATATTTAGTCTCCCAATCCATAAATACACATACAAACATCTCCATCTGTTTACCCCTTACACAATTTCACTCAGACAGGTTTTGTAGTGTTTTGTGCAGAGCACCTGAGAACCTTTGAAAATTTCCCCGTTCTGATCGTTCGTTGGTGTTACGTGAAATCAAATGGTCTTGGGTAGGTGACTTCACCACCTTTCTGTAGCGTCCTAGGGATTCCTGCACAAGCAATCCTGTCACTTATCTGTGGGGAACACATTACTTCTTCCTTCCGACTGAAAATGGCTCTTTTTCTTCTTTTTCTGCCTTTCCCTGTCAATCAGGAGTGATGTGGACGTGGGGGCCAGTTCCCGACCTCAGGGGACGGCGCTCAATGTCACATTAAATGTGACGTCACCTGTAAGACACAGACTGTATCAGGCTGAATTCCATCTTGTACTGCCTTTCTGGATGTTTATGATGAGTAAGCGTTAAACTTTGTCAAATTAGTTTTCTGCAGCTACTCATGAAGTTTTCTGTCTTTTCTCCTTCGTTCTGTCACTGAAGGGAATCGCTGCTTAGCTTTGATCACTGAGCCAGCTCTGAAGTCCGGGATAGATTACTGATTCCATTCATGGCTAGATTTTTTTGCTAATATTTTGTGAGGCTTCTTCCCCATATATTGTGAGTAATTAACAATTAATTCTCCTCTGGAATTTTCTCTTCTTGTTTTTGGGGATTTTTGGTTGTGGTGGTAGTGGTGGGTTTTTTTGTTGTGGTACAGGGGCTTTCTAACCTCACAAGATGCCTGGGGCGGTGACCTGTTCCCTCTTGGCAGTCCTGGGATTTGAACTCAGGATCTCACACTTGCTAAACAGGCTCTCACCGCTTAGCCACGCCCCCAACCTTTTTGCTATAGTCAGTTTTTGAATAGGTTCTCACCCGGTAGTCCAGGACCGACAGGACAGAGATCCTCTTATTTATGCTTCCTGCATTGCTGGGACGGCCCACAGGCACACGTCACCAGGCCTGGCTTATTGAGAAATGGGGTCTCACTAATTTGTCACTGGGGCTCCCTTGAGCCTCAATCCTCCTGATCTCTGCCTCCAGAGTAGCTGGGATTACAGATGTGATCCACCAAGACCAGCCTTGTTTTTCCTATCTGTAATTCACTATTAAGAGCGTGTGATCTATAGTTTCTCTGGGTAAAGTTTGTTTTTTGTCTAATAGACACAAGGCCGCAGAAAAAGTGAGTTTCTTGTCTGTCACGTCTTGCATTAATGACATTTATAAATCTTATTTTCACTTTCATGGACACTTTTCTTGTTGTGGTTCTATTACATTTTCTGTTGGCGGGTTTTTTATCAGCTTCAAGTTCATATTTTATTTACCTTTCTCTTCTCTCTTTTTACCCTGCTTATGGCAAAAACTTAAATCACTCATTTCAAGCACTTTTCTGCTACAAACACTAAAAGTTACAAGATTTCCTCTGAGCCGTGATTTATCTGCATCCCTAAATTATAATATGTTGTTTTCTCATTTTCAGTCACTCAAGCATTTCCCCACTTCCCCTGTGGCTCTGTTCATTTCTCTCCGTCTTTCTGTCCTTGTTCTTGGGGTAGGACCGTTTCTGCTGATCCCGGGCGCTGACACCTTTCCTGCTGCCAGCACCCGTTGGTGGCTTCGTTTACCTACTGCAGGTTTGGTGTCTAGGATTCCCGCCAACACGTCCAGGCCGTGTCCACCCCGCTCCTGGGCACATCCAGGCTGGGTCCACTGACACATGTGCTCTCCCTGGGTGGCATTTGTGTCTCTGCACGTCAGGCATTTCCCACTTCACAGGGGACATACAGCTTTGGAGACCAGCGTCTCTCTTCCTCTGAGGGATACTGTGGGATTTTGTGAGCAGTTCAGCTCCTGACCCAGCACTGGGAACTCAGGTCCACGTGGACCGGTGCCTTTTCTACCGTGGGTTAAGGAACACCCAGGTGTCACTTAGCCTTCTAACTCGACATGATTCACCCCAGGCTGTGTCCTAGGATGCATGAGGGCGGCTCTGGAGTGGGCCTGGCCGTGGGGCCGTCCTGACCTCTGTAGGGTGCTGTTCTGGGTCAGAGAAAACAAGAGGATCTCTCTGCTGGGCCAGAACTCCAGAGCTGCCAGCACCACCTGACTGGTTTCCCTACTCCACCCTCAGCCTCTCCTGCTCAGTCAAGGAGGCTCGCCCTGCTGTGTGAGGCCCACCCCCTCCCACGGCCTTGCAGGGACCCCAGACCCATTCCCAAGGTCGCTTCCTTCTGCGCTCTGTCACTTCCAGTCCTCATGCTCATTCCTAAGACACCACCATGCCCCACGTGGGCTCCAGTGGCTCTGTTCAGCCACAGGACCAGAGGCCATTTCCCTTCTCCTGGGGCAGACGCAGTGCTGGCTGAAGGCAGGTGACCAGGTGGCCTCTGCAGCACTGTGTGTGCACAGGGTGCCAGGCCCATCCCAGGGGCTCCACCACAGCGTAAGCAGAAGTCTGTCCTGAAGAAGCCTTGTCCTTGCTGTCCTGTCTGATGGCAGGGGAGGGGGGGAATAGCAGGCCAGGAACTGCAGCATGAGTGGGAAGGAGAGCAGGGTGGAGGGACAGACAGACACCGCCTCTGTTACTCAGGAAGGCAGAGAGAAGTTCAGCCAGAAGCAGGACAGTGCAGACAGGAGAGGAGCAGCGAGACTACCCCGTGAAACTCCAGGGAGCTGCCGAGGTGAGGGCAAGAGGGCTCCTAGGACAGCAGGAGAGGGGACACCCGTGCTGTCTGCATTCTTTGAGTAGTGGCTGGTGGATTTAAGAAAGAAGGAGAGAGGGAGAAGGAGAGGAGGAAGAGAGGAGGGGAGGGAGAAGGTCAACCAGTGTCCATGGAAGAAAGCCAGCTCGACAGCCGCCCCACCACAGCTTCTGTGAAACTGAAAACCTCAGGCCAAGAGGCTCTGAACACAGCTCCCCAGGGTTAGGTGGAGCTCAAGTCTGGTAATGAGCAGGCCAGGCCCCATCACCCGGGCAGAGAGACCATGTCACACCCCGTTACTCAGAGAGCCTGCCTCCAGGTCCCTTTGAAATGCTAATTCTCTGATTAATTACATTTTCCACTCCTTCTTCTGTGGCTTTTTTTTTTTCAGTCCTCAAACTCCAAGAGGTGTTGGCTCTGATGTAAGGATACCGAACGGGGGTCTGCCCCACACTTCTAGAAACAACCCTGGAGACCCAAAGTCACAGTCCACAGCCATAGATGCCCCCTTCCTCCCTGAGACAAAGCAGCAGCCACAAGGGGGCGCTGCGGGCCACTCATGGGAAGCCTGCCCCGACTGTCCAGCCCAGGGCAGCCCTGGGTTTGGTCATTTGAGCACTGAAGAATCTGCATTTTTTTCTTCACACTTGAGATCCTCAGGGTACAAGGCACATGTATCGAATCTGTTCCCGTCTCTGCCTCATGGCCAGTTGCATAGCTGGGGCCCCTGGCTCACGGGGGTTCTGTGCTATCCCCCCTGTAGGTTTCACTCAAGGGGCTGCCACCAGGCACTAGGGCACAGTCGGGGGAACACCAGAAGGGGGGATCCAGAGCCCTGTGCGTGGAAGCACTGGCTTCAGGCTGGATTTCAGCTTGGTTTAACTTTTTAAGCTGCCATCCCAAAAAAGTACCACACAGCTGTGCCTGGCTAGGACACCACCTTTTACAACTCAGGGTGCACCATCAATGGCCCTCGGGGTGGGACAGGGCCCCCCTGCTCAGCTCTCCCCGCCTTTGAAGGGGAGACATGATGGGGGAGACAGACTAGCAGGTGAGCCCGTGTCTAGAATAAATGCCGCACACAGAAAAATACTAGAATAATTCTCAGGGAAACCAGTACTGCTGTGGCATGGCATTGCTGCTTTTCTTTTTCTTTTTCTCACAAAACCAAAAGTAAGCTAAGCAAGGTGGCTCACACCTATAATCCCAGCTACTCAGGAGATGGAGTTCAAGAGGATCATGACTCAAGATCAACCTGGACAAAGGTGTGAGACCCTGTCAGAAAAATAGCAAACAAGGGTTGGGGGCATGACTCAAGTGGTAGAGTACCTGCCTAGCAGGCATGGGCCATGAGTTCAAACCTCGGTTCCATTAAAAAACAAATAGAAAAAGCAACCCAAGAAATGCCACGAGCCACAGACGCTTCCTCTCATTTGCGCTTTAAATCATAACTACAGTCCTCCCTGTTTTGCTAATGAGTGCAAATTGCAAGTGTCCGTATTGGAAATCAGAGCAGCCAGCTTTTTTTTAGCAGTCATCCATCTTCCCTGCTTGCCACATACCATCTCCCCAAGTGGCAGCTGGTTGTCCATTCACCCTCCCCTGCCAGGCAAGGCCACGGATACTGCTTCACCTCCCCATCAGGAGAATCCCCAGGAGTTTGCAAAAGGCAAAAGCGACGGGGTGGCACTCAGAAGTGCATCCCCAGAAGTCCCTTGGCTGCTGGAGTCACAGTGTAAACAGGAACCCAGGCCATTCCCAGGCTCCCCGAGGGCCTGCACAGAGCCAGCATGTTCAGTGTCCAGTCCCCCAGGGAGGAGCATGACACAGGAGGGTTACCACTGCTCTTTAATTGCTGGGGTGATTTCTGGCTGTGGCGGAGATGAGCTGGTCTCTGCCTTCTCCGTGGTGGAGTGTCCTCAGCTCCAGCCTGACACATGGTGCTCACATGAGCTTGATTTGCAGGTGGCAGATCGATGGAGAGCTCTGAGCCTCATCATCGGATCCCAGCAGAGCCTGGGAGACGCCCTTGACAATGACCACCCTCACAGGGCAGAAGAGGAAACAATGGAGGAGGTGGCACTTCCCTGCTGCAGTCCCAGGGAAGCAGAGGAAATGGATTTGTCCCTGCTGTCAGTTCAAACCCAAGGACAACCCTGGTCTTCGGAGGGGATGAGCTGGGCAGAGCACGAAGGCAGACGTGGAAAGAGGAGCTGAGCCCTGTCTGCCCCCAGGTAACCAGTCTACACTGTGACACTGCTGTCCCACCCACACCTCTATCCAGCTGCCCTCCATCAGTGTGGTGGTGCCGACCAGAACACACCCGCCACAGGAGGCAAAATGGAGGAAGAGAATGACCCCCCAAGGATCAGGGTCCGGCAGGGTGTCACAAAGGGTTATGTGTTATGGCCATCTAGGATTTCAGTAGGCCTCCCAGGGGGCTTGGGAGGCTCTGGGGTAGAGGGCTTTCTTGGTTTGGTTTGGTTTGGACTTCTGGCTGCAAAGCACCTGATTAAACGCTGGCCGTGGCCAAGGTTCGGGACAAAGCCCACAGGAACCGCAAGCCAGCAGCTGGGGTAATGGACCTCAAAGGACTTCACAGCACGACCTGAGCAACGTGTGCCTTCTCTGGCAAAATGCCCTCCTCACATTAAATGCCCTGGTAAGTTGTGATGGCCAGTCCTAGTCCTGGGTGACACAATGACCTTCAGAGCTCCACCATGGTGCTTTTCATTTCCGAAGACATGAGCCTGGTTGTCAAACGCACAAGCCAACCAACAAATAAATCCATGACCACCAGTAACAAGCAACCCTGAAGATACAATCCGACGTGGACTCAGCTGGAGGGTGCTGATCCCATTCCTGTGGGGAGCCTCGGGAAGAAGCAGCCCCCACATCTCTCCCAGGCAGGGGGTCGTTGTTGCTGCACCCACACAGGCTCTTGATCAGGGAGCATCGCTTCCCTCAGTGAACGTCACGGATCAGACTGGCCTTTCATTTCCTGTGTGAGGAGCCCGACTCACCACTGATCTGGTCATGACACCCTTAGTAAGTTGACATCATGGCTGATGGTTTGTGTCAATGACACACACCGCCCTCCTCATCTCCAAGCCCCCATCGTAGGCACCACCCACCTGACCCGACTTCTCCTCCAGCTACCATTGGACCTCAATCAAGACCTTCCCCTCTGTGACTTCAGATTCACTTGACTGTAAAATAAAACTCTTAACATACGTTGCTTTTTAAACTATATCAAAATAACAAAAAAGCTTTGTGAAAAAACAAAGAGGGTGGATCTGGAGAGAACTGAGGTCCATGTAGCCACAAGGTCATGGTCCCTCACCATATCCCTGGTGCCTGTCCCCTGCCCAGGCTGATGGGCAGCGTTGCTCACACCCTGTCAACTACACAGCCCGCCATCTTGAATTTACCCCACCACCTCGGTCACAGGGAGAAACTAGACTGGTTTGGCTAGATTAGACCCCAGGATTTACTATTCTGCAGAAGAAAAAAATCTGCTTTTATAAGCACAATAAAAATGCAAATTAAATTATAAACGAATCAGAAAAAATGCCCATCTTTCCAAAGCAGAGCCCCAGTTACATCTTCAGGAGCACCTCCAAAGATTGCCTCTAAAAATATTATTAGAGCCATGAATGTCCTACACAATTAATGGGTTTTCCTTCTACATTAAGCCAAATAACAGCGTCTCATCGGTCAACAAAAAGACGTTTGTGCCTTTTGGCTACAATTAAGATTGAGGTTGGGTTTGCACTTCGCTTTAATTACTAATAGATTAATCCAAGTCTAAAAGACCATCTTGTAATTAGCATTTTGTTGATTGATTTGTTGCAAAGAAATGACCCTGGTTATGTCCTTAGTAATCAGTTTATAGCTAATTGGCTTTCTTTCATTAAAATATAAAGAGCCATCCATAAAGAGTGGTCAAGGTGTGTGGGGATCATAAACAGCCTCAAAATGTTGTCACTTGTCAGAGCAAGCACTGTCTTTGATTTTTTTTGGAAATCTAATTATTCGGTGAATTAAGGGATTTGACCTCCACAGGAAGGCTGTAGGTGGCTTCCAGACATTGATCACCCCAGGGGAAGGCCAAGGTCGGGCAACGCTTCGTGGAGATGTCATCATCGGCGGCCACAGCAAGAGAGTGATTTATGGCTGACCAAAACGGCAGAATCAGTAGACAGTAATTAAAGACTTGCCACTCGGTTCAGGAAAGGCAAAATATTCAGAGATCACAATTAAATCCTTGGCAGCCACAAGGCCTAATTCGGTGTAATCCTTCTTCCTCCAGAGAAGGACAAAACAAAACAATTCCCAAAGAAGCAAAAAAACAAAAAGGAAAAATTCATATTTTCGGCAAAGTTCAGCTGTGGGTGGAGCATGCCTCGTTTTCCATCTGTGAGGCTGCAAGAGCCCGCTCTGGAAAATAAGCCTGTCACTGTCACCAGGTATGTCACTCTCCACTGCATCAGGTCACCTGTGCCCGGAAGTGACTTGTGTTCTGAGTTGAGCCAGCTGTTGCAAGGGGTGTGCCTTATGTCCTTGGCCCAAAGGAGGAAAGACTGCAACCTCTGGGTGAGATCCCAGGGCTGCTTTAACAAACAGCCACAAAGCAGTGTCTGAAGCAGCAGAAAGCTGCTCTGGAGGTCAGAAACCTACAGTCAAGCCGTCCAGCCTCTGGTACCAGTTTCTATTGACGTTCTTGGACCCATGGCTCCAGTCTCCTCCTCCATCTTCAGGTGGCCTTCTCTTCTCCGTGTCTCCCCTGGGTGTCACCTGTAGACCTTTGGCATTGTGTTATGGTAGGTGGTCTTAGATGACCCTGGTCGAGTAGATGTCAGGTCTTTGGGTCTTGGAACAAAGCGAAGGACAGAGACACAGACGCAAGCAGTAGTGCAGGATTATGGAAAGGAAAAGGAAAGCAGAGACCAGACCGTGGGAAACACCGCGAGGCAGAGTGGGGGCTTTGCCGGGATGGCACAGAAGCCCAATCTCTGTTCAAAGGGAAATTCAACTGCAGGAAAATCTGGGCAGCTTTGCAGGCGGGTCTAGAGTGATTGACAGGTTTGATCAACAGGAGGCGGGTCTAGAGTGATTGACAGGTTTGATCATCAGGAGGCGGGTCTAGAGTGATTGACAGGTTTGATCAGCAGGAGGCGGGACTAGAGTGATTGACAGGTTTGATCAGCAGGAGGCGGGTCTAGAGTGATTGACAGGTTTGATCAGCAGGAGGCGGGACTAGAGTGATTGACAGGTTTGATCAGCAGGAGGCGGGACTAGAGTGACTGACAGGTTTGATGACAGGAGGATGGTGTATAACTTATTTTGGCTGTGCACGCATGAGATGTAGGAAGCTTTAGGTAGGGCGGGGAGTCTCCAAAGGTCGTCTCCCCAGCCCTCAGTCTCTTTTATTGTGATGTAACCACGGCGGTTGAGTTAACCACAAAATGGGGGTTCCGAGGATATTCCCGACCAGGTGTCTCCTGAAGGGGCTGTGTTCTAGATAAGACTTGGGGCGTGTCCTGGGAGGGACTTTCATGACGTTTTACCAGGTCAGTCTCCACCCCCTCTTAGACAAACTGTACTTTTCTGTTCCCTGCCTCAGTTGGATTGGGGCCCATCCAAATATCCAAGGTGATCTCAATTTCAGATTCTTCATGGGATTACACCTAGAAAGACTTTCTTTCCCTGGAATATGGCACAACTGCAGCTTCCAGGGGTGGAAAATGGGGGTATGGTCCACCCATGAGAGGCCCCATCTCTGTGTTCTGGCTTCCACGTGTCCATCTTTCCTGGCCATGGCTGAGCTTAGCCACAGCAAAGGCCAGGAGAGAGAAGAGGTTTGGTTGTGGAGCTGGGAGGGCTGTCTGCTGGAGCACAGGCCCAACAAGGTGCAAGGGCAGTGACGGCCCAGAGGAGGGAAAGAGAAGCTTCAAGCTTTGAAACAGACCTGGAGGAAGCCAGTCTGGGTCCTGGGAGGCTCAGCTCCCACTTGGGAGGGAGAGGAATTCCCAGGGTGTGACACCGGATGACATGGAAACAGTAGAAACAGTGAGACTGAGCCACACACTATGAACAAGACAGGCAACGCTCCTTTATCAGGACTTCAGCTGGTGTGCAGAAGGGAGCCAGCACTGACCAAAGAGGTGACCAGGATGCTCACTGAGCACAGGCAGACGCAGGCTTTTATCGTGGTGGGCCAAAGTTTGGTAACTGACCACTGGTCATGATGAGCACAGTTTCAAAAGATGTTTTCCTTTCTGTGCACAAACATCCTGGTCTCACATTCAGTACACCAATATACGGTGACTTAACCCAGGACCTGCTTGGCACACCTGACGTCATCATCTTGCATCAAAGTCCTGGCCTCACGGTTGGTCTGGGCCTTGTGATAAAGCCCAGGCACTGTGGGTGCTGAGCACAGAGTGGGGTGGAAGAAGCACCACACAGCTCCACTGGGCAGTAGGCCAAGTTCACCCTGCATTGCGTCATCCTGGACAAAACGCCTCTCAAATGATCATCGTGTCCACGTGCAGAGCTGAGTGCAGTCTGACTCAAAGGTTGAGGCAGCAGAGGGAAGGGACAGACACCACATGAAGACAGAGGCCAGGCCTTTTATCCCACTTTCGTCACCCATCAGGCATCCACGGGCCCAGTGAAGAGTCAGGTTTTCAGCTAAAACGGCCTTCACTTTCCTGCAAAGCAACCTAGGCAACGGTTATCATAACCCAGAGCAGAGGTGCTGTCTCCGCAAAGCCGGTGGGAAGCCAGTAATGTACCTCTCAGCCATGTGACCTCCAACACTAGTGATGGTAACTGAACCAAGAGCAGGGCTGTGGTTTTGCTCTGACAGGTCGTCTGACATCTGAGTGGACTCGGGTTTACCAAGGACATTTTATGGGGCAAGGTTGCTCCTCAGTAAAATTCCAACTTGTGTTTGTCATTTGTGTGGCCATCTCCAACCCACCAGTTTTAGCTTGGTTGGGTCGTAGGGCTCCTAGTCTGTAAACATTTCAGCCTTGTGGCCTAACCTGGCATTGCACGACAAAGTTGTTGAAACACACTTTCAATAGACAACAGGCCAAGGGCCCCAAGTTTGTGTTTTGTCCCCTTGCAGAGTCCTACCTAAGGCAGATGCTCACTGGCTCTGAAAGGGGGCAGTACGAGGTCTGTGTGGCAGCAGACAGTGGCAAAGGTGGGCTGAGGAGGTTGGCTGACTGTCCCTCATGGGGACCCCAACCCAAATGCTGTGGTATGAATGCTAGTGTCCCCCAAATGCATGTGCTGGACGCTCTTCCTCAGGGGGAAGTGTTCGGGTGGGGTCTTTGGGAGGTGATCAGGCCATGGAGTGGAGCCGTCATGAGTGGGACTCTTGACCTCATAGAAGAGATCTCAGAAAGCTACCTGGACTCTTCCACCACAGTTAGAAGGCGCTATGAGCCAGAAAGTGGCCCTCACTGGACCCGGGACCCCCTGCCTTGACCTTGGATATCCAGCCTCCAGAGTAGTGAGAAACCGTCCCGGCAGTGGTACTTTGTTAAGGCAGCCTAGAGAGACTAAGCATGGGCTCCACCCTGAGTTGCTTCATTTAGACTGACCCTGGGTCCTCAGTCACTACTGCAGAGCCTGTATCCCGAGTGGCGGAGAGCTGGGATGTCAAAGGTAAGCAGTGTCTGCAGGTGGGTAAAGGGTGACCCACACCTTCCCCAAGGCCCTGTCAATGATCACAGAGGGAGAGTGTCCAGGCTGGGCCCAAGACAGCAGGCACTGGCATCAGCCCCAACACAACCAGGGACCATCCCTGCTCTGTGTGGACCTGACCTCTGCCTCCCGGAGGGACAACTAGACCAGGTGGATGGGCCTCTAGATAGCAGCATGTCACACTGAAGGGCACAGAGGGTACCAAGTTGTGCTTTCCCAGATTGACTCTGTTCTGAGCCAGTGAAATGTGCTGGTGTCTCTCACACAGGCTGGGAATTGAACACTATGGTGTTCTTGTTGTGTTTTTCATGCAACCACCTCCCATTTACACCAAGTGAGTCTTGGTTTGAATGTACAATGGCCACAGCAAACAGCCCTTCCTGTTACAATGAATGCCTTAGACTCACAAAGTGAGTGGATTTCAGAGATGGTCCCAGTCCCTCACAGCATGAGCAGGGCACAAGTGGACAAAGAGAGGGCATTCGGCATTTGTGAAACACCAAAAAGACAAAGCCACATTCGGAGAAGGCACAAAGTTATGCAAGTTAAGATGGAGTCCAGCACTGCAGCTGAAAGCCCAGAGAGGGCCGTGTGCAGGTGTCCCGAGGACACGGACACGAGACCAGGTGGTCTAGGAGAGCCCACTCACCCGGGAAGCAGCCTGAAGGCCCATCAGCCAGGAAGGGCTGAGTCATCCACAGGACCACGCCACACTGGGATGCTTTCTGGGACACCCACCCCACCCCGAATGGCCCCCGGCTCTCCTCAGATGCTCCTCCATGAAGCCACTGCCATCCCCCTGGAAGGCTAGCCTTAT
Organism: Castor canadensis; assembly: GCF_047511655.1. NCBI lineage: Eukaryota > Metazoa > Chordata > Mammalia > Rodentia > Castoridae > Castor > Castor canadensis. The sequence continues at coordinate 157,801,891 of NC_133393.1, forward strand.
CCTCCCCAATGGGATCCAGAGCTGCTCAGAGGAGCCCCTGGGCTCAGTGTCCACCTCAGTCTTTTCCCAGATGCCCTCCCCTTTGTCCTTCATGATTTAGTTTTCAATTTAACAATTGTGCATGTTTAAAAGATAAGCACCAACCAGGAGCCAGTGGCTCACGCCTGTAATCCTAGCAACCCAGGAGGCAGACATCAGGAGGATCCTGGTTGGAAGCCAGCCCAGACAAATAGTTTGTAAGACCCTATGTTGAAAAAACCCGTCACAAGAAAGGGCTGGTGGAGTCACTCAAGTGGTGAGAGCTCCTGCCTAGCAAGCACGAGGCCCTGAGTTCAAACTCCAGTGCATCAAAAAATTAAAAAAAATAATGAACACCACTTAATAAAACTCCTGCTGGACCTCAGAACTGGACCTGACACTTAGCAGGGCACGGGTGGATTTGAAATGGTGGTGAGTCTGTACACTCATTTAGAAGTCACAGCTTGTAATGGTGTGACAGAGTCTTACCCTCGAAGCTGGTATTTCTTTTATTTTGTAGACGCAGTCCACCCCTTGTCACCAAGCCCTGCATCTGTTGTATTTTTTCCTGTACGTGCACACCTATGACAAAGTTTAATTTATGTATTAGGCACAGGAAGTAATGGCAAGGCAGAGCAATTTTTAATAGCTCGGAAAATAGACCAGTGTAAGTGACGTAAAGGTCACTTGAACACAAGTGATAGCAGCTGTCACTGAGCTGGCTCCCAGTGATGGCAGGCAGGCAGTGCAGGCAGCGTGGACACAGCAGGGAAGAACAGGTCAGCCGAGGATCCGCGAGTTAGAACACGAGTTGTTTACTTCTGCAATTTCTCTGGGACCACAGTGGGCGTCATGGAACTGAAGCTGCAGACACAGCCCGTGGTCAAGTGGAGGGGTCTTTCGTGCTCAGCAAAGGGCTATGCCTTTCCCCAGGAGTTTTGTCTTTCTTGAGGATTATTGTCCTAAGCAGCAATGTGTGTGCCTGTGTGCTCACGCACGTGCGCGTGTGTGCGTGTGCACATGGAAGGATGTGCTTGTGTGCATGCGTGTGTCCTGTGTGCCATGTGTACATTGTGCATGCATACGTGTCATGCCTGAGCGTGCTTCTGTGTGTTTGTGCATGAACACACGAGTGCATGCGTGCATGTGTGTGTGCAATTGAAACAGGACTGTTTTCTCTGTCTCGGTTCCAGGAACTGATGGTCAAGACAGAACTCGGTCGATTGCTACACGTTTCTGTTACACCCAGCCACAGTGAAGTTTCCTCACTAACTGTAGCTTGTATCACAGAGTACGCTCTAGGCAGACACCTTTAACTTCAGCAGCACGTCCACGAGCCGGGTTTTTGTGTCCACTTTACTGTGACTGCTGCCCACACACAGTGCAGCATGGGATGGTGGCAGGGGCCCCACCTGCCGCCGATCTTGACTGAGATGCTCCCACATTTCGCAATTTAAGTAAACGTGAGAGGTTGTCTCCTTTCTCTATTTCCTGCAAAGTTCTTGCTAGAAAACATTGCTAGTGTGAAGGTACGTTTTTCAGACTCCATTGGCTCATCGGGTTTCTGTGCGTACAGCTGGCAGTTCTTCTGACTCTGGCCTTTGGTGACAAGCTCTTTGCTTCAGCGTGGGCATGAGTGTTTTGCTCCATTGCTGAGTCCACAAGCTCCTACTTTGCAATATTCTCACAAGTGAGGCTGACCTATTTTATTTGTTTTATTTGAGGCTCTTTTTTTTTTTTTTTGCATTCTCTTAGGTTTTGGTAACAAAATGTAAATTTTTTGTGAAATCAGCTAAAGAGCACTTCTTGTCCCCAGTGAACTCTCCTGGATGGCGGGGAGGACTCACCTGGAGCCGCGGCCAGGTTTGCTGAGCAAGCCCCCAGCGCCTCCTGCCCTCTCTGTGCACATCAGTCAGTCCACCTCCCCCCAGACCCGCACACCCTGACCACAGCACTGGTGATGGTGGTCTGTCCACCATCCAGTTCGCTCTGCCCCTCCTAATCCTCACACTTCCCATCTCTTCCTCCTCTCGGCCAGGCCTGTCCAAGGTCATCTACTGTGCTAAACCGTGGAGTCACTTTCCGTTTGCACCACGGCATTTTGTTCTTCTCTTTCTGTTAGTGCGGCTGGATCTTCTTAAAGTCTTTGGGCTTCATTTGCTCTTCCTCGCTCCCCTAACATAAGTGCCCGTTCGCTTGTTTCTTAACCTTGTCCTTCCTTGCAGTGAGGGGTGAGGTGTGTCTTCCAGCGTGCTCCTGACTCAGGCTTTGACCCACTGTTCCTCCTCCTTTTCCACATTTAAGTTGTTTACTTTCTCACTTGCACATCATGTAACATTTTGACGCATTGCATAATGTTTAAATCTCACATTAAATGACTGGGCACACACCTCTGGTCCCAGCTACTAGGGAGGCAGGGGTAGGAGGACCAGAATCTGAAGCTGGCCCAGGCAGTTAGTGAGAGACCCCATCTGAAAAACGCTAAAAACAAGAGGTAGAGCGTGAGGCCCTGAGTTCACTTCCCAGTACCACACACACACACATGCATGTACGCGCGCACACACACACACACACACACACATTCAGGTGAAGTTATCTGTCTCCTCAAACGCTTGCTGATTCTTTGTGGTGAAGCATCCAAAAAACTTTCTTCTAGCTTTTGAGATGAGCAGTACCTAGCTGTTGTCTACCGTCCCTACTGTGCAGCGCACCAGAGCTTCCGGCTCCTGTCCATCTGAGGGACTCTCCCCAGCCCTCCCTGCTGTGCCCTCTGGGTTCTGGCAATGACAGGGAACTTCTATGAGATCAGCTCCTTTTTAATGGTATTACTGATTCAAGGGTTACTATGTATACATTTCCAGACACTGAATCAGTCAGAGCAGACAAGGTTTGCTGCAGTAACAAACAGCACTAGCACCTAGCACTGAACATGGACTCGCTCCCCTCCTGGGCAGCCTGTCTCTGTGCCCACTCTGCTGAACCACTTCACCCCAACACCTGCTTCGGGGTCACTGAGGCTGGAGGCAAGATGCAAGTCCTGAGATGTAACTCACGTCCCCCCAAGGGCATCTGGCCCCTCCGCATGTGCCCCCTGTGTGCCACAGCCAGGCAAGTCACACGGGCCTGCCTGGCTTCCCTTGGACACAGGGCACATGGACGCAGAACCGGGAACACCGGGGAGCACCTCCTGTGAGGGTGCCACATCTTCAGATTAGACAGGGAAAGCCGTCACCATTTTGACTTCATTAAGGTGAGAGGGTGCCCAGGGGTCTCTCCAGTTTTTGTGAATTTTTATGACTAAATAAAACGCACGCTCTCTGCTGGAGGCATGTGAGTCAACCTCTCCGTGAATCATTCACCGCACTTTTGTGGATTCTATTATTTAGTTCCTGTTTGCTCTTGGTCTCTTGTCTCTAGAGCCTTCAAATTCCAAGACAAGCGTGTCAAGATGGCACATTGGATTTTCTCTTGGTTTCCTCTGTGCCTTAGAGAGTTCTCACTTCTCTGATTTAGATGCTGGGATTCCCCTACAATCACTCCCCACCTTTTACGGACACCCAAGTGTCTGCTCTATTTCTGCACTTGTTTTAACTTAGCTCTATGTTATTTACAAGCAATATTTCATCCTTACTGTTTCGGTTTGTTTTGGCCTGGTATCTCTGTAGACCTTTTCCTTTTTTCCCCCAGTTGGTGCTGCTAGGTGAATGTTCACAAGGTGGTACACAGGTCACCTGGTTAATAGGGAGAGGGCCCAAGGACCCCCCCCCCAGCTCTCCACACTCCCCACAGACACCTGCCCCCTGTACTTTCATTAACTCAGGTTAGATTCTGGACACGGTGTACACAGAAATCTAGCTTCTTTCATGCAACATTTTATTTGCAAGGCCACCACACTGTTAACAGTAGTTATAGAACATTCATTTTTGGTGCTATATAATATTCCTCTGAATACTATTAAGGTCATTTGCCCAGTGTAGATGGGCCTCAGCTTGCCTTCCTTCCTAGCTGTCTCTTAGGGAATGTGCACGGCTGTATTCCTAGAAATGGCATCGCTGGGTCACAGCCTGAATTAGCCATGGCTTGATGTCCACCACAGAGCTTGCCTGTCCACTTTACACTCCAGCCAGCACTGCTTGAGATACTGTCTCTCCACCCTTGTCCCAGGCTCGGCCCCCCATCTCTTCTTCCACCTGCCCAGGGCAGCAGCTCTGTAAGGGATGCCCCTCCCCCACCAGCCTCGGCGGGGGAGGAGTGGTGAGGAAGGGGTGCTAGAAAGGGAGGGAAAGGTAACATGACCCGTGTCCACACACAGCAAAAAATGTCACGAAGATCACAACTCAAATGTTTTAGAAACAAACTATTCAGTGGAAACTAAACTGTATGCTGCATAAAATTTACACAACATAGCTATAAGAACAGAAAAATTACAGTATGAGGACAGAAAAATATATCATACACTAACCAAGGAAAAGCTTGGTCAGTTAATCTCAGATAAGGCAGATTTTAACAAGTGACAAAAGGAACATTTTATGACGACAAACTGTTTATCCACAGGGAATATACAGCAAAACTCCGTTATGCATATCTAATAAGAGATATCAAAAGCCATAAATAAAAAATGGCAGAATTTAAAGGTGAATCAGTGAATCAGCAGCCACAGTGAGACTCTACGACACCCACTGATCAAGTAGCCCTGGGGAAGAGGAACTGGGACCTGTGGTCAGTGCCTCCCCTCCTCTCGGCGCCCAGCACCATGCTCCTGTGTGCATATTTTCGGGGATGCCTTTGTCCCCTGGGCTGTGTGACCCCAGCAGCACACATCACCTCTGCAGTCACCATCTGGTCCTGAGGAAGGTTTCCCGGCCCCGAGGGAGAGGACCAAGGCCCCCAGGGAGCCAGTGCATGGCAGGTGTGGGGCAGAATCTCACCCCTCTTAAAGGCACAGTGACTCCACCGAAAGTCACCACCACTGACCGCACACTGCGCAGGAAGAAGTCTGCGTACATTCTAACGGGTTAAATGCTCTCGGTATGTCTGTGACCAGAGCAGAATGAACCTCAAAGTCAGTGAATTAAAGAAACATAGAAAATTTGTAAATGTTTGGAAATTAACATACTACTAATAAATAACCCATAGGTCAGAGAAGAAGTCTTAAAGAAATCAGGAAGTATTTCCAACGAATGACAATGTGGGATGGCAGATGAATCAGGTTAGCGGGAACTGAAGTCCGACAAGTCAGTTACCTTAGGAAAGCTACAGAAAACCAGGCAAAGCGTGCAGAAGGAAAGTGGTGAGAAGAAAGTGAGAGAAACCAGGCTACTTTATAGAAAGCAGTCACAGTGGAAAATCAGCCAACCAAACGCTAACCGTCCGAGAAGTCCTGTGAGACAGCCCACGCCATCTGGACTCACAAGAAGACGAAAGGCAAAAATTACCAAGGGCAGTGATGACCTCAGAGATGCAGAGATGACCTAACGGCATGAAAAGGGATATTGTGAACAACTATAAGTCGATCAGTTAGACAATCTGGATGAAACCAGCAAAACGAAGACCAACTGCGTTCAGCCCAGCCTTCCAAGCTACATAGAGAGGAGCAGAAGCCCGACAGCATCTCAGAAACTCTCCAGGCCAGACAGCTGGGAACAAACCCATCTGTCACTTAACCACGTACCTCATGACCTCCTCCAGAAATAAGAAAAAAGGCCACCGACTCTGAGCGAGAGTCAGATAGCTGCGTGGACTTGACACTGAAACCTGACCCTGGACATACAAGGTAGGAGGTCCACAGGCCAGTCTTCCTCCTGAGCCCATAAGTCAAAATCCAAAGAGAAATATTAGTAAATTGAATTCTGCAATTTGTAAAATGCAGGCTGCATGATGATCATGCATTGGTAATTTAACTTTAAAGGAATTAATTAACATATTTCACTCCACTGACAGCAAAGGAGAAAACTCCTACAATCATTTTCACAGACGATGCAAAACTCTCTTGATACAACTCAAAATCTATTCGTGGTAAAAGCTTTTCGCAAACTAGGGATGAAGACAGCTTATTACCGAGCGTGTAATTAAGGCTGCTAGGTATTGCTGTGAGCAAGAAAAGACTCAATTAATAAAACCGAGAGCCCCAAAAGCTCCCAAATGTATGCCAAAGGTGACCTCGGAGTGAATAGGGTGTACAAGCTTTTCACTAGACTGTGTTTGATCCATTTGAAGAAAAGAAAGTGAATCCTGGGGAATGACAGAATTGATGGAGGGGCGAATTTAACTAAGATGTATAGGAAGCACTTTTGTAAATGTCACAATGTGCCCCCAGTGCAACAATAATATGGTTAAGAAATAAAAGTGAGTCCTTACTCTTCCCTTATATAATCCTTGAAAGTTTGTCCAGTGGACCGTGGATACAAATGTGAAGACAGAGGTTGATATTCTTTCTCAGCTGCAGTTTGACAAAAAAAACCTTTAAACTGGCTCCCAAAACCACTCAGGATGAGCAAAGCAAATACATGGGGGACTTCTGTCCTGTCCCTGAAGTCAGAGCTCTGAAAACAGGGAGAGTTCCAGCCATGGAGATCAGAGAACTCTCACAGACCTTCCACCATTGAGGACTCACAGCCTCACCACTCAAAGAACCCAGAGTCCAGTGGGAGAGGAAGAGTCCAGAGCGCAAAAGTCTTAAAACAGTGCTCACAAAACGATGGTCTGTGTCCATCGAACACACAGAGATCCTCTGCCTCATTAGTCCCCAGAGTGACGTGAACTAAGTCCCCAGGACACACTGCCACCCACCGAGCAGCCAGCATGCAATCAGCAAACACTGCATGTGGGTGACACAAGGAGCCACTAGAATTCTCAACCTGCTCTGTGGATTCGAGTGGGTGCAGCCTCTTTAGAAACTAGTTTTTCCTTAAAAAGCTGGACATCGATCTACCATTTGATCCAGCAATACCACTCTTGGGGATATACCCAAAAGACTGTGACACAGGTTACTCCAGAGGCACCTGCACACCCATGTTTATTGCGGCACTATTCACAATAGCCAAGTTATGGAAACAGCCAAGATGCACCACCACTGACGAATGGATTAAGAAAATGTGGTATCTATACACAATGGAATTTTTTTTTTTTTGTCTTTTTCTTTTTTGGTGCTGGGATCGAACCCAGGGCCTCAGGCATGCTAGGCAAGCGCTGTACCACCGAGCTACATCCCAGCCCTACACAATGGAATTTTATGCAGCCATGAAGAAGAACGAAATGTTATCATTCGCTGGTAAATGGATGGAATTGGAGAACATCATTCTGAGTGAGGTTAGCCTGGCTCAAAAGACCAAAAATCGTATGTTCTCCCTCATATGTGGACATTAGATCAAGGGCAAACACAACAAGGGGATTGGACTTTAGCACATGATAAAAGCGAGAGCACACAAGGGAGGGGTGAGGATAGGTAAGACACCTAAAAAACTAGCTAGCATTTGTTGCCCTTAACGCAGAGAAACTAAAGCAGATACCTTAAATGCAACTGAGGCCAATAGGAAAAGGGGACCAGGAACTAGAGAAAAGGTTAGATCAAAAAGAATTAACCTAGAAGGTAACATCCACGCACAGGAAATCAATGTGAGTCAATGCCCTGTATAGCTATCCTTATCTCAACCAGCAAAACCCCTTGTTCCTTCCTATTATTGCTTATACTCTCTCTACAACAAAATTAGAAATAAGGGCAAAATAGTTTCTGCTGGGTATTGAGGGGGTGGGGGAGAGGGAGGGGGCGGAGTGGGTGGTAAGGGAGGGGGTGGGGGCAGGACGAAGAAATGACCCAAGCCTTGCGTGCACATATGAATAATAAAAGAAAAAAAAAAGAAACCAGTTTTTCAGTATAGATCAAACTATAAGAATATAAACCCAGTAACCACAACGTTCTCAGAAGCTAGCCCTAAAAACACAACAAGTGGTAGAAGAGGTCAGTGAAACTCCACGGCTGTGCTTTGGCAGTAATCAACCAACATCTGCATGCACGGAGCTTGTGCAAAAGCCATGGGACAGGCCCTGTGAGGTTCAATTTGCAGCATTAATAGGCAAAATGAGCCCCAGCCCCCCACACATACCCCTGAGTCCTCTAACAACTCTACTGGTAACACCAAGTGCAAACAGAAACATGCTTGCTGTTCCCAAGGAAAAACTAGATCCCTGCCTTTCTGCAGAAACACCACTGACTCCTCTGGCTTTCTCATTCCCTACAGCAAGACAGGGCAAGTCTCTTGGGGGTTCTCTGTGTCTCCCACTGGCCTAGGCATTGACTGAGTCCCTTTGCAAGTCCCTGCTCCCCTCTGTCTCTGCCTGCTATAAGCAGTGTGTTTCTACATAGTCATTGCCTACTTGAAGAAAAGCTGGCTTCTGACATCACCTCTTCATCAGGAAGCTGAGGAAAGTCAGTGCTCCCACCCTGGAGCAGGCACACCCCGCCCAGGACAGGTGGAGCACAGCAGTGCTCTTCCCCCACACAGGTGTTTCCACGGTGCCCCCTCCGGCCGTCGTGGGGAGGAAGGCCTGTGGGCTTGTCACCATGTGTGGTCACCCTTTGCAGGTGGCCATGATCCTTTCCTTTGCCTTTTCAGGTGTTTTCGCCATTGTTTCCTTGTCTGTAATGTGACATCTATGGGGCAGACATTCACTCTCTGTCATTTGCCGTTGGCAGCCTGGTAGTTTTAGTTTGGCATGTGGAAGTCATGAATACTTAATTGTTCACGTACCAAAAATGCTTCTCTGTGGCTTTTTGCCTTGCTGTGGTGTTTGGAGGCCTGTCCCGCCCATCACTACATGGGACCTTTAAAGACTATCGTGTAAGAAAGTTGTTTTTCATGTACTTTCCTGATGAGAAGCCCAGACAGAGTGTTTTCACATGTTAGATGAACGGGGAGACCTCAGCTGATGAGCCAGTGAGCTCTACCTGGTCAAGCCTGAGATCCCGGCTACATTTTCACATGTACATGGGAAAATGCTCCACGTTTCAACATGGCAGACGCGTGCGTCCTGACTTTTGGAGCTGCCCTGAGCTCTCTGTTCCTGGTGAGTACTGAATCTTGGGCTTGGTCTTCTCTTCTTGTTTTCAGAATAACACCTACCCAACGTGGCCAGCCGGGTTAGAACGACGCAGCCCCCGCGAAGCTCCCCCCAGAAGAGGTTGTGTACTCCATGGCAATGGCAGAGGGACAGCCGTGTAAGGGCCTGTGCAGGAGCATGTGTTCAGAGCACAGTGTCCCAGCCAGGGCACCTCCCACCCTTCCCACTCAACAGGACCTTTGTGTGACTGTCCCCTACAGGACGCAGCATCCTTTGGTCTTTCTCCCTTCAGTCCCCCTCCAGTGAGCTGTAGATGGGGTCTGGGGAGCAAAGAGAGCAAGGTACTGATGAGAGGAGGCGGGGAGTGGAGGTGACCTTCTTCCTGTCCTTGTCCTAGAGCTCCTGTCCAGCCTCACCTCCATGTTCCACCCACACCTTCCCAGCCCTCCTCTCCTGCCGTTCCCTCACCTCCCAGAGAACAGGCCTCATGGCTCCTGGAAGAAAATGATTACCTCATTGCCACCGGCAGTTAAAGGTGACATTAAATGGATTCTGAACATTAATAACAGGTTGTAATAAGACGAACTACCTCTTAATGATCCATAGAACCCTGATGGAAATAAATTTCTTTGTTGAGTGTGTGTGCGTGCGTGCGTGCGTGCGTGTGTGTGTAACACAAGAGGGAGTTTTATCTGCCGAATTAAAATGAATATTGATGGCGTAGCTGGTAATTAATAACAGCAATTTTTTATTAAAAATGAGTTCATTTAGCAGACAAGTGGAGCGTGGTAACTTATTACATCTAAAAACAGACTCCAGAAGGAAGGGTCCTTGCCGCACGGCGGGATCACAGTGGGTGTGTCATCCTGACTCCTGGCTGTGGCTTGAAATAAGCGTCCTCTCCAGGAGCACAGGGCCCTCTCCTCGTCCTCCTCCTCCTCCTCCTCCTCCTCTTCCTCGTCCTCCTCCTCCTCCTCCTCCCCGTCCTCTCTCCTCGTCCTCCTCCTCCTCCTCCTCCTCCTCCACCTCCTCCTCCATCTCCTCCTCCTCCTCTTCCTCGTCCTCCTCCTCCTCCTCCACCTCCTCCTCCATCTCCTCCTCCTCCTCGTCCTCCTCCTCCTCCTCATCCTCCTCCTCATCCTCCTCCTCGTCCTCCTCCTCGTCCTCCTCCTCGTCCTCCTCCTCCTCCTCCTCGTCCTCCTCCTCCTCCTCTTCCTCGTCCTCCTCCTCCTCCTCCTCCTCGTCCTCCTCCTCGTCCTCCTCCTCATCCTCCTCCTCTTCCTCATCCTCCTCCTCGTCCTCCTCGTCCTCCTCCTCCTCCTCATCCTCCTCCTCGTCCTCCTCCTCCTCCTCCTCCTCCTCCTCGTCATCCTCCTCGTCCTCCTCCTCCTCCTTGTCCTCCTCCTCACCCTCCTCCTCCTCCTCGTCCTCCTCCTCGTCCTCCTCCTCCTCCTCCTCCTCGTCCTCCTCCTCGTCCTCCTCCTCCTCCCCGTCCTCCTCCTCGTCCTCCTCCTCCTCCTCCTCCTCCTCCTCGTCCTCCTTGTCCTCCTCTTCGTCCTCCTCCTCCTCCTCCTCGTCCTCCTCCTCCACCTCCACCTCCTCGTCCTCCTCCTCCTCCTTGTCCTCCTCCTCCTCCTCGTCCTCCTCCTTGTCCTCCTCCTCGTCCTCCTCCTCCTCCTCGTCCTCCTCCTCCTCCTTGTCCTCCTCCTCCACCTCCACCTCCTCGTCCTCCTCCTCCTCCTTGTCCTCCTCCTCCTCCTCGTCCTCCTCGTCCTCCTCCTCCTCGTCCTCCTCCTCCTCGTCCTCCTCCTTGTCCTCCTCCTCGTCCTCCTCCTCCTCCTCCTTGTCCTCCTCCTCGTCCTCCTCCTCCTCCTCCTTGTCCTCCTCCTCGTCCTCCTCCTCCTCTTCTTCCATCTCCTCCTCCATCTGCTCCTCCATCTCCTCCTCCATCTCCTTCTCCTCCTCCTCCTTCATCTCCTCCTCCTCCTCCTCGTACTCCTCCTTCATCTCTTCCTCCACCTAATCCTTCTCCTTCTCCCCTTCCTCTCTTCTCTTTCTCTATCTCTCAAAATGTAAAAAGTTGCATAAGATGTTAAACCTGTCTGTGCATGGTACTGTGCTCACTAGAGAGGAAGAGGGGGAGCATGGTGGGAGGTGGAGGGAACAGAGGTCCCTACCCCCAAGCTCAAGGTTCCAACGGCGTGGGGCAGGGCAAGGTCAGGTCCCTAAAAATGGGTGAATTCAGGGGCAGATGTTCATTTCCAGCCAGACACCACACAGGTGCAAGGCCTGGAGAACATGTGTCACCTTCACCATGGTGCTGGGCAGCACAGATAAAACTATCAGAAAGGTTCGCCACCCTTCTCACCCCCAGCTTACAGTGACCCACATGGGCCCAAAGTTGCATCTGGAATTCACTTACTTGTGTAGCCCTCCCCCACAAAAAAAGGACAATGCGTAGAAGGCTGTGTTGGCCATGCCACACATGCAATTAGCAGAGGCGAACGCAGAGCTCACCCAGAGGCTGTGCTTCAACGTTGTTCAAGGGAGCAGAGGATGATAATTAAAAGTCACCAACCTCAGAGAGGAGACAGCCTTCCCTGTGAATCAAGAGAAGAAAGAAATGCAAAATCAGGTCAGCAAGGCCCAGAGATGGGGAGGATCTGATTCAGAATTTAAATATGTGCATTTACTAAATGCAAAGAAGGGGACAGAATGTTCTGGGGGACATCCAGGGGACGCTCAGAACTGAAAAGGAGCCTTTGTAAAAGAATGGGAAGAATGTTGGAATGAACCGCAGTTACACCAACAGAGCAGAAGGAAAGGGCTGTGGTTGAAGGGTCCCCAGCAGTGCATGGAGGCTGAGCACGTGCAAGAAAGGTGAGACACACAACAAGGAGCTCGAGAAGGTCGGTGTGTCCACAAGTGACACAAAAGGAAGCAAGGGCAAGGGAGTAGCTAATCCCTGTAGAAAAGGAATGATAAGACTCCAAGTGCAAAGGCCAACAATGCAAATTCAGGGCGTGCTGTGACTCCCGGTAGGATGAATGCACAACGGCCACCTCCGGACAGACCCTTGCAGGCAGACAGGGGCTCTACACCCTGGAAGCCAGCAGACAAAGACCCTCCAAGTGCTGAATGAAAATAACTGCCAACCCCAAATGCGAGCCCAGGGAAATATTTTTGATATAGAGAGAAAGAGAAAGGTATTTTCATATGAACAAAAACCAAGCGAGCTCCAAGGTGCCGCAGTAAGGACGCTGGGAGGGAAGTCCCCACCTGCCGCTTTCCGTTTGCCTTTCCTCTCTTGTCTTTTCTTTTTCAACGGATACAGAAGCTGATATTTAGTGATTGCACAGACGCCAGGCAGTGTCAGAGTACCACTGTCCCTGATGCTTAGGCCTCCCCATGGTTCACACCAAAGTTCTCCACAAATGTCACCTTGGCAGAGAAGTCATCTTCTGGCCACCAGCACTTGCCAGATCTCTACCCACTTGACTCTCTCAGTGGTTTATTGTCCCAAGTTACTGTGTCGTCTGTCTCCAGCATCTGGTCAGCAGAATTCCAGATCTTCATCAAGACCTCAGCTCTGTCCAACGCTACTATCCCTCATGAGAGGATGATTTCATTACATCTTCAAAAGGATTACCATGAAAATATTAATAATCGAACTGGGAAAGTGGGAACACCAAAACCCAAGCAATGTGTTACCTCCTCTGTACTAAGCCACAAATTAGGACCTTAATCTGAGTCCAGACCTATCTGATCCCAGAGCATGACCACTTTTTTGTTTTGTTTTATTGACAGCACTGGGGGGTCTCACGCTCGCTAGGCAGGCACTCTATCACTTGAGCCAGAGTCAGCACTGAGTTGATGTCTGTGGGTCCACGACATCCTGAGTGGAACCTGAAACATGCAAAGGTGAAGATAAAGTGGAACACAGGACCAGGAGGTAGAGGCAGCCAGGCCTGGGACAGACATGACCCAAATTGCCTTCTGTCCTGCCATGCCTGAAACACTGCCTACCCCCAGGCCACTCCCCACACTCTGTTGGTCTACCTCTAGTCTTTTGTCCCAGCTGCCTCTCCTGACCAAACCCTCCCCCAGGACTACAGTAGAACCTCTAAGCATGTCAGGTCTGAAGTAACTCCTGCCACTCCAGAAGCAGTGACAACATGAGTATGAAAGAGGCTAGGTATTGCCATAGGTCAGGTGGATACTCTCGTCCAATTTCACCTTTACAGAAGCTGTAGAAGGCAGGGGCTATCAGACTGGTTTTGCAAGGAATCAAAAGCATGAAGAAGGAAACAAATTACGCACAGACACACAGCTTGTGCACCATGGATTTCAAGTTCAAACTCAGGCAGCCGCACCCAGTGGCCATGACCTTCAGAACTGAAGACTTAGATGACTGGGTGGTAGGTAGATGGATGGATGGATGGATGGATGGATGGATGGATGGATGGATGGATGGGTGGGTGGGTGGGTGGATAGATGGATGGATGGGTGAGTGGGTGAATGGATGGGTAAGTGGGCGCATGCAGGGATGAGTGAAAGAGTAGATGGACAGCTGGATGGTGCATCTGATCTTATGTCACTCAGCTGATAAAAAGACGCTGCTCCTGGGAGAGACGTTAGTCTCTGTGCAGGTCTCACAGGGCACTGGCCCCTGGTGAGGCTGTAGAAGTGAGGAGGATGTTTGTCCACATTGGTTTTGCCTGCTGGGAGCCTCCACATCTCTGTCTCTTTCCCTTTGTCTGGTTCTCTTGTTTCATCTCTGCTTCCGTCTTTGACTCCTGGTGCTTTTTGTGGCCTTTGCCCTTCCTCCCATGAGCCTCTTATCTCACTTCTCATTAAGTATCTCAGTGGACACCGGAGAAACTTTGATGCTGTACCTGTCCGCTCCATGACCACGTCAAAGAGCTGCACGCTTTCTTTACATCACTCCTGTCAGTCACCGGCTTCCGAGCGAAGGCAGAGCTCTGCTGGTGAGGGAAGGAAGGCGCAGAGGGAAGGCCGACGACACAATTAACCCGGACACGGCTTAGACGTTCACATCCTTTGGTCCTCTTTGTTTTCAACTCTCACCAACCCTCTGTGAGCTCACCTTTCCAGCAGGCGCTCTGTGACCTTATGCGTCTGGAATAAAATGTGCCCACCAGGTGTGTTTATGTGTGCAAATGCACTCTAAATTTCTCCCTTTCTATTGTTCACCAATCAATTCAATTGCTTTTGTATGGAAGAAAAGGAAAGAGAAATATAAAGACATGTAATTAGTAACATATAAAAGAAATGGTAATGAGTGCACATAAGGTGAAAATGCAAATGACCCATGTGTCTTTGTAGATGAAGGCCTTTGAGTGACTGCTGTTCCTCTGGGCCTCCATTAATATGCTGACAGGAGCCAATTATTCAGCAGGTATTTAATAAGTACTCAAAATAGATTTGTACATCCTCTGTATATGCTCCCATTGCCTGTGACAGAAGTGGTTCTCAGACATCAGGGAGATTTTTCTACTAGAAAAACATGAAATTTAAGCTTATGGATAGATGACGTTTTGCTTGTGTCCCCCATGAAGACATGGAATCACCCATTTCACTCTGATCTGCATCAGGAGTGGACTGCTGTGTTGTGGTGTCTCCACTGAGAGCGTCAAGGGCATGTGCACCCATTCTGTCATCCCCATCCCCTGCCATACCACTGGGAAGGAAGCTCCTGTGTCCTGGGAGGCTGTGGGGATGGGAGGGAGGACGCCTTTGTTGGGAAGGCTGTGGGCCAGGAAGACCTCCTGCCTCCTGGGTCTCTGAGAAGAACCAGCCTCAGGCCTGGAGGCTCTGCATGGTTCCACCTGGCAAGATCAGGGCCTAGAGCCTCAGGGAAGCCCTGGGAGCTGCCTGAGGCCAGAGACCCACACTGCCCAGCCAAGGGCAGGAGAGAGTGTGAGCTGCCCTGTGCATCTGTGTGGAGAGGATATAACAGTCAGTGTGTGGATGGGTTGAGCTCTAGGAACCCAAGCTGACAAGACTTTTCCTGGAACATTGGGGTCCACTCTAGAGACACGATGTAAACATTTGGAATTATATCTTAAACGTTTGTAGTGTTCACTGGCTATACCTATCCATTACAGGGGGCCAATAGACGTCAATTTTAAAATAACCATTGCTGGACCTCTTCCAAAGTCAATACAGCATACTGGACTTTCTGAGGGGCACAAAGACATAGAGATCCCCAATAAGCCTGCAGCTTATGAGGAAAGGGATAGCTCACTGTGTTTTCCCATGTCTGGCACAGCCAACAAGGGCTTCTGGATGAATGAGCAATCAAATTGCTGTCGTCTAGATAGGAGAGAGTCATGGAAGAGGCATGAGGGGAAGGGAGGCCCATAAAACCTAGTCGGGTAGACAATAATCAAAGAGCAAAAAGATCATCACCTGGAATGCGCTTTACAAGAGGATAGAGTAAGGAGGGTGGCGGAAGTCATGTGTGTGTACACACATGTGCGTGCATGTGTAACTCTTCACCAGGGTGGTCAAGGAGGACCTCACCAAGAAGGTGGCCACTGGCACAGCCTGCTGGGAGAGGGGAGGAGTCCTGGGGGGGGCAGTGCAGACAGAAAGCAGGGAGCCAGGCAGCCATAGCCCAGTGTTCCAGGAGAGCGGGGAAGGCTGCATGATGAGGGGTGCCAGGGGAAGGGGCCCCCCACAGCTAAATCAAGGAAGGGAATGAAAATGGGCAGAACGTATGAAATGCTGACAGAGGGGCAGAAGGTAAGTTTGCATCTGTCCTGAACAGGCAGACTTGCTACCTTCAGGAACACATCCATCAAGCTCCGCTGAGTCTGCTGAGCCCCACCGGTCGGGGTCAGTGCAGGGTACAGCTGTGAGTCCCAAGGGCCAGTGCCACTCCCACCACACCCTCATCTCCCGCTGCCAAGGCTGCTCCTGAACCCAGAGCTTCCAGATTCATTCCCGTCCTGACTGTGGACTCAGCTGGGATGCCAACAGGATGCTCTCAACCTGCATGAAATAATTCTAAAGTCCACAAGGAGAAATGAGTTTGCCACCCAGGGAAGTGAACAGGGAGAGCCACACACACGCACAACACCCCACGTGTAATGCTATCCAGATGTGTAGCGATTAAGTCACCACTGGGCACCTGCAGGCACCGATGGGCAGGTAGGAGGGAATTTTAACCAGCAAGTGAGGCCCCCACACCTGTGAGATTCAGCACTCTGAGGAGACCCAGGATCAAAGAGGAGGAGACACAGAGACCCCTGCAGGCTATTGCGCTGGCCAGCAGGAAACTAAGAAGCATCACAATTCCAGATGGACGACAGGCTGAAAAGGAAGCCACACTGAAACGTGAAGAAAGAAGGTTTGAGGCAAGTGCACAGCCCGTGAGCTCTGAGGGAGAGACAGGTTACTAACTCTAGGACTGAAAGTGCAGGGAGGGTGTTCAGGGAAAGGCAGAGATGAACCTGGAGAGGGTCAGAATCATTAACACCAAAGACCTCTTATTAGGGAAAGAAAGGCACAGTGACCTCTGTGCCCCTTACGACGCAGGTGCCTTTAGGACACAAGCCCACTGTGAGCAGACAAGTGCTTGGAGCTTGGTGAATAAGGTGTTGGTTTCTGCTTCTCAGACACCAGGAAAAAACTGAAAGGCCTTAGTGTCTATCATGAGAGGACTTGTTCCATGAACCCTGTCTGTACCTGTGGCAGTGTTGCACTGAAAGCAATTGCAGTCAGGGGTGAGAATCTGCAGGCAGAGTCTGCACAGTCGGGATAGATGAGTCTTTATGCACACGTCACACATGTGGGAACACACATACAGCCCTACTTTAACCAAGAGAACACAGGCACAGACGTCGCTGGCAGAGACAAATCCAAATCCACGCTTCACCAGCCACAGTGGAAACCTGTCCCCATGGTCACTAAGCTGAGGGTGAGGCTGGGACAGGAGAAACAGAGCACTGAGCCCCACTCTGGATCCAAGACCATCTGCCCCTCACGCTGCCTTCTCTGGGCACCTCCTCCGTCTGGACAAGGCAGGCAGGGAGGTCTGGTGGTTTGTCATCTTGAGGATCCCCAAGCCCCTGGGCCTGTCCATCAGGGACTGTGAGCCTCTCAGCAATGTGAAAACAGCATCACCCACTACCAACCTCTCCTCTGGGTCCCTAGCAATCTAATCACGATGACCCACGCCTCGATGGCTATTTACAGGAGGGTCGGTGTTGTGAGTGTGAATCAGTTGTGTGTCGGCGTTGCGTACATTATGTGTGTGTGAGTATTATGTGTGCATGTGTGTTTTCTGTCAGTGTTCTGTACGTCACGTGTGTCACCAATGTGTATGCACTGTGTGTCTCTGTGTGTTCTGTGCCCCGCATCTCGGTGTTCTATGGCCCCCACCCAGGGGGGTTGTCCACCTGCCGTTGTGAGTGGATGGACAGATTGGAATACAGAACATGGTTCTATGGCCCATGTCTGAACCACAGCCTGGGCCCAGGGACAGCCTGGAGGGTGGACCTGGTCAGCTCTGACATACTCTGACTGCAGCCCCAAAAGGTCTTCCCACATGGAGAGGTATCTCTTTGGGACAGAGGATGCTACATTCCCAGTACAAAAGTGACATGAAAGTCACACATTTGCTGTGAGCCAGCCCTTCTGGAGGGGATGATTTGGATCCAAAACAGGTCCTACTTTCTCAGTCAGACCCAGATTTGCTGAGGGTGATGGTAGCAGCCGCAGCTGTTACGGTGACAAAGATGGGTGAGAGAGGGATGCAGAAATCAAGAGATGACTACTTGATGGCCAGTCCTCTCCACAGGCTTTGGCAGAACCTCTGTGAAAAGAGGCTTTGCACATGGGGAACCGCAGGAGGCTGCATTGTCTTTTGGAAATTGCTCCATAAATTTCTGGGTCTGCCGACCTGGAACCAAGGCTCTGAATGGACTGCTTCAATGTTGTTTGGTTCTGCTCTTTGAGAGTCTGCCTTTGCCTGGTCCCAGAGCCATGCTAGCCTTCCTCACTGGCTCGCCACAAAAAGAAGCCTCGCCAATGACAATATTGCTATTTTGTATCAAACACTGCAATTGCAGGCAAATCTGTATCTATATTTTATATCCCAGAAGTCAGCACTCAGAGACGCTGATACCTGTAATAAATTATCTGTCAACCCAGCTGGAGTCTGCCTGGTCAGTGTCACGTGCCCAAATATAGCTGTAGATGGGTGGACAGACAGATGGCAGGGAGAGCGGGAGGGAGGAAAAAGTGAGGATGGGGGGGAAAGAGGGAAGAGGAAGGAGAGCAGAATCCTAATTCCACTTAGCCTCTCAGTGAGTGCCAACCCCACAGTTCTCCAGAGTAGCATTCGATTCACGTGCTTACTGAAGGAGCAACCTCTCGCTCACTGTTTGAGCCAGAATATCATAGGTCTTGTCCTTAAGAGATAAGAAATAAATACCATCCACTTTCATTAACATGTTCAGTCAGCCATTGCTGAGAACCTACTGTGTGCCTGGCACTGTGGGCACAGGGATACTTCTTAGGACCCACAGAGGTGGAGTGCACAGGTCCAGGTGCTGCAGGCCCACAGTGGAACGGAATCTGTGCCACGCCTGCCTGTGACCTTACACCTCCCAAGCCTTGTCTGTAAAGGAGCATCAGGGAGACCATCGGCAGAGCAGCTCTGCAGGGACGATGGCCCTGACACATGCAGCTGTGTTGAGAACTCACCCACTCCAGCACCTGTGAGAATCCTCAGCCAAGAAAACTGAGTCCCAAGAGCTCCCTGCAGTGCCTGGGCACCTCCTCATCTGCCCTCTCCCCATGCAGGGGACCAGTACTCCAAGAAGCTGGGGGAGGTCAGTGCCTGTGCCAGCATGGAGGGAACCACACCCTATTGCAGCCATGCCCTTCTGTTTTCTTCCAATTTGAACCTTTTCCACCTAACCCACTGGGCCTCCCAAGAGGCCTCGTGATTTGTGGAAATGGATGGAGATGCATCTCTCAGTCGTTCTAAATACAATTTACTGGTATACGCAGATGTCACAGCTAAGTGCCTTTTTAAAAGCTCCCATCAACGGCTCATCCACATTATCCATCGTAATTAGAGTTGGACTTTCAGCCAATCTTATGCATCATTCAGCTATTTCAGAAAAATGAAGGAAGCGCTCCAAACGTTCTCCACAGTGCATGTGGTACCCAGGGAGTGCGTGGCATCGAGCCTGGAGGACGCACCTCCCATGGCTGTCCCTGGGCTCCCCGACGGGCATGCACCTTCCAGTGCCTGAGTCCAGGGGACCCTCTGCCTCTGCTGGGAGCAGGCTGACCCCTCACCCAATGCCTCTCCACCTGGCTCAGCTCTCCGTGTCTCCACAAGGACAATCTTGTTTTTATTTCAGCTCTTCTGAATTCTAACCACACTGCCAAAACAAGAGCGGGAGGGAAGACAGGAAGAAAGAAAAAATAACCTCTCTCTAAGTAAATGAGGCTCTGGGGCCCTGCCAACCCTTTCTATGAGGAGCTGTTCTGTCAGATTTCTCAGCAAGAAAGAAACAAGGAAATTAGTGTGCAGTTGAATCAGAGACTAAAATTAGCCATCTTGGAAAACAAATCTCTGATAAATACAACCAGGATTTATGGCTAAAATCTCAGCAGCACAGATGGCGTTTGACGGCGCTTCATCTCAAAGGGGATAAGATTCGTCTTCCATTACAACACCAGCATTAAGGGCTCAGGGAGCTGCGTGAGGCCTCACACCGCACTGTACATGCAACCAGCAAGTGCTGCACTCTCGATGGGGTGGGAGCTGTTGGGGGTCACAGAGCCAGGTCCTGAAGGTCATTTGGCCAATCTCTGGCTTTGGGATGATTTCAGGAGGCCCCCATGAGAGAACTACTCCCTGCCCAGACAGTTGCAGATGTCCCCATGCTTGTCACCAGTTCACATTGCCCTGTCTGTTGTTGATAACACTTCTTTCCACTGCACTTCCCTGGGAGCCTTCTTGGCCATCTTGGTCATCCCGAGCTTGGGGTGAAAAGGATGAATAGCTTCCAGCCCAGCTGGACGTTCTGATGTGCTAGGGATTCCAGGTGAGTACTGCCCTGAGACAGATCAGGCTCCTCTGACCATTTGCCTGACTACAACAAATGCACGCAGGATGACGGCTCTGCGTCTTTATCAGCCTTGCGTCTGGTGTCACAGCAGCCTTGTGTTTCCAGGCCGTGGGGTCCCCAGGTGCACACAGTAGCTGCAGTCAGAAACGTGTATCTGTCTCCATGATGCTTGGTTGCGTAGTGAGGCCCAGACATCCTGGGGACAGGGAATTCACTGTTAAAGGGTGTCCAGCCTGGAAATCTACTCTCCAAGCCCAGCCTTCAGGGGAGGTTAGGGTGGACAGAGAAGCACGTAGCCTTGGAAGGAAGGCTGGAAGACTGAGAAAAGGACTCTGCTCAGGTCCCACGAACAACAGCTCAGTGTCCTTCACCTGCTGCAGGATTCAGTCATCAATTGTCATTCTCTTCTTCAGCCGTGGGCAGGGGTGGAGATATTTTAAGAGGAAGACTCAGAAATTGCCTTAGAAGAAGAAGAAAAGCAGAAATGGTCGAAGATTGGATTCTGGTGATGTACTCTGTAGAATGTGTGTTTCTCAGATGCTTCTCATGTTAGTCTAACATCCTGGTTTGGGAAGAGACTATTCCCCTGGTTGTGACCCTCGTACCCATTGTACGGGAAGCACCTGACCTCACATGGCCTCAATGGAGTCCACCGTCAGCACTTGGCACAGGAGTGTCCCCTGGGTCTCCCACATGCAGCCACTCTTCCTCTTTCCTACACTTTGTGAGAAGTGAACCGGCCCAGCCTGGAGAGGAGAGAGCATGGGTGGGTCGGCAGGTGTGTGCTGAGGCCACAGCAGCAGGGACACACTGAGGCTCTGCAGCTTCCACTTCTGATCAAGGTCCCCACTGATCTCAGCACCCAAGCAGTCTCTCTCATGGGACTGTGACTATGTGACCCTGGGAGTGACTTGCCATTCGTCTCATTCACTATCTGGAATTCTTGTATAAGCAGAGTGCGTCCGTCCACCACCATTTAGTATTTGTGAAATATCGGTTCTTTCTATCAGTGTAGACTCATGTGTGCACCTTTTGTGTGTGTGTGTGTGTGTGGCACTAAAAGGACCTCTGGGTCACGAGCAGCCTCAGTCCCCCCATCATGGACAGGTGTGTAGAAGCCAGGTCAGGATGCAGGTATGCTTTTGCTGATGGTGCTCTGGCTCCTAGGCTGTCTAGCAGACAAAACTGGTGGGGGGGATTTGGTGCATGTGTGTTTCAGGTATCTCTGAATAAAATACCGTGCCAGAGTTCACTCTTAAGTCCCCTTGTACAATTACAACTCTCTCTGACAATGAGAAAGCTGACATCCATTGTCTCCATCTTACTCTTTTATCCAGCCCTGGTGTGGCCGTAAGTGGCTGCACATTGCTCAGCTGTGGCCCCTGTGGGAACTGATTGTCCACCAAGACCATGACGCTGGTCCCAGAAACTTTGTGTTCATCTTGGCAGTTGGCACTCAGAGCCCTCTTTTCTGAGTTGCTGAGGCCAGCTCTTTTCCTCCCCATACCCTGGCCCAGTTCACATCTCGTCTTCAACACCCTGGGATGCTCTTGCTGTGTCCTGTGCCTATGCCTGAAGTTGCTTTGTTCCACGGTTTGGCAAATGCCAGGACCACAGGAGCACTTCCATCTCAGCAGTAACTTCTGACTCCCCCTCCAGCCAGCTCCACCCAACCCCAGGCCAGTAACCACAGACATGTCTCTGTTCCTACACTTTGCCTTTTCCAGAATGTCCTGCATATGGGATCATGCAGTGGGTAGCCTTGTGGACATGGCTCTGCCATTTAGGAAGATGCTGAGGGTGAACCTACAGGCTCCATCTCTTCATTGTGAAGAGAATGCTCTGCTGTCTCTTCTTCATTCTCCCGTTGAGTATCATGGCTGTTCCCAGCCTTGGGCAATTATGAAAAGCTGTTATGAACAGTCACATACAGGATGCCGTGTGAACACAGGTTTCCAACTCACTTGAGTAAACACCTAAAAGCTAGAAGGCTGCTTAGGGTTGCAGTGCATTCGGCTTATTAAGAGATCTTCAAGCCCTCTCCCGGGCAGCTGCACCACGTCGCATTTTCTTCAGCAACTGATGGGCATTCCAGTTGCTCCACCTCCTGGTCAGCAGTTGACATTGTCAGGTGGCTTTGTTTGGGCCTTTGCTTTTCCTGCCTTCCCTAACTAAAATTTAATTTTGTTCAAGTCTGAATGAAGGATTTTTTTTTCTTTGTTGAGAGTTGAGCAAGTCTCCCAAATTCATTCATTTGTTGGTCATCATTTTCCCGCTGATTTTATCACATAAAACATGAACCACCACTGGCTAACCTTTGTGTTCCACTGGGCTGTGTGTCTACTGCTGTGCTGATATCACTGCCCTAACTGAAATGAAATTAGTCTGTAAAATTCTTTCAGTAGAAACTAAATAAAACGGGGGTTTTAGCTGCCATGTGTATGAAAGAGAGACAGGCTGATGACTTTCTTCTGCCTCACACAAAGCACCTCATGTGTACAAAAACTGTCAGAAGACAATTGCTGTGGCCAGAGAGCACTTGTGTACACAGAGAGTTGCAGGGCTCAGCCTTCACCAGGCCTCGTGACCTGCAGAGACGAGGATCCCAGAACAGTGACGGCTCCCAGTCTTCCCTGCAGCTGCGATGCTGGCAGGAAGGTTGGGGGTGGGAATGAGGCTTTGGTTTCTGGTTGTTGGCATCATGGAGCCAGCATGGGTTTTCCCACTGCAGCCTCGCAGAGTCCAGAGGAGTTCTCTGGCCACAGCAGCCGCACTCAGTGATTTTGAAGCAGACCCTCTGGTCCTTGAACCACTGTGATTCCTGGAACCAATGACCTCACTGGGCAATCCTAGCCTCCCACCTTCCTGACAGAGGCACTGGCCACTTCTGGGTTGTTCTAGAGTCCATCCTCGGTCACTTAGAACCCCTCTTCCAGACCCCATATGATTTTGTAAGCAGTGAACACGTCCACGTTCTTTCCCCCTCAAAGTGACACGTGCTTCCCCTTTCCTACAACTGAACCCCGAGGACACCCATGGCAGGGCAGACTCACGGAGAAACGGCCTCAGCTGGGCTCAGCGAGCTTCCTCTGTTCCTTGTGGCAAGCTACCTTTGTTGATGGGCGAAGGGGCTTATGGGTCCAGAGCTGCACTCTGTTATCTGTGGTTGACTTATCCAGAAACAAAAGCAGCTCTATAAAGATCAAAATATGCAAAAGAAAGCAAAGGGGTAGACACAGGGTTCCAACAAAGGGAACAAAGCAGTCACCAACCCTGTTACATCCTGGATGGGCAGCCATGACCAGCAAACCTGTAACCCTGCTCTGAGTCTGCTGATTCTTCTCTGCCTCACCAGGACTCTAAGCCAGTGACACACAGGGGATGCAGGGCACAGCAGAAGGAGCCTGATGCTCCAGCAGGGTGGGAGTCAGAGGGAGTCTGGAGAGAGAGAAGCTGAGCTAAGACTGAAGTGCAGCCTAGCGCTCCTGGTGTGAGGACCTGCATGTGTGAAGCAACAGACAGAAGGCACCATGTGTGCTCAGAGCAGAGCTGCAGCAGGGCAAGGACAGGACCCTAGAAAGGGGAGAAGCTCTGAGATCCAGGGCGAGCCTGCCATCCCGTCAGCCAGGGAACCATCTGCCATCAGGCATGCAAATACCCACATATCTCTGGTTCTACTTGAGTGGCCACCTGCTGTCCCTGGGGCTTTACAGAGCTGACTCTGGGCTACCTCTCTCCTGGCCCCCTGCAACCCATGCATGCTCCTTATCCAGACTCCAGGCCTCCTTCCTCCACTTTCCCTGCAAATCAGTGTCCCCTAAAGGGACAAAACCCTATGGCCAGCTCTCTGCAAAATACAAGCTCTCTCAGCAGTCACTGGCAAAATCGGCTTGGCTACTGGCTTGAATTTTGCTTTGTGCCTAGCCGCAGTGTGGTTCCTGCAGAGAGTTCAGGCCCTTCACAGGAAAAAGTGGACCTGGTCTTTATTCCTCGTCACTTGTGATATGTGGAAAATCTCACGTTGCACAGGTGTCGGGGAAGGGCCTGAGGAGGTCCAGACGAGAGGAAAATTCTGCCAGCATTGCTTGGTTTCTGCACCTCAACATTTTGTGTCTCCAAAATTGATTCTGCACACTTCAAAGTGAGAGAAACTGTTTAAGGGCTGGTCTGTGCTGTTCCGGTCAGTGGAGGGAGAAGGGGCCCAGGAAGAGAGGCCCACACTTCGAACGAGAGAGGGGCTTTGAAACGTTGGGTGAAACACAAAACAACACAATACTGTTTAAGAGACAAAGACTCTGGTTTTTGAGAGGTATGAGGAAAGTGTCCTCTGCCAGCATTTGCTGTCATATTTAAGCCCAATGTGTCACAACTTCTTTTACAATAAACACAATTCACACATCAATACAGATAAATTATTTCCCGTTCTCTCTCAGATGAATCTATGAATAAATAGGTTTATCTTGATATTGTGACACGGGTAATGAATATGCCAGCGTTGGCTGGCAGGGTGGATTTTGATACATGGCAATATATTTCCAGAGAGAAGCCTGGAAAGAGTGAAAATATCTTTTCAAATTACAGAACTTCATAAATATGCAAAATAGACCAAAACTCAATGCAGGAGGCAGTGTTTCTGTTTCCATTTTCATTGTTTTTAAATTTTTGTCTCTATAGGCAACTTCCCAATAATCCGTGCAATACACCTATACACCAGACAAACCTTTCCCTGAAGTTTATTTGTACGATGTACTCAGCACTTAAGGGACATTTTCCAGTACAGACAGTGATAAATAAATGGCATTCTCACTGCACAATAAAACTTGTAGCAGAGGAAAAAGTCTGGAGTGGTACTCAGAAATACAACGCTCGGCAACCAAAATTCAGAAGGAGGAATGCCACACCACCAGGCACACAGTGGGGGATCTGCTTGGGCAGGGCCACCTCATTCTGGGCTGTTCTTCCACAAGCCTGGTCATCTCCTCCTTGTGTCCAGGAGACAGAGGACCAGCTGCTCTTTGCTTACCTGAGCCACCCTACAGCTTCACCTCCAGGCTCAGTCTCAGAGCCTCTGTCCTGGTTAGACATCTGCATGGGACCCAGGAGGTTGCTGTGACTACTTGGCTCATTCCATGGGATCATCCAAAAATGTGCCCACCATCAGTCCAGCGCCAGAGAACATGAGAGTCAAGGTGGGCAGGAGACACTTGGCCTACGAGGTCCAAAAATTAGCCTTAAAATATGGAGTGTGGACAGCCTGGACACATTTGGCACATTTGGGTGACCTTGCAGTCAGTCTAGAGTTGACAAAAGAGCCAGAACACGTGTCAACGTGGCCTAGTGAGAGGAGAAAAGACAGGAACTGGAGAGCTGTCCAGGCCATTCTTAGAGGCATACACAGAACAGGAATCTTGCTCCTGGGGTGGGGTGGGGGAAGAGAATGGAAGGGAAGCTAGCCACCATGCTGCTGTCTGTTGAATTCAGAGCTGATATTTAAACACAGAAGCAGCTCATAATTTGAATTTTTAAATCCATGTGACACAGGAAACACACTGAACGCTGTCAGGGCCCTGGCAGAGAGACAGAAACAGACCAGACAGCCTTGCATGGGAGGCTGTCGGACCCTGAAGAGGCTGTGGCCTCCATGGGTGGCCAAGTACTGCTGTGAGCATTGGAGGTGTTCATGCCACATGGACTGGAGGAGAGGCCACTCCTGAGCTGGCACTGAGGAAAACATGGATGAGAAGGAAGCCCCAATGGCCACGGGGCAGGAGTCAACGGACCTTTGGTTCTCAGAGCCCCAGGACAAGTGCCATGGAGCCCAGTGAGCTGTGGTAGGTGGGGAGACCACGCAACCCAGGCCCAGTACAGGTTCCTAACTACACTGCAATGCCATATGTACGCCTGTGCTTCACATACCACGTGAGCCTCACATTGGTCACACGGTGACATGTACACACAGGTGCACAGAGAACCAATACACACATGCACGCACACACAGACACGCCACACACACCACTCACAGACACCATTCACAATACCGTCAAGTGCACACACAGATATGCAAAGACACTGAACAGAGTACAGATAACACACACACGTGTAACCCACACAGATCCTGTTCGCAATACACTCACATGCATTATCATACATACCTAACACACACAAATCCACACAACAGACACACACACAACACCATACTCGCACGTAAACTGCATATAGACACCACATACAACACACACACCACATACAACACACACACAAAACACACAGACACCAAACACAGCATACACGACACACCTGAGCAGACATCATACCACACATGTAACACACAACACAAACACAGATACCACACACGGAGAGAGATTGAAAAGAGAGGAAGCCATAGCTACTAATTCTCCCAAAGGAAACTTTCTAAAATTAAGGGAGAGACAAAGAAAGGAAGCAGACAGCACTAAGTGAAGATATCCAGAGGGGCAGAAGGGAAAACGCAGAGGAACCAAGCATCCCAGAGAGGAGCATTTGGGGGAAAGAGGGGTCCCAGCGGGCCTGGCTGTGGAAGCAGCCGAGGTCTGTCCACACGAGCTGCCATCAAGGTCCCGGTTCAAGTGTGGGATGTGAACAGCAGATGTGAGGCGAAGACAGGAATTTACAAACCATTTCCTGCAACTTCACCCCAGAAGCAAGTGAGCGGGAAGCAGCTGAAGGCAGCACAGAACAGGGACACCGGTGTGACGTCGCAGTGGGGTTGGACCACACGATCCAGGCCGCCACGGCGCTGCCTGGGCTGCTCTGGTTAGGTATCTTGTTTGTGCTTTTTGTTTGGTTTTGCTGCCACACACACACACACACATAAAAACGCTTGGAGAAACATCCAAACGCATCACGTGTAGTTTCCTGCTTGCATTTTATTTTCACAGGATGGATTCCCGGCTGTGAGATGCAGCACCGAAGCAGATACGTGTTTTTGCACCGCCACCACCCACCCTCCAAAAATGCACTCAAAGGAGACTGGGTTGGTGACGTGGAAGCTGGAAGGACTCCCGCAGGACTGTCAAACGGGAAACACTGCAGCAACTTGAGTTCACGTGGACTCCACAGAGGAGGGTTGCTCCCTGACAAGTGTTCTTGTTCCTTTTATTCTCTTTAGTCTGAAGTATAAAGCACATGGCCTCTTCTATTTGGAGATCTCAAAGTAGTTGAGTGTCAGGATATCTTTTTCCAACATGTGGTAGATGGTTGGTTTTGTCCTTTGTCAACTTTCTGATAAAATGGGTTTCATGGATATTACAAATAATAATCACACATCTGTCACTCGCACTAAAATAGTCTGTCAATGTATCGCTTTCATATTGGCTTTATTTATTTATATTTGGTAGCTTTGCCACCAAAATATTTTAATTTCTGCTTGGACAATGATTTTCTTTTATGGTTTCTGTACCCTCGTTAAGACTTGCTTCTCGTTTGTAGATTATAGAGGAACCTCCAAGCTTGCTCCTGGTGTAACTCCAGATGTGACTTGGTCCTACAGAGGCCTTCTCCTTCCTGGTGAAGACAATCCCTTTGCATTTTAGCGGGCTGAGCACAAAACATCTCCCTGTTCCCCTCCTGCTTGTTTCTACCATGCACAAAACCATCAGTGTTTGTGAGCCTTCCCCCTGCAGCCCTGTCTTCCTAATGTGGGGAAACTTCTCTTTCTGAGTCAATATCAGTAATTTGTGTTTTCCTAGGCTATCAACCATCTCATCCAGATTTCAAATCTGTAACTGTACGGTTATGCAGACAATTCTGTGCTAAAATATCTTTTCATTAATCCTTCAAAGCCTTTATTGGATGTCCACTTTATGTAGCTCTATCTCCTTTTAAAATCCATAAAATGTGTGTGTCTCACTCTTGTTTTTTTCTTGATTAGACTTGCTACTCATCTATCTATTTTATTAACCTATTAAAAGAAATGGTTATTTAATTTATTTATAAAGCCTACTTAATACATCTCTTCTGACCTTCTATTTTCTGATTTGCTTTGATTTACCCAGGAACTCTAATTTCTTTGCTTTGCTTTGTGAGCCAGTTTCTAACTTCTTGGACTAAATACTTAGTTCACCCAATTTCGTTTTCTGTCCTCCACACTGAAGTGTTGAAAGGCTTCGGTTTTCCAGAGTATGGGTCTGTCTGCCATGCACAAAAGCTGTGGGCTTCAGGTCACAGGTGCTTTGTGGGGAGAACTCGGGTCCCCGTGAATGTCTGAGACCTGACTTGGTCACCATGCACTGTCCCTCCACCCAGCACAGGGGAGGCACAGCCCTTCAGGTCACAAGAGGGACATCAAGGGACCAAAGCTGAGCTTTCAGAGTTGCTTTGATAGAGGTCAGTATGGGAGGGGTCCTGCTCCATGCTCTGTGCCCCAAAGACACCATCTTTGCATATGGGAGAAGTGTTCCCGTTAAGGAGTCATGGTGGGAACAAAATAACAAGAGCCAGAGGAATGAGGAAGTAGAAGCCAAGTGAGCACAAAATGTGTTCCCAGGAAGAAACAACCAGTCAACAAGGCCCACGAGGAAGAAGCAGCGAATCAAATCAGCAAAACCTCAAGCACACCCCTAAAAACCTGTCCCAGACCTCCTAGAACTCCCCTAAAAACCTGCCCCAGACCTCCTAGAACTCCCCTAAAAACCTGCCCCAGACCTCCTAGAACTCCCCTAAAAACCTGCCCCAGACCTCCTAGAACTCCCCTAAAAACCTGCCCCAGACCTCCTAGAACTCCCCTAAAAACCTGCCCCAGACCTCCTAGAACTCCCTAAAAACCTGCCCCAGACCTCCTAGAACTCCCCTAAAAACCTGCCCCAGACCTCCTATCACACAGCAGAGCCCTGTGCTTGCCTGCCCACCTCTTCCCTCCACAGCGCCCTGAGCTTCCTTTGCTTCTCCCACTCTAGTCTCAGTAAATTCCTTGACCCACCTGTGGCTCAAAGCCCACGACCTTGGAGACTGGGCTGTTCCTCCCAAGGGGAAAGACCACGGAGCAGAGGCCCCAAAAGCTGAGCTGAGAGGTGGGCGAGGGCTCAGCTCTGATGCCAGACCTCATGGGGCCCCAGACTCCAGGAGCCAAAGCCTCTGAGGTGCTTGAGCTCTTTATGTCCCCAGCAGTTTTTTAAGGTAAATTACAATTTGGAATTTTGCTTTCTTTTTTCAATTTTACCAATAAGAAGATCAGGCACATATTTCTTGGGGAAATTCCCAAGTGGTGTGACTTCTTCCCCCATCTTTTTTTTTTTTTTTCTGTTAATAGCAAGTTTTATTTATTACTGATAAGAATTTGGTCCATAAAACATCAACTTGTGAAATTTAAACTTTTTTGGAAGTTTAGTTTTTCATTTTCTCCAGGGTTCCATGAGGCCAGGGAGATGCCATGCAAGCTTAGCCTCATAAGGAAAAAGTCGTGCAGCTACACCAGTGCTTTGTCTACTTCGTCTGCCCTCCCCACCTGCAGAATGGAAGTGTGAGCAAACAAGACCCTCCCTGGCTCGTCCGTTAGTACATCCCCACTTCCTAGACTCACGTCTGACTCAAAGCAAATGTCCTATGGATACTGTGGGAAAGACTGTCCTGTCATGCAAGCTTATGAAAACAAGTTGTACTAATTTCTTAAACTATCTGTCCATTTTACGTATCAGTGATTAAACTCCCACTAGCCTCTTATTCATTTAGATTTTTTGTGAATTTCTATCTGATATTTTTTGGCGTGTTTTCATGCCCTGTAATCCCAACACAGAAGCCAGTAACAGTCCTACTTCTGGTGACAGCATAAGTTGTAGCAGGGTTGAGCTCCCACAGTAACCAGCAAGGAAAGTGGAAAATCACAAAACAATCCATTTCAGACACGGGCTACCAGGGCACCCAGGAACGGAGGCCCTGAGAAGAGAGAATGAGGCCAGCACCACTGCCCAGCCCCAGCCTGGAGGCCCTTGGCAAGTGGCACCACACGGAAGCACCTGGCAGAGTGGACGTCCACGGAGGAGTGGACACAGACACCAGAGTTCTTGGATGCTCCAGTGGCCAAAATTTGCAGGGCAAAATACTACAAAGAAAGGAACCATGCAGACAAAAGCTCCAGAAATCAACACGATCTCCTTGAGCCTGGGGCTGAACGGGTGTGTCAGAGCACTTGCCTGACATGCACGAGGCCCTGGGTCCAATACCCAGCCCTCAAAAAAGGAAAAGCAAGAAAAATGTGCATACAGAAGGTAGAATTCCAGGAGGCTCTGCTCAGCGCTCCTCACCATCAACCCAGCAATTTCTGGAGTCCAGCAGAGCTAGGAATCACTCAAGCACCCGTCATCCCAAGAGCAGAGACCTTGGGATATTCAGCAAACCAAGGGTCTGATGCTTACCACAAAGGGCCCACCAGAACCGAACCACAGCCTCAGATGAAGTTATACAAGAACACTGGCCAGAAAGTAACAAAATGCTACAAAACAAAGCCCCAAACTCTTCAGGGAAGACAGGAGAACACAAAGATGCAACTGAGCAACCAGGGTGTCCAGCGGCCAGCTACACGTCGTAAACACGCCAGCAGCAGGAGACGTCCCTGTGACTCCAAGTAGGCTCAGTCAAGAGAAAAATACCAGAGGACAGAGATGCCGGAATTTTCAACAAGGACTTTAAAACAGTGGTATCAATGTGCTAAGGATTAAAAAAATGATCGAAATGAAGAGAGAAATAGGAATATGAAGATTCAAATCCAGCAAGTAACAGTAAAACAATCTCCACGGTACCTGATGCACTGGATGGCCTGGAGAAGGAAAAGCACCGCAGAAACACACAAAATGGAGCTTGGGATACGGTCATAGCAGTGACCCAAAGCAAGTCCCAGAGAAAAGAGAAAGACAGGAAAACTTCATAGAGCCTCAGTGACACGTGGTACCATGTCAGTAGGCCTAAATACCCATAATTGGAGCGCCAGAAAAAGGGACACAGAGAAATATTGAGGACATGACAGGCTCACTTTTCTCTACCCTTGATGAAAATGTTAAACTCCCGCCTGAAGACGAAGGTTCTCCCGGGGCCAGTGTGGAAAAGGGATCATCAGAACAGTAACTGAGCTCAGCTGAGGCTCACCACACCGGTAAAGTCCACGTTCACAGGGATGAGCAAAGACTCTGTCTCAGTCAAGTAGGAGGATGGAGGAACTGACTCCACCCAAAGACAAAGACTGCAGGGTGCAAATGCTTATCTTTCCCTTTTTAGTTAAAAAAAATGAGAGAAAATTCTTGTTTACAGAGAAATCCCAGTGTTTACCCAGAAGTAAAGTTAGAATTAGAAAGTCACCATTTGCACTCTTTGTGACGTAATTGATCTACTCAATGATCGCTAATGGCTGCATTTGCACTAAGTGAAGTGGGCTGAGGATTGGGGCCAGCCTGACCCCACCAGTCTCAATGATATTAGGACACAGTAAAAGCAAAGACTGTCACTGCATGTGAGGGACTCCTGCTGAAATCCCATGAACCTCACATCAAGCCTCAGCTCCATCTGGCAGTTGACGTGACACGCACAAGACAAATGGCCCAGTGTCTTCAACAAGTCACTGGTGTGGAAAGGAAGGGAGCTGTGGTCAGAAATAAAGCCTAGAAACACACTACCACCAAAGTTGAAGAGGAAACCAATCATGAAGAACCCCTCGAGGCAACAGTGAATCTCAAATATGAATTGAAAGCTACAAAATATCAAGCAATCACTGTAACCTTTGTTAGATGTGATAAAGGCATGATACTGTTTGAAACAGATGAACAGACGGATGGATAGACGGATGGATGAACAGCAGGATGGATGGATGGATGGATGGGTAGGTGGGTGGATGGATGGATGGATAGATGGATGAATGGATGAAGAGAGATATAGATAGCTAGGTACATACTTACATAGAGATACACACATTAGATAAGAGATGATAGATGACAGATAGACACATGGCAGACAGATATTTCTGTGTGCATGTATCCTTTTAAATGAATTTGTACAATGAAGTGTTTATGGTCAAAATGTGTCCATAGTATACTTCAAAATATTTGAGAAAAGTCTCTGAAGAAATATTGGCAAAATGTTGTTTTGTTTTATTTACTTAAGATGGGTGGTATATACACTTTGTGTTTGCATTATTCACTTTGGAGTCTTTTGTAAGAAAAAGTTAGACTGCTTCAATGAATAAATAATGAATTAGTGGTTTTCAACAAGGCTGTGCCCAAATGTCCACCTCAGACGCAAGCTCTGGGAATCAGTGAACCTAATTAGCCGTTAAAATTAGGCCGTGAGTGAAAACAAAAAGGAAAGAAGATGGCTGTAGCAGACAAAGCTGTCGCTGTTGTGGAGAATGAATGGTGACTGAGTGACGGGACCAGGTGGAGACAAGTCCCTTTTATTTCTGGACACACTTCTCTGATGGTAAATGAGAAGTTTCCAGTATGCAGCGCCAAGCTCTAATACTTTAAAAAAAGGCAACCCCTCAAAGTTCAGAACACAGTCTGAGAGTTTGCGTTAGAGACAGGAAGATGCCCAGGGAACAGGGCATGGCAGTGCACAGACAGGTAAGCTTGGGCTCTGTAATAAAAGTACAACGCCTAGTGCGGGAGGCTGACGCCGTCCACGGGGGGCTGACACTGGGATCTGCGACTCCCAGGTGCTCACAGCTCAGGAGCCCTGGGCATGGGCAGAGACCACTGGATGTTCCCAGATGTCCCTGGGACTCCGCTCACAGGAGGTACTCAGTACGGTTTGCTGAAGGACCGGCGTATGAAGGGTGCATGGAATCCATGATCTTGAGGGAGCTGTTGATGGACTGGCTTTGCTCTGCTCAGAAAAGAAAAGGTTGAGTAGAAGTGGTTTTCGTGTGTGCACACAGCACACACTCCGGCCAGTCTGAGATCCAGCAGAGCCAGGAGGTCAGGGAAGATGAAGGCTAACACTGGCACATGGAGGACACCTCTCCATGTTGACATTCGTGTCTGAGAGTTGTCCCCAAGAATCTTATCCACACAGTGACAGCACCTGCTGCTCTGGAGTGGAGGTGGAGATTGTTGTCACCTGAGGGAGGCAGAACAAACCTCCATAGTAGGACATTCAGGGACAGGTCAGACTCTCCAAGTTGAGGTTCTGAGATTCTTCCCAGATTGTGGGAGATGACTGGGTGCCGGTGTGAGAGAGTGTGTGTGTGTACAAGGGTGCCTGTGTAAGACACAAATAGTGGGGCCTGGGAGAAGAAAAAGAAAGGGACAGGATTTTTCAGCATGCTCTCTGGCCCCAGCCTGGGTCTGTTAACATAATCCCTTTATTGATGTGTAAAGAGAAGCCTGGGAGACACCTCATAGCAGTGAGCACAGCATTGGGAAGACACCAATACAATAGACAACACCCAGGACCCGAGTTTCTTAACACCCTTTGACACAGGGTTCAAGCAATGGCCCCCAGAGAAAGCTCAGGCATTCTGTTTTCTGCATAGAAGTCTTGGGTGATATCCGGCCCCACTATTTGTGGATGGTGAATGCTACTGTATTGTCTCACATCTTGTCTGTGTTTCATTAATAAATAATTGAAAATGGTGTGCTGGCTTCCGTGTTAGAATCCCTAATGCTAAGAATAATAAACTAAATGCCATTACAGAAGATGCAGTATTAATTAGCAGCTACCATCCCAGTAAGATTCTGACAAGCTCTAGAGTACAGGAATAAATCTCAGAAATTCTTTGTTCTTCAATTTTTCAGGATCTCCTGATAAGGTCTCAGCAGTGACCCTCTGGCAGCCTCAGCTCTGCCAACCATGGGCGCCCCTCCATCCCCTCAGGCAGGGCTCAGAGAGCTCTACAGGTCACAGAGTCAATCCACTCCTTTCTGTGGACCTGGGACGGGTGCTGGCCTGACCTAGGGGTGGAGGTGACATTTCATGGAAGCTCAGCTGCCTGATCTCACAGAGGAATCCTGAGGGAGCTGGTGGATTCTTCTCAGAATCTTGAAGAGTCATGTGGACACAGCCTTCCAGGGGATAGGCAAGGCAGCCAGCGTCCCCCTGACCGCTGCAGGGACAGGGCCTGTGGAAGTGGCAGAGTTGGGGGAAGGGGGTCAGACTGTCTGTGCCATTCTGGGGAAGTGAGCAGAATGGAAGCAAGAATCCTCCAGGAGGGCCCCTCCATAGGGGTGTGTGACCAGGGCTGGAGGGAACGGGCAAGGACTTCACCTGGAGCCAAACAGGGTCTTGTGCTTCCTCACTCAATTTAAGTCTGAGCACTCAGACAACTGGCTCTGGATGGGAATGGTGCTTCCTGCAGGCAGGGGGTCCATAAAAAGGAGGGGAGAAGACGCTCCCAACGTGGAGCAGACCTACGCACGTGGTCCCATGGAGCAGCAGCACCAAGTCAGTGTCCTGCCTTCCCTTCCGAAACCTGCTCTC
Organism: Castor canadensis; assembly: GCF_047511655.1. NCBI lineage: Eukaryota > Metazoa > Chordata > Mammalia > Rodentia > Castoridae > Castor > Castor canadensis. The sequence goes on from NC_133393.1 coordinate 157,836,519, forward strand.
CCCAGGTGGCTTCTGGCTGGGAGCTCCTGGTTTTCCAGCCCCAGAGAAGGTCGACTAATTCCAGCCCACCTGCTCTCCTAGCACCCATGTTCCACAAAGCCCAACCACATCCTTCTGGACTCTCTGTCCTGCAAGCCCCACCCCACCCCCCAGTCATGGTCCTGGCAGGAGGGATGATCTAGAATTCTTTCCTGACCTTCAGGGTGTCACTGGTGGCATCACTTCCCCCAGCCAGTGGCACCCTGGACCCTCCTGTAGTGAAGGAGGGGACTTGCAGCAGTTAGAAGAAAACGGATCCCAACATGACAGGAGTGGGCCAAGCCTTTTCATTACATTCATCCTGAAGCAGTTATTAATTTAGTAGGGCTTCTTAATTAAAGGTTCAATGAATAATTGAAATGTAGCTTTTGATTATCCTGAAGTTGGTGCTATTTTGAGTTATAATTGTAACTAATAAATTAGATAGGTAAGGTGATGAAGTCCTGCTCCCGGGAGCACTCATCATTTCAAGAATTTATCTACATGCCACTCAGAGGATTTATACAGGGAGAAAAATAAATGATCAGAAGAAATCCCAGCACCAAACCTTATTAATCAGCAAGGCTGCTCTGTAAAAGCTGGAGCTCTCTCATAATCACCACCACTCAGCACGAGAGTGAGGAGAGACACCACCGTCCCCCGGGAGCAGCCCTGAAGTCTTCCTCCAACAGGAAGAGCTGGACACTGAGAGTCCATCTCTGAGGTGTCCATTGTTCCTGGAGTCCTACAGGCATCCGGTACCCAACAACCATTGCACAGCCAAGCAACCGGTCCTTGTGGCTCACCCTCACTCCCCAGGCAAGACCACTCTCCACGCCACCCCTCACCCTGATACCTCTCTTCTCCACATGTGTCAGTCCACAGAGCTCATCTACTCCCTGCCTGGGCCATTATCGTGGACAGGACAGGCAGTGTCCTGGACTGAAGCAGAAATAGCTACAGGCACCAATGGATGAATTAATATGACCATCTTGTGGTTCCCAGTAGGGAATGCGGTAGAGAGGGGAGGGGCACACCCAGTTACAAAGCCCTCCAAGGACAGGATGTCTGACTGGGGAAGAAGATACCCTGATTCCACTCTGCCCCTCAAAGAGCAATGATTCACTCCATTCGTCCATTCACTGCTCATCTGGTCCCCTAACAACCATGAATTATGCAGCAAACGCATGTGAGGCCTCATGTAGGATTACAGAGACAAAGTGGGAGTAGTCCCTGTTCTCACCCAGGGGCTCACCCAGGGCTTGGGACCAGGCAAGACTCTTCTCATTTTCATTCTGGCAACAGCCAAGCTGACGCAGAGGTCAAAGGACAGTCCGCTATTGCCATGACAACACTGCTGCCTTTGACCTTATAAGCCCCGCCTCTCCACCCAACCTCTCTCAAAACTCCCTCTGCTCCCCCACCCCGCTCTGTGCTCACCTCCTCCCCTCCGTGGCCTCCTTCCTCTCCTTCTCCCCTCTGGGTCTCTGAGGCCTAGGATCTTCACTGCATTGGAAGTCACCATCCTTCTGTCAGCTGAGGACATGGGTCCTGCATCAAGCCACTGCTTCCAACACGGTGAGGCTCAGCCCAGGGTTGACAATCAGACACAGGCTCCCTTCCCAGGCAGTGGACAGGGGCGACCAGCCATTGACCTTGCCGCCACCTGGGAATCCAGGAAGGACAGAACCGATCAAGAACATCTTTACAAGGAAGGATAGAGGAAGATGCCTCAAAGGGATAGCAGAGCTTCCGGGACAGACCACCCTCCAGGCAGCAGTGACTTCCTCTTCCTGACCCATGGCTCCCCTCAGCTGATAATGCTGACAACTGCCTCTCCAAACCTTCCCCAAAACAGGACTGAGATCGCGGCCAGCCAGGCCACCCCTTGACCGGAACTGTGCTCCCCTCTCACCACCTGCCCTAATTCTTTCTCTGTTTAAACCAAAGTCCATGTCTGCACTCTGAAGATGGGCGGAAGGGCTTTGCCCCTTCCCCCGGCGCGCCCATGCCATACCAAGCCTCCCTCTGCCCTTCACCAGTTTCCATCTGGTCATTTGGTACGTTGGGTGAGGAGTGGAACTGACATGTGGAAACCTTTGAGGCTGGGCCTGGGACTTAAAACCCAGTTTCACACCTTCCCCAGGTACCGACAGCCTGCCTGGTGTCCACCTGTCTCAACTGAGGACTGTGACTGGCTGTTTAGCAGCAGAAGTTGGTGAGGAAAAGCCTGGGGGCTGGAGAAGTCTTAGACATGGGCAGGAGGAACCAGGAGCAGGACCAGGACTGGGGACACTGTGGAGCAGGTGCACACAGGTCTGGGGGAGCAAGGCAGCCCCGGGAGGAGCAGGTTCAGCTGTGTATTCAGCACAGGTTGGTGAGGGTCCACCCTCCCAAATGCCCACCTACTGAGGAAGAAGAGACAGACGCAAAGTCAGTTCCCACAAGTTCTAGCAGTGCAAAGGTGATCAGATTACAAAGTCAGGCCCATCGTGTTGGGCTGAGGTGGTAACAAGGGAGGGGACAAGGACACAGACATCTGAGATGTTGGAACTCCTGCTCAGACGAGGCTGGGGTCGCTCACATAGTGTGCTGCCCAGGTGGCCCCCCATCCCATCGCAGGTGTGGCACCGCACGGGGCAGGTGTGCACTCACCTCCTAAATCCCTCCTGGCACAAACAGGCGAGTAGTATGTGAGGCGGAGGCTGCTTCCTGTCGGCTCAGGTACTACAAGGGTTCCAGAGCTCCACGGCTTAATGAGCCTATCAGAGCCAGAACAAAGCAACGAGTGATGAAGAATTCGCCCTGGTAGGCAGCTAGTTGGAAAACACACCGGTGCCCAGTGAGAAGAATTCTTCTCCAGCTTCCTGGGGCTGACACACGCCTCTCACCAAGCAGAAGCCTGCAAGAGCTGCCCTGTTCCACGATGATTTCATTAGCGCCTGCTGTATGCAGCACAGGGCATGCACTTTACACTGTGCACAATCGGATTTTAGCAATCTGAGTCTATTAAAACTTCTCTTGTCCCCGTCAGCCCACGAGGAAGGGGCAAAATCGGCCAGGCTCAGTCCCTGAAGCCGATGCCTGCCTAATAACAGAGACCTCCCTCCACCGTCTGCAGCACATTGGCTCTGCATAGGCCACAGAGCGTCCAATCCCTCATCGTCTGGCTTTTGCCAGCAGGAGTTCCAAGGTGTCCTGTATCAGAATCACTGAAATTGTCCTCGCAGTGCAGTGCAGCTACCTGGATCTCTCCCCATGACGGGAGCAGAAGTTCGAGGCCCACAATGTGCTTATCTCTCTGAGGAACTGTGTCCATTTTGGGGTGGGGGCTTGTTTTGGCGAGGTCTTGTTCATGGTTAATGCTGTCATGTTAGACCCTCCAGCATTTGAACCAAGCATTTGACCCTCCAGCATTTGAACCAATGCTGTCATGTTAGACCCTCCAGCATTTGAACCTGATGTCTCCCAGGATGTGGTTATGGGCAGTGGTGACACAGTGCAGGCTCCCAGTCAGACCTCCCAGATAGGTGACCGGCTTTGCAGGTAACAGCAGTCAAGGTCAAACAGCGCTGGGACAGAACAAAGAGTGAGATCAGGGTGGTGTGGGTATCCCGGGCTCTCACTCAAGGAGGAAGAAAGAAATCATGTCTTAGGAGAATGTCTGGATGCTTGGTTTGGGGCAAACAAAGTTGTCTCAAATCCTCACCTGTGTTCATCTGCCCTTATGTGTCCTTACCTGACCTCACCTGTCCTCTCTTCTCCTTACCTGACCTCACCTGTCCTCTCTTCTCCTTACCTGTCCTTATTCATCCTTACCTGCTGCTCCATAGTCTCTGGGAAAGAGGGATCCCCCTGAGAAAGGGGGATCTACCATTCAACAGTGACTCTACAAGCTGTTGGGGTCCATAGGAGCTGCCAACTCCCCCAACAGGTGGCAGCCTACCATCCATACAGGTGCTCAGCTCACAGATGGACCAAGGAGGACCCAGGACTGAGATGGAGCTTGCTCACAGAACAGCCCAGTTTACAAGACCAGGGAGCACAGGTGCTGAGAGAGTGAAGACCTCAGCACCTTTTCTCCCTGAAGGGCAGGACAGCTGGTTCCTCCACCTCCCAGGCAGGGGTCAGCGCCACTGTGCAGAGCATTCTGCATTCTCCTCCCTGTGTCCCTCCCCAGCCCCACATTCCTATGTCCCCTGGCCCTGCCCCAGGGGACACAAGGACAAGAGGCAAGTCTTCAGGGCAAACTGCTCTTTAAATACGCCCTGCTAACAGCAGGCTCCGCAAGTTCTCCCCTTCTGCTGGACTCACACAGATTTCCCTGTGCCTGGGTCTCAACTCGGCAATGGAGAAGGCGCCCAGGGCTCCGACCTGCTCTGTGTGCTCCTCTAGAAGAATCCTGGCTGGGGAGGCAGATGACTGCATGCACGTCCTCGACCACCTCCAGGGCAGACTACCTGAGCGCCTGGCTCCCAGAGGAGAGGTGGGGTATACTTGCATTTATTTATGCCCGTCCTCACCAGCACATAGTCAGCTTCACACAGTTAAACACGCCCTGCTCTAAACATCCACCTCTGCTCTCATCAGGCCCCTCTCTATCCCCTCCTTACTCCTAGGACCTGTCTGTCTGTCCCGTGAGGTGGTCCAGGACCACAGCGCATGCACCGTGCAGCGCCTCTCATCCACCTGCTCCTTGGTTGTTCTAGACACTTACACTGCTGTATGGACTTAGAGGTCCTTCTACCCAATCTAACCCTACATCTAGTGGGACTGTCATCCTGACCTGCACTGGCTCTATTTATTAGTTTTCATTAAGCATTTCTATTTAAAAACATGGGTCACACCTGTGGAGTGACTGCCCCTACCAGTCATCATTGAAATTCTAACCTCCAGAGTGATAGATTTAGAGATGTCCTTATGGAGGAAATTAACCCTAAGTAAGTTTCTAAGGGTGAGCCCTGATCCTATAGGTTTGATTGCTTGAGAAAACTGCTCTTAGAAAAGTCACCTGAGTAGGTGAGGCCCACCAGGATAAGCTTCCATTTGCCCTGTAACAAGTACAAGAGAGACAGCTCACTATACCCAAGGATTTTCCCACTATGCCGGCAGGAAAGAGACAGTGCTCCTGCACCACTGTGGAACTCTGTTCACTATGTTATCATCACGGATAAATTCTAAATTGCACTGGATGTCTTCTTACTGGGTGCCGTGGCTCACGCCTGTAATCCTAGCTACTTGAGAGGCTGAGATCTGGGAAGATCACAATTTGAGGCCAACCTGGGCAAATAGTTCTCCAGATCCCATCTCCAAAATAACCAGAGCAAAATGGACTGGAGGTGTGGCTCAAGCAGCAGAGCGTTTGCTGTGCAAATGTGAAGCCCTGAGTTCAAACCCCAGTCCCACAAAAAAAGTCATTTTTACTCTTCAAGTTCATTGCCGTATGGCATGACATTAATGACTTACGGATTTCCTGTTTCTATTTCTTCGTGTCAGACTACTGGGCTAGAAACTGTTCACAACTTGCAACGTCCCTCCTCTGTAAATGTTTTAAAGTTTTATTGGTGGCGAACGTCAATCTAATTTTTTTTTTGCAAATTCAATTGAAGAAGGAAATGTGGATTTTAATTGGCATTGTGTACTGCTTGTTTCCACCATGTTCTTTTTAAACTCACTTTCCACCGGAGCCCTGTAACTCCCACAGCGGAAGGAAGTGAGTTTCTGGAATCTGCCTTGCTGAGTGAGATCCACCGCGGGCACCCCGAAACCGTGCAGCCGTGCTGAGGCGCCCTGCGTGCTCCATGGGGCCGATCAGCCTCAATCCCGGTGGATTTGCGGTCAAATTCCCCTTGCCCAAGCCCTGTCACTCCTGTGGAGGACGGAAGTGAGTTGCGGGGCATCCGGCTTCCGGCAGGTTTTGCTCTACGCTGTTTGCTGCCTGGCGGTGTGGGGAAATTCGGGTGGACTTCTCCTCAACTGGATAACTGACCGCTGAATGGAGCTTCTCGTGGAAGACGCAGTTGACATTCGCTCATATTCGACCTTTCTCTTCAAGAGTTTCTTCTTTTTTTTTCCCTTTTGGCAGTACTGAGATTTGAACTCAGGGCCTCATTCTCCCATCTGAGCCACACTCCAGACCTGTTTTGCTTCAGTTATTTTTTAGGTAAGCTCTCACATTTTTGTTTAAGGCCGGCCTCAGACCATGCTCCTGCTATTTACAGCCTCCTGCTTAGCTGAGATCATAGATGTACTCTACTGCAACAGCTTATTGGTTGAGATGGGGTCTCACTAACTCCTGAAGTATAACAGCACTACAACCCTGCCCCAAGTTTAAGCAATGTTTAGACATTTTAAGAATATGAAATCAAGGCTAACAGGTTTTACCTCAGTCTCAGAAAAGTGGGTGTACTTTACTGACCATTTAGCCAAATGAGGATGAGCATCTGTTTTCAGCACACAAGAAGACTCAGCCTGACATCTGACACCCCACTGCTGCAGAGGCCCCTCGCAGCTCTGCAAATGTCCTCCAGCTGAGCAGGAAACAGGAGATATCCGGGCAGGTCCAACTCTAGCCCTAAACACTGCTGGGTGTCTGCTGGCCTCTGGCCTCAGCTGTAGCTGAGTGAGTAAGAGTGGGGTAGAACATTTGGAGTTCACTCTCCTGCTCCTGGGAGATTTATGGTATCCCCACAGCCATATAAGGGCATAGGGTAGTAGGGGGAGACAGACAGACAGACAGCAGCACTTCCCTGGTGGTCTTTTCATATGGCATCTCTCTTACTTAAACCCAGTGCCCAGGCACTTACTTAAACTATAGTCCCATCTATAGTTTAAGGCACGTCCCTGCTTCAGGCCAAGGTCAGAACCTACACCTGCACCCTGGAAGGCATCCCAGGGCCCTGCGACCCGAGGCGGCTCAATGAGGCCAATGGGGAGAAAAGCCAGGGCTGCATCTGGCAGTGTCAAGGCAGCAGAGGGGCGGAAGCTGCGGAGAGGAAAAGGAGGCCCAGGTGAGCCCCATGGGCTGTGGGCTGGGGAGCTGGCGGCAAGAACAAGGGGCCAGGCTCCCAGGAGCACAGGGGCTTCCTCTGGTTGGCCCTGAGTTGGATCAGGACAAACATCAGAAAGTGGTCTGTTATGCACCAAGTCCTGGCCATGCTGGGGTGTCCCAGAAGTTACTGTTTAGTTTTCGGAATTGTCACTAGACGTGGTGCCTGGCTTCCTGCAGACCTGACTTACAGGTGGCCAGGGCCTGCAGATAAGGCGTTGGCTTTCTGGGTAGCTTTTCTCCTTTCTGGATCCTCATCAACCCCGAATTTGGACTCCATGATCCACAGCAGAACTAGATAGCTCAGCCCACGCCCGTCCTCCCGCTCCTCTGTACCAACTCTCAGCAAAGTCCACAGTGTCTCCACCTGTTCCCACACCTGAACCCGCACACCTGAGTCACTGGTGGGTTAATAAAGAAAGGGGGGAGGGACCGAGAGCGTGAGAATGAGAGAGAGAGACAGAGATTGAGAGAGAGATAGGCTTGCATGAAGAACAAAGTATAAGCCAGCGTCCTGCCCACCTCACCCCAGGGCCATGTGATGTTTTGCAGGGACAGGGACAGAGACCTCTGATCTGACACAAATTCTTGTTGCTGTTTGTTCTTTAACCTGTGTCTCTGTCGGAAGTCGGCCCCTCCATACGATCTTGATTCTGTGCACCTGACATCTTAGTCAGGCTCTCACACAAGTCAGACTACTTTTGAAAACCTGAAGCGTTACATTTCTTTTTCCTCGCTCAAAAAATTCAGATGACAAGATTTCCAAGAGGCTATATAAAGCTACAAGAACCTGGGAAAATTCTGGAACTCATATTTTTCAGCCACAACTTCATCTGCTTCTGCATTTACTGCTCCACTATAGTTGGGTCATTGATCATTTATATGTTCTTAGCAATCCGTTCACTTCATCTTGATTTTAAGTGGTAATCTCAACTTTTCCTAGGTTTGCCTCAATTAGTTATATTATTTAAAGACCATATTTTACTTAATTGTGAAGAATGTTTGAAATTATGGTACTTTACCAATGGTATAGTTTTATTTTAGTTGGCACATAGTCATACACAGAAACAGGGTCAATTTACAATCTAATCCTCCGTGACTCCTGCGCCCTCCTTTCTTTAGCTGCTCTGTCACCTCCATTCTCACACAGGGACGCTGTCATCCCTGGAACAGCACAGATGGAAGCCGCCTCACACAGAGGAGGTGGACAAGGAGACCTCACCCTCGGGGGGCCACGTGCAATGCGAGGTCCTAACTCACAGATCCTGCAAATGTGACCTCTGAAGGCGATGGGTTTTGGTGTGCACTGATCCAGACTCAGTTTTCTGTTCTCAGGTGTGGCGAGTCTTAATGCTGACAGATGACCCTGACCCTCTCAGCTCAGCCGTCCTCTGCCCTTGTGGGAAGGAGTCCACCCTGGGGAGGGGTCTCAGGGATGTGTGGTCCAGCAGAGAAGGGACAGCACTCACTCTCCTGGGCTGTGAGACACGAAAGGAGTCCATGTCTACAAGCGGCTGGGAGTTTCTGTCCTTGGCTTCAGCAGCCAAGTCTGAAATGTCTGGACACGCTTTCTAACATGGATCCCTGGGCCTGTGCTATCTTCCGTGAGGCCCACGCACCTGCGTGAGACTCACGCCTTAGTCCCCAGCGGGTTTGTGCAGACGTTAGGGACCTCCCCAAGTCACTCTCAGTAACCAAGTGCCCACTTGTCCCAAGAGGCTGTCCCCAGGCCAGATGACTGAACAGAACACTCTAGAGCTGCTTTTAACCACACGGGGATAGGCAAGTGATTGACTGTGTTATTATCAATGATGGCCAGCGATCTTCAATTACTTAACTGAAAGAATCAAAGTACAAATTGCTGGGTTCGCTCAATTACTGCTAAAATGGTAGAAAAGCATTTTAATTGTAATCAGAACGTACGCTCTCCAGTGTGGGTATTAAAAGGAGTAACGAGCAGTCATAAATACAGTGACCCATTTATCTCCTTATCTGCCCACCAAACAGAACCATCTCGTCCCCGCAAACGGATGCAGAGAGCAGAACCGAGTTAATTAGTTTTGCTGAATTAGTGGGACATCTAAATTGGATCCCATTCCAGTGTTTAGTTGAAATTTATCTTAGCTTGGAGCTGGTTTTCCAGCTGAAAAACGAGTGACAAGTAAAATAATGAACTTAATACAAAATGATTTTCCTAAAAGAATTAAAGTGAGAAAAACCTATTTCATATCTCTCCTCTTTCCTTCCGAAAGGTGGTTTGAGACCCTCAGAGGTGACACCTGGGGGGGGCCATGACTCCTCCTTTGTCACCCAGGGTCCTCCACTGTAGTGGTTCCTCTAGAACTCAGGACTTTTGTAAAAGACACATCCTTGTCCCCCAGCGTGGGCATCCTCTGAAGGGCCCAGGTCTTCAGTGACTGCCCTCCTTTCAGGGTGAAGGGGGGTTACCTGGCCAGGCCTTAGGGCCTCCCTGAGATGTGACTGTCATCCAAAGCCTTGAGTCTGTGACTTCTCTCCCAAACAGCCTTTCTGCTATAGAAGTGCACGTCTCCTGCTATCACATGCTGTGGGTGACTGTGCAGTGTTCAGGGTGGCTTTCTGGAATCTAGAATAAGAACGGAGTGTGTCTCGTGTTTGAATGGACTCCAGAGGGGACACTGAGGAAATGGCCGGTTTCCCTCCAGGTCAGACTGAGCCAAACCCTATGAGACCAGGCCACAGCTTCTCCTCCCCAGCCCCTGACCTCACAGGAGCTGCCGGCAAATGTCCCTGGACTGCCGCTCAAGCATACAGTAAAGTTACGAGGGCTGAGCAGACAGAGCTTGACCAGACATGCTGGCATGTCTGTGCGTGGTCATGGCCAGAGATGATGAGGTTGTTTGCTGCAGAAACAGCAAAGTACAAAACCCTAAGACTGAGATAATGACCAGAGCACTCCAGATTCCCAGACACACAGTGTGAGCCTGGGTGCTCCAGACAGACAGCACCCAGGGGAGACAGAGATGGAAGAGAGGTGAGAGATCATTGTTACATAGACACATGTGTCAGTCAGCTCTTCTGTCGCTATTGAAATAACTTAAGAGAGGACGGATGTATTTTGGCTCCGTCCATGGTCAGCTGGCCCCATGGCTTTTAGACCCGTGGCAAGGCAGAAGCATCATGGTAGAAAGACATGGTGGAAGGAAGCTGCTCACCTCATGGGAGCCAGGAAGCAGAGAGCCAGACAGGAAGGGGCCAGGAACAGGTGTATCCTCCAGAGTCACACCCCAGTAACCTACTTCCTCCATCCACAGCCTGGAATATTCAGCTATGAGACCTGTCAATGGATTGACCCATTGATGGGTCAATGGGTCACTTTTCAATAGTGCCACCAGCTGCTGGGACCAAGCCTTCAACATATGCCTGTCGGGGACACCATATCCAAGTCATAACAGAGGACAGATGATAAATAGATGATAACTAGCTAGCTAGATGATAGATGATCAATAGATGATAGAGACACAGACCCTCGCTGACACTGCACCTCAGTCACGTGCTCCAAACAGTGAGCACACGTAAAAAAGGTCATAACTCTGAGCCTTAGTCTCCCTGTCTGCACAATGGGAGCAATGCTATCTCCTTTGCAGAGTTACTGTGTGACGTGTAACCGAGCAGGCATTCATGGGAATGGTTACCCCGGAGCTGTGTCTCAGCAGACTGGAAAGCGCCTGCTGTGGCCTGGCACTGTCGCTATACAGGACTTCTCCACCATGTCACCTGTTGGCTGAGGCCTGGAAGCTGAGGGTACTCATTTACATGTCTGGAATAATTCCTGCACCCTGGACTTGAGGCTCTTATCCCAGAGCCCAGGCCTGGACAAGGAGGCACGGGAGTCACTGCAGAAATGACAGCTTTCAGGAACAGAGGGCACATGGCCTTCCTCAGCTCCACACGGGGTGGAGGGAAGAAAGTCCTGCTGGTTCCGAGTCTGGATGATGGACCAAGGGTGAGCCTGCCTCTCAGGGCTGGCTGCTGGCTGGCTGGACTGCAGGTCATCCCAGGGGAGCACAGGAGGGGTGTTCTCGATGGAGCTGGTGGGGCAGGTCCACTCTAGACTGTTCTTCAGAGACTCCATGTTCCAGGGTAACTGAGCAGCCTCCCCGTGTCTCCTGAGCAAGAGGAGGGCCTCCCAGGGGACAGAGGGAGCTCCCTCCAGAGTCTTCACGGCAAAGGCCAAGAGTACAATGCACGGCAACTGTTAGAAGCCCCTCAGCCAAGAGGAAGGTGTACAGAATGACCCCAGGTGCACACCAGCCAGGCAGGGACCAAAGGAGTACACGGACTCAGTCACACAGCTCGTGACCTTCAGTGACTTTCTTTGGGGACAGGAGCAGTATGGATGTGTCCTGTGAGTACCTGGGAGCCCACAAAGTGACCCATGCTGGGGAACCAGCCTCTAACCACCCAAATCACAGATAAGAAAAAACGATTCTACCTTAAATACACATCTTTATCATCATCACAGTCGTCACTATCAACACAACCAGTCATCATCCCATCACCACCACCACCAGGTAACGAATTCTCCTTTATGTCCTGGGGACAATGACCCCAGGACAAGGTCTCTCCACTCTGGCACTGTTGGCATTTGGGGGCTGGATAACGTTTTGCTGTGGAGGCAGCAGGACACTGTAGGACATGACTTCCCTGGCCCCATCTACTAAATGTCAGCAGCAACTGCCACCCCCGTTGTGACAACCAGTGGTATCTCCAGATGTTGCCTAGTATCCCCTGTGAAGCAGAATTGCACCTGGTGAGGCCTGCTCCTGAGTGACCGCTTGTTCCTGCTCTGAACTCAGGGTCCCACACCAGCACTCCCAGCCTCGATATTCAACACAAAATGTGTGTGCCTGTGTCTGCCTGTCGTGTGCCTGTTCAGACTTCTATGTAGCCTCCCAGGGACGTTCTGCAGCAGTGGACATCACAGATTATTTTAGCATGTGGAACGAAATTGGAAAATGCAAGTCCTCGTGACACCTGTGAAACCCCAGGTAGACTCACCAATACAGACCTGCTTAAAGGACAGAAAGTTATAGCGACTTGTCTCCCTTCTCATTACTCTAAGTGACAAACTGAAAGACTCATTTTAACCACATGCCAGACGTGAATTCTGAAAACGCATCTGAACATCGCCTTTGGCTCCATTCTGCTCAGATAGCAAAGAACACCCTGTGTTCTCCGGCATCACTGCTGAGTTCCAAAGATGCCCACACTCACATGGGACCTGTCCTCCAGTGTGGTAGATGGACGTTTGGAGTTGACAGATAAGCTTTGCTCCCCCAACTGCAAGGAGACAGGAAAGGGCGGCAGTGGTGCTGGGGGATGTGACAAGCTGCAGACATCCCCGGAATGGCGCAAAGGCTACTGAAGAGCTGCAAATGGCACAGCCGCTGGGAAGTCTGCGCCAGCCTCACTGCTTAATCTTCACTTTCCACTTCTCTGATCTGCGCTTTGATTAGCTTTTCACTTCCTCTGCTGCTTGGATTTGTCGCTATTAATTTGCAGGAGAGGTCCTGGTGCCTTTATTCCAACTGCTTTTCTCACCCCAGTGGCCTTCTGAAAAATTGCCTCTGTGTCCAATCCCACCTAAGGCAGCCACAGGCGGTGGCCAGGTGAACACAGAGGCACAGAGGGCAGCCTGTGCACCTCAGGCAGGAGAGGGGCTGAGACCAAGAGCCTCCAAAAAGAGAGGCAGATGCAGTCCCCCCCCCCCGAAACACCGCAGCCTCCCATCTGTGAGACAGCAGGAGAGACACAATGCCCACTGAACACTGACGGGGACCAAGTGCAGGTAGACAGAGCAGAGACTGGGGATTCTGAGAGGAAACTGAGGCATGGGATATACCCAGGAAGCACATCCTCCTGTTTCACCCCAAACTTTCATCTTGAACCTTCCAAAGTCTCCTCTCTGCTCCAGGGTCCCTGCCTCCTGTCTCAGCACCGTCACTATACCTGAGGTTGCAGCTCTGGGCTCTTACTCCTCTTTTCAAAAATCTTGGGGTCTGAGCCCAAATTCCCCATCCCCTCTCACATGAGCTCACCCTGCTAATTCAAACGTCAGGAAGATGGGACTCATGGCCTCATGTGCACACGTCTTCCAAATGTCTTCTAAAGCAAGAATACACGACCACTCCGGGGACAACCACACCACGTACCCCAGGCTGAAAACCAAAGACTTAGTTTCCATCTTTACCCCTCCAAGAAAAAGAGAGGTAAAAGGATACGCGAAGCCCTCTTAGCTCTGGCTGAATTGCACAATTTAAGCTCCCTGGTCTAAATTACCATGTAGCACACCAGTCCTGCCAATTTTCTCAAAACCGAGTTACAATCCACCTACATAGTGGTTTGGCTTATTGGCCTCTGGAGGTCGAAAGCCACTTGTTCCTTTTAAATAGCAGGCTTCACTTCTAACCGGGATCCTTCAACTCTTCAAATCAGTTCAACCTAGACAAAAAGTTAAATGCAGCCAACAGCTCACAGACCTACAGAGACTTACTCCCAGTGGCTCAGATGAGCAGGGTAACTGGCCAAGCCCTGACCAGAGGCCTGCAGGGCCTCAGAGACCTTGGAACTTGACCTCTTTCTGTGTGACCTCCCAGCACAATGACCTGCCCCAGGACCATTTGGAATGAGCTCCTTTGGCCCAGTCAGCTTTTTATTCAGATATGCCTTCACACGAATCAAGTTATTACATTATCCAGCATTTAAACTGATTTTACAAGAGTAACCACACAAACAAAAACAATTCTACAAACATGTATAGAGATGTGTGACAGAGGCTCCCCTGCTCCCCAGGCCCATTTCCCTTCTCCCTTTGGGTTGGAGGGGCCACTGTGCCCCATCCTGTTACGGTTATGTAAGACCATGTGACTGGGGGGCGGACCAGCAGGTGCTGCCTCAGGGCCAGGGCACTCACCTGCCAGGCGAGCTCCTCCAGGGCTCTGACACTCCTACCTCAGAAATGAGGGTTCTCAGGACCAACACAGCCAGGATCCTGAGGCAAGACATGGAAGAATGACTGCACAGGATGCCCAGTGGCCTGCATTGGATTTGCTCAAATGAAGAACAAGCCTTTGACTCATGATCCTGAGAGGTGTGAGGACTGCAACACACCTGGGCCGTCCTGACCAAATCCAGCTTCTACTGTGTCCCAGCCCAGAGTCCACATGCCCTACCCACCTACCCATGCAGAGCGCTCAACAAACCTATTATTAGTACTCCCAGTATTTCCACTTTCAAGATGGGGAAACTGAGTCTGGAGATGTTTGGTTGGTGTTCTGGGGCCACACCTCAGAGCTCAGGTTCCTCCTAGGCTTGTCTATCAAGTGTCCTGCTGTTTGCACAGCCAGGCTGGCCCTTCGGGATGCCCCCTACCTTCAGCAGCACTCCCGTACTCTCCCTACTCTCTCTTCTGTGTGGCCTAGCCCCACAGAACCTCCAAGCCGTTTACCCCTCCTCCTCTTGTCTCCCACTCCTCCAGTTCAACCCCACGGCAGCCCAAGCTCACTCCATGTTGTCCCGCATCATTGGCATTTCAAGTGTCAAGGACCCTACCTACTAGGGTCTCAGAAATAAGACAGTCCAGTCAACACTGAGACCTGACTGAATGGAAGCCAATGTCCAAATATTGAACCCACTGTCCTGGCTCACACTCGCCAGTCTCCAAATGATCCACACTTGGAAAACTTCAGCTCAATTTATAAAGCAGTTGTGTGTTTATTGCTTATTGAACCCTGTGGACATGAGTTGAAATCGTATGGCCCATATCACACGTGTACACATGACAGTGTGTGTACAAATGATAGTACGCATGTGCTCACGAACTATCCCACATGACCATAAACTTGATGGCAAAACAATGGCAAAATAGCTCTAACAATATGACAATAGTAAAGGAGATGACGATGGTGACAATGGTGAAGATCGATGACAGTGATAGTGATGATGATGGTGATGACAATGATGGTGGTGGTCGTGATGACGACAATGATGGTGGTGGTGGTGACAGCAATAGCAATGGTGATGATGATGATGGTGATGGTGGTGATCATGCTGGTGCTGGCGGGAATAGTTGATGAAGATGATGGTGAGCGAGGTGGGAATGGGACAATGATGGTGATGATGGAGGTGATGGTGACAGTAATGATGGTGATGACTAAAAGGGGCCATGATGAAAGACTGTGTCCTCCAGATCCACTCATTGGTCTGGGAAGTGCAGCCCCATAGACTTTCTTCTTGTGATAAATGCCACCAGGAGAAGGTGTAGCTTGTCATGAGGACTTGAAATGAGGAGACCTAACTGAGGGGTGGTGCGAGGGCTTTCCAGGAAGAGGACATCCAGGCTGAGCATGGAGGGCATGTCAGTCGTCCACAGGCAGAACCACAGTGTAGTAGGAAGGGAGGACAGACGGGAACTAGGGAATAAACTCTAAGAAGCCTCTGACCCACCCCACCACCAAATCTAAGTGACAGCTGAAGGGGACTGGAGAACACAGCATAAGTGGGATGTTGCCAGTGACCACACTGACCGTGTGACTTTGAGTTCAACTAGTTCCAAGCTCAGACTCCCCTCTACCCTGTGATCTTGGACATAATAATTGTGAGAATCAGCTTAGGCTGGGTGTGTTCTATCAAAGGATTTGATCAGTGACCACTGCTGTTACAAATGTCAGTCTCACTAACTCACTTCCCATATGCTTCATGGACTCTGCTTAACCTGGTAACAGTTTCTACAAAGAACAAAGCCAGGCAAGTTCCTGTTTCTGCTAGATGCTCTGGTTCCAGAGCTGATAATCTAAGACAGTTATTGCTTCCCTGAACGTTTAAACTTCTTGTCTGCTTTCCCTGACCTGCCCACTTTCCAATTAGCTAAACACATAGACTGTGAACCCAAAACCTGCCCTATCCAGAAGAGGGGCAGCATTGCACTAGAGATAAAACCCAAGTGGACTTCCCACCTGGTGTGCTTGCTAACCGTACTCTGTGGCTCACCCTTCTATGGAAGTAAATTTTACCTTGCCTATTGTGGAGTTGTGTGATTTCTCTTGCGACACCCCAATATCCCGGATTTATTTCTAACAATAATGAACCTTGGGATCCTTCAGTTTCTTCCCCTATAACATGGTGTGTTAATCAGCCTCCCACTACTGTTACAAAGTACCTGAGATAATGGATTCACAAAGAGAAAAGGTTTGTTTTAGCTCACCGTTTCAGAAGTTCCTGTCCTTTTTCAGTTGGCCCCATTGCTCTGGACCTGAGAAGTCATACTACCCTGTGGTGGGAGCGCATGGCAGAAGAAACTTGTTCACCTCATGGCCAAAGGGACTGGGGTCTTGCTGTCCCTTTCAAGAGCACATCACAACGACCTAAGACTTCCCATGAGGCCTTGTCTCTTAAAAGGTCCACCATCCCCAGTAGCACCAAACAGAACCAAGCCTGAATGCATGGACCTTCGGGGGACACTCCACAGCCAAACCATTGCAAACAATGCTCCCACCATCGGGATTAAATTTTTAAAAAGTCATATAAAGAATGTGGTGTGTACCAGCAGAGGAAGGGGAACAGCAAAGCTGGAGGAGTGGAGGGAGAAAAACAGCAGAGATCCTTAGGAAGCCAGAGGAGACAGGTTTTGTTCCCAAAGTCGTGTGCTGATGTTTGGAGGCAGGGCCTTTGGGAGAGAATTAGGATATGATGAGGTCATGAAGGTGGCCCCAGGATGACACTGGTGGCTTTATAAAAAGAGAGACCCAAGCTGACACACACTCTGTCTCACCAGGTGATGTTCTCACCATGTCAGGATGCATCAAGAGGCCCCCACCAGAAGCTGAACGGGTGCCAGCACACACTCTTGGGCTCCCCAGAACTGTGAGCCAAAGAAACCTGTATCTTTATAAATTACTGTCTGTGGTATTCAGTTGTAGCCATGGAAAATGGACTGAGACAGACTTCCAGAAGGAAGCAATGAGTTTGTTATAGGGAGACCAGTGGTAAGGAATGCAGATGACTGGTGTTTAGAGTTGTGTGTGTCTCTATGTGTGTGTGTGTGTGTGTGTGTGTGTGTGTGTGTGAGAGAGAGAGAGAGAGAGAGAGAGTGGAGGAGATAAGAAGTTGGCTGTCCTCTGTTTGGTTTCCATTCTCTTTGTTCTTTGTTCTGTTTCTGTTCACCCAACAACACTCGATGTACAAAGAACAATGGGGAGGGCTTAAGTGAAATCTCGACTCAGACAACTGGTTCACCTTCACGTAGTTTCAAACTCCATATGGGTAAACTTCAAATGATAATACTCAACTCAGAGTTTCCCTAGAAAAGCAAGAATGTCACCCACAGGCGTCACAACAGCCCATCCATTATGGTGGTGATAACTGTTGAGACCATCACTACATCTGACCCACCAGATCGAAAACAATGACAAGTTCAGGGCTGTGGCTGGTAGTCATTTTTATTAATTTAATGTGTAATTATCACAGCAAGTTGATGTTTGGGTATAGAGTTACAAATCTTGGCATGCACATGACCACCCCAGGCAGAACACGGGACAAGTGTGTGATCCCAAACTCCCCAGTGCTCACAGCTCCCCTCCCCTCCCCTCACCCCACACCTCCTTTCCACCACCCCCTCCTCGCCCACATCCGAACTTTTGCTCAGTTCTCACCACTACACTTTCATCTTACCAGAACACCGCACAGATGTCCCCACAGGTAGCACACAGCCATTTGAGCTGACTTCCTCCACAGCATCATGGCTACAAGATTCACCCAGGTGTCACAAGTGTCAATCACCCCCTCCTTTCATTGCCAAGTAGCATTCTAGTCCATGGATGGCCCAAAGTTTATTTAACCAGCACCTGTTCAAGGCTATTGAGCTTGCTTGCCTCTTCTTGGTTGTGTTGTTTTCATTTTGACATTGTGAATAGAGTTCTAGTCACACTTATGTACGGATCTGTGTTGGCACAAGAGTCACCAGCACACTTGGGTAAATGCCCAGGAGTGGGGTCATCAGGCCATGTGGTCAGTGGACATTCAACTTTGGAAGGAACTGCAGGGCTGTTTTCTGAAGCAGCATCACCATTTCACATTCCTGCCTGCGGAGTGTGAGCCTCCTGGTTTCTCTGCTTTCTTGCTGGACTCCCCATGTCTGGAAGATGTCACATCTGAACCCCAGCAGGTCCCCGTGTCTGACTGCACCTGAAGGGCCAGGGCTGGAGCAGCACAACAGGACAGGAGACCCAGTTTCTTCAGCTATGGCTTTTAGGATTACAATGGGAAATGACAGAGACAAAGAGGAGGAGCCCATGGATTAAAAGATCTGAGTGAAGCCACCTGTGGAGGCCTCGCCTGTGATCCTAGGCCTCCGGAGGGGGAGGCAGGAGGATGGAGAGTTCCAGGACAGCCCAGGCTACACAGCCAGACCACATCACAAAAAAAGAAAAGAAAAGAAAGCCTTCGGCAACGTGAAGACAATTGTATAGACCCTAGCAGGTCATGGTTTCCACTAACGAACTGAGAAAAACCGATGGTCAGAAACAGCGGTATCTGAGGCTATCAGGAAACTCATAAGTTTAGGGACAGTAAAGCCATGGTCACGCTTTAAAAAATAAAACTTGTGTTTTAGAGGCCTGTGTCCATTTATTTGAGAAGAAGATGATGTCTGAAATTGACTTCAAAACAGTCGGGGTAGAGGAAGTCAGGAGGCCCAGGAGCATTGGTTATGTGAACAGAGTAATTTTGCGTAAGCATTCTTGTGCCGCACACTGACATGTTGGTCAACAATGGGCCACTTTTTGTCACCGCGATGTCCCAGCAAGCCCGGGCTGACGCAGGTGTGAGCGCTGCCGGCCCTGCCGTGCGTGGTGCTCGCTGGTGATAGTAAGTGACTGTGGTACATGTCTATGTATTCACTGCACAGCGTACAGAGGTTTTCCAACCAGGAAAGCAGGAAAAGCTAAAGGCACATTTGCTCTCCAAAACGCTGCAGACGCAGAGGATGCAGCCAGCCGGGGACTGGTTCAGGCGTGGGCATGCCTCACTGTTGGGCTGAGGATCTAGAGTTAGCCAGGTGTGAAATAGGGCTGGTTACCCACATCTCAGCGGGGGCTAGGACACCTGGTAGCAATTTGAGGGGAACCCAATGCACCCCTCCTGGCCAGTCCCGGGAAGGGCTCAGTGGGGAAGGGACTGTGCCTGCTTCAGTGGTTGCAGCCCACAGCCCATCCTGGTTGATGAGGCTAGACCAGGGTGGCCTCCCTTCCTCACTGTGGCCTCCTGTTACCAAACAGATGAGCACAAAGCCATGCACTCGTGGCAACCACTGTCAGCTTGTGTTTGTCCCAGAAGGCAGACATCAAGCTACTGAAAGCAAAGTGACAAAAACACCCTCCCCATGCAGGGAGGGGGGCACCTGCCACTGATGACAATGTGTGTGGCTACCCCTGTGACATCGTCCCATGACACCACAGCCCACAATATGCACCAAAGGTGGCACACTCTCCTCATGTGACTCGTCCGTGAAAGGGACACTCACAGGGTTGTGGACCATGGACAAGTCACCCGCATCACATGGCAGAGAC
The DNA here is from genome assembly GCF_047511655.1 of Castor canadensis. Classification (NCBI taxonomy): domain Eukaryota; kingdom Metazoa; phylum Chordata; class Mammalia; order Rodentia; family Castoridae; genus Castor; species Castor canadensis. The sequence goes on from NC_133393.1 coordinate 157,856,190, forward strand.
GGGTGGCCACCCTCACCTTCAGGTGAAGGTCAGAGCCAGATCCACAGGGCCCTGAGATCCCACAGAGGCTGCCTTCTCCTGCACTGGGGCCCAGGGAGAGGATCCCAGGGTGCAGACTTCCATACACCCCAGCATCAGTGCCCGGCACCGTCCAGCGGCACCTCCCTCCGTCACTCCCAGAAGACCTTGATGAAAACAGGCTGAGCTGAGCCTCCTGCTGAGTCGAGACCCTAAGCTGAGTCAGCCAGCGCTGACTGTGGGCACAGGCATGCAGACTTCCTGCCTCGCCTTCCCACCGCATCAGGGCTGAGGGGGCTGAGTGCAGAACTCCCTGGAAACAGTACTGGTACTGCGGCCAGCCACCGCTTTCCTAGAGGCTGTGTGGACACAGGTGGAACTCCTGGATCACTGGGCCCTATCGCAGTGTCCTCACCAGGGTGAGGACAGGTGGCAGGGGACAGGTGGAGGCGGTTTTGATTGTCATGACTGGGGGAGCTGCTGTACATAGCACATGACCAGGAATGTGGTTCAGCTTCCCACAACACTCACAGCTCCACTGCAGGGCATCGTCTGCCTACACCGTCAGAGGTGCTGAGGCCAGGAATCCCTGCCCTGATCACCTGGCACAGGTTCACCTTGGCACCTGGTCATGCAGCAGGCACAGGACGCACCTGGAGCCAAACAAGCTTGTCAGCACTATCCACAAAGAGAGGGCCAGTCCAGGAACCCCTGTCTGGAGAAGCAATGAAGCAGGCAAGGGGGTGTCCATTGCCAATGCCAGAGGGGCCAAGTCAGTGCCCCTCTGCCCCCAACCACCCTGTTCCTTGGTTTTCTTTGGTTTAAAGATGAACGAAGGAATTGATCAAATTCCCTAGGTCCTCTGAGAAGTGAGGGTGTTCTCTGGCCCCATCTGCTGAGGCTGCAGCCTCAGCTCTGGGCTTCCCAGGCATCCAGTCACAGCCCCCTACACCTCAAAACTGCAGCACAGCCCTTGGTCCTCCCTGGCTCTGGAATTTTATCACAGAGTTATTCCGTGCACACAAACAGGAAAGAAATATTTCACTTTGCTCCTGAGAAAGGTGGCACTTATCTGAGGACCTTCACAGACCAGCTACTTGTCACCCAAGACAAATCAGGGAGACTTGGGAGCAAAGCCACTGGCGTGCCTGAGTCTGGTGGGCTGGGCGGGGGAGAACAGGGGGCAGCGGAGGGGCTAATTGCCAGTATTTTGTTATTATTTGGCCATCCTGACATTTCACAGATCATTTGGCTTCACAATTACTTACAACTTCATCTTAGAGCCACTTAGGGAAAGCGGTGGAGGGTGACTCCATTATAGGAGAGACAAGGTTTTTGTCCACAGACGAATGGTAAATAACTCCCCTCGCCACCTGCACCTGGCTGCAGGTGCCATCTCTCTCCTCCCCGAGCAGGGGAGCTGCTGTGGACTGAATGTCCATGTCCCCCAAAATTCACGTGTCAAAACCTCACCGTACAGGGAATGGTGTTAGCAGGTGGAGTCTCGGGGTGGTGATAGAGACCAAGGTGGACTAAGGAGGTCCTAGAGGGAGTGGTTTTCAACTTGGGTCACCAGGTTGCTGAAGTTGTCACAGAAGAGAATGTCAGGACACGTCAAGGCAGAGACCAGCAAAGTTTATTAGTAAAGCAAAGCAAACGAAAGTTCATGGGGAGCAGCACAGGAGCAGGCACTGGGGTGGGGGGTGCTCCAAGTCAGGGGAACTTACACCAGGGAAAGCAGACCAGATGGTTAAAACACTCCTGTACCTATGTGCTCCAGGCACCTGGTATGTCCCAGTCATTCCTCTCACCAAGGTGTTCTCAGGCCATGAGATCAGCCCAGACACAGGAAGTTAATTTGGGGTCTCCTGGATTACTACCTGCTGCATACAAATAGCTGCCCCGATCCCTGCCTCTTTTTTGTGACTCGTAATGACCGCCCTTCAGACCAGGGAGGGGCCAGGCAGTTTTCTTAAAGGTCTGAGTGCTAGTTCCCAGGCACAATCACCATCGGAACAAGGACAAGGGTGGGGACTGGAAGCCATTTTTGCTGCTCAGTGAAGGAACATGAAGCCCAAAGAAAAGAGAATGGCACTGTGCTCCTCTAGTCAGGATGCACATCAATACACAGCTGGTTTGTCCTGCCCTGAGGTCACGGGGCGAAGCCCCCCGAGTGGGACCAGTGCCTCTGTGAAAAAGGCTCCCGATGTGTGCCAATGGCTGACTCATCCCAGAAGTGAGGACTCAGGAGAAAGTCGCTCATAAACCAGAAACTGGCCCCTGCTCTCATCCAGTCTGCCAGCACTGGTCTTGGACTTCCACCTCCAGAGCTGTAAAAATCAAATTTCTGTTGTTTACAGACACAAGCCTGCGGCATTTTGCTCCAGCAGCCAAAAGAAACCAAGACAGGAGCTGTCGTTAGCTCCTTGTCTGACCAAAAAGAGTGTAGAGTCAACACTGTGATTCCTAAAGTTGTCTTTACTTTTTAAGGTCAGGGCTCTTGATGTTCCCTGTGGACTTACACTCAATCCCATCCTCCACTCTGCACCTCAAGTCTGGGAAGGAGGTCCCTCCTGTCAGGTCTCTAATCCTTGCCACACCAAATGGGCACAATAAACACCAGCCCTTCTCAGCCAGATCCTCAGATAATCGCTTTAGGCCTTGCCAACCCAAATGTTTGGGACCTGGGAAGAATAAAAAGAAAGAGCTTGCCAAGCGGTCCCCAGCAATCCATCCCTGGACTGGACCACGTTCCTCCTGCTAGTCCACTCCTGTGATTTAGCAAAAGACACTCACACTGAAGCGTAAACAGTAATTCAGGCAGTTTACTCTGGAAAACAAAAGCAGGGCGCAGCCAGCCTGCTTTACAGCCTTCCCTCCACCATCAGAAAACCCAACGGCAATTATACCGACCACAATTTAAAGAGCTCGTGTGTCGGGACTAACGTTTGGTAATGGAATTGCATGGTCATTTGCATATGGTGTTCTTGTCGGAAGGTGTGCTCCAAATTTATTGGGTATTTTTATTCAACTTCTGTGGCTGAGTTCCGAAAATTTGGTGTGCGTATCTTGTAGAGAGGAAAAACCCTCAGCATTGAGATCAGGAAGATGAACGGCATGGAGGCGTGGAGGAGGACTGCAAGCAGACAAGGTCATGGTGTGATGAGCACAGGGTGTCCCTGGAAAAGCAGACCAGGGGAGCAGACGACCCCAATACTTCCCACACTGAGCCAGAGCCCCTCGGTCTGAGCGACTCTGAGGCTCGAGCTGGAGAGGGCTCCGTGCAGGAGCACCTGCGCTCCTGACCCAGCCCCACACCGGCCGCGTGGCAGGGGGTGGTGGAGGAGGACAGGGACCTCAGTGGGCACAGCAGCCCTGCTGCCCAGAGCGTGCAGCCCAGCCCTGCAGCTCCAGCAGTGCAGAGTGTGCTGGATGCAGTGTCAGCCATGCCCAGCGAAGCTGCTGAGTGAGAATCCACACTTTAACAAGAGCCCTGATGGCTGCACTGAGTTAAAGACGCCCTGCACTCATCCAGAGGTCAGGACAAGGTTGCCAGGGGCAAGAAACACACTTGCAGGACACCAGCTCCCCTCCAGCCTCCTGGGTCTATCAGGAGCTCACAGCTTCATGACGTACACCTGCCTTCAATATCTCAGTGAACTCCATATCATTCTGGTCTAGTTGAGGATACCGGTTGTGGCCATCTCGATTGACTTTATGACCTACTAACCAGTGGTGGCCCAGGGTCACCAACTCCGCTCTAGAATTTTATCCTGACAGTGTTAACATCAATTATCTTTGGAATGTACTGAGCATGTCCACGAACTCACAAAACAAAGCAGACAATGCCTGAGCCAAATGTAAAGGAAGACAGAAGAGTTGACAGAGCGTGAGAGCCAGTTTTTACCTCCAGGTCACTTGTGAATTTGGAGTGACTTCAAGTGTCATGGCCTTCTGCAGGCACAGCTGGAATCCTCCCCCCACCTGGCCCCCAGAGGACTGTGTTTCTGGTGGATGGCAGAAACACCAGCAGCACGGGGAAAGGCCCTCTGAACTGTTAGGACTGCCTCCCCCACAGGGACTGATACCCCAGGCTCACACAAATTGCATTGTCTAGTTAAAAGGTCAGCCATATTGGTTGGACCATATTTTCCTCCAAAACCCCAGAGAGACAACCATTAATATGCAGGACTCCGTCACCCCATGACTACAGCAGCTCCCACAGAGCAGTGGGCTGTTCATGGAGAAAGGAGCCACACGGGGGAGCAGGAAAGAGGGAACAGTGGGCGAGAGACGGCAGGGAAAAGATGGAGGAAGGGAAAGCGGACAAAAGACATGAGCCAGGACTGCGTCTGAGAAGTAAAGTGGGGTTGTGAGCTGAACAATGAGCGGGCAGACGGTTGTTGAAATAGTATCTCCCTGCATGGATTTACTGCCTAGTTAGACAAAGCTGAGAAGGGAGGAGGAGGAAGAGAGGAAAAATTAGGAAGCTAGACGTTAGATCAGAATAAATTAGACAGAAACACATCCCGAGAGACAAAGCACAAAGGGAAAGGGGTCAAGAAACAGGCAGCGCGAGAAGCTTAGCCTGCACTTGTGGAGGTGCAGAAAGAGAGGAAAGAGGCAGACAGTATTGACGGGCAACGTTTCAGATAGCGATTGTTCAACCGCCTCATTAAAATGCAAGGCAAGCAAAAGTACCACTGATTCCAAAAAGCCAAGTAATTCCAAACCGAATAAACCTGAGCACAGTTTTGCTCAGAAACCTCAGAGCAAAATTACAGGAGTCAAAGCTAAAGAGTACGGAGATGGCCGTCAAAGCACATTGAGCCTCAGCACGGAAGCAGGGAGATGGCTGGAGCAGATCCAGCGTGTGGAGATGAAATAGATAAACCTGGGAAGTCTGCAACTGCAAAAATCACCTTTCAACTACAGGGGCGAAATAAAGACTCTTCAGAAAAGCCAACGCCGTGTGGTTGTACCAACAGATTCTCTCTAAAATAAACTAAGCGTTCGTTTCATGAAGAAGGACAGGTCTGAAGTGGGAGGAGGATTGAGGCAGAAAGAAATCAGCAAAAATGGAGCAAACTGTAAAAAGCAACTGTGCAAAACTACAGCAAGAGTAGAGCGACAAGTGATGTTACAAGACGGGAACTTTTGAGTTTGCACCGACTACGGGAAAGAAGCCAGGGGGACTTCTGCAATTGGCGGGGATGTGCTATAAATTGACTAAGTGCAGGAGACAGAAAACCTGTGGATTAACCACTGAGATAACAGAAATGCTGTAAGCACGGTCCAATCTGTTAGAGAAAAATCTGAAAGAGAAAAAGGTGCCAGTGTGGAATAAAGCAGTAACGGAAAGAGAAAAAGAACGATGGAAACTGCAGTTATAAATCCAGAGGTGCCGCTGACTCAGACAAACGTGCCTCGAATAAAATCCCCATTTGAAAGGCAAAGACAATCGAGATGAATTTCACAAACCCCATTGTGGTCCGCTAACGAGAGAACAAGAAAGACAAACAAGCTCTGAAACAGTGACAGACCAAAAGCGGTGGTGTCTGCTTATGCTGATATCAGGAGGGAAAAGAAACTAGGAAATGACTGTGAGCTGTTAAAGCCCTCAAGTCACCGAAGTTCCTACCTCATGTGACGTCAGCAGAGGGTCACGGTGACAGCAGCACCCTCGGCACGTGAGGGAGAGGGAAAACAATCTAAGCATACAAAGACCCAAAGGCCCAGATCAAGGGCTGCCACTGTAAATACACCACTCGTGCCGGCAAAAGTGGCCCCCACTTTCTGCTCATCAAAGGACACTGGCCACACAAACAGGCCAGCAGAGAATCGGAGAACAGATTTGTAACACACGTAAAGAGAGATCCTCTCAGAGCAAAGCGTGCACACTTCCCAGTAGTATGAGCAGATAACTGGATGAGAACTGGGCAAAAGACTAGCTGACATTCACACAGGAAGCTACGTGACACTTCAAAAAAATGCTACACACCCGTCACCAGAGGAATGCAAACACGGCCGCGGGAATTTGGAATTATTCCGACTGGAAAGCCGAGGGCGCTGGTGAAAAGTGGGCGGCGTGCAGGAGGCTGGGCTAGGAGTAAAAGCACTGTAATGGAAATGAAGACCCCTTCATGGGCCCCTCAGGACAGGACGCAGTGAGAAGAGTCACCCGCTACATGTAAGCTAGGGGACAGCACTGCCAAAGACGCAAAATGTGAAGGAACTAGAACTCTGTCATGGCACACTGGATGAAAAGTGCCAGCCCCACCTTGGAAAAGACTCGGACCCTTCCTGTGAGGGTAAGTGTACATTTCTGACCAGCAATCCTACTGCCAGGCCCACATCCAAGAGTACTGGAAACGTATGGCCACAAAGACTTGTCAAATACATTCACAGCTGCCTTATTTACCGTATCTAATTGTCTATCCGATACAATCGTCTATCAACAAACAGGTAAAAATGTAAACATCAAAACATGAAGTTTCAGCAAGGAGGCAGAACAACTGGAGTTGTGCGTGTACCACTTGTGGAAGAATTCTGGAGCGGTCACTTTGGAAAATAACTGGCCCTTGTCAGACGCGCTGAATTCGAGCTGGACTTCTGCTCAGGCGATTCCGTGACGAGGGGAAGTCCTGGCACACATCTTGCCTGTGTGCATCCACAAGCACACACAAGGACGTTTACAGCACAAAACTCGACATCCGTCCGTCCAGAATAAATTAGTGAAATACGAGTGCGTGTTCAATGGAGATGAATGTTCGTGACAGGAACAGCATCACCGAAAGTCAGGACGTAAGCCAGGCTTAGAGGTGGCCCTGCCTCACACGGTGTGATTGTTTTCAGAAAATTCAAAACTGAGCAAAATGTGCCCGTATTCTTAGGATAAAAGTCGAGGCTAATAAACACCGTATTTGGATGGGGATGGGGAGGGGCCAGGAGGCTTCTCAGTGATGAGGTTCTGTTCCTAGGCAGTGGGGGTGCTCATTTCTCTTACGAGCTACTTGAAATTTTATGAGTTACTTGCAATTCAGTAAGAACAAGTTGTAAAGCTCTGCCCTCATCGTTAGCCCTCTTTTCTCTGCAGACTTTTTCGGTCGACCAACACACTTCCCTGGAACCTGCTCAGCCTTTGCAGCAACACCTCCCGTCTGCACTGGCGTGGGGAGTAGGGCACTGTTGACCCTCTTGTCCCATGGGTTTGGGGCTGGCTCTGGTGAGAGGGATGTGGTGCATGGGGTGTGGTATATAAGGTCCCATCAGGCATATCTGTCACCCATCGCTGTGGTGTAACAAACAGCACCACACCACAAGGAGCACTTACTCTGTGTCCACTTGTCTGCAGGGTGACAGGTACTCGGGGGCATAACTGGCCTTGGCCCTCACCACAGGCTGGGTCCAGCTCGGCTCTGCTCCTTCACCATCCTAGAGGAAGTGGGTTTTTCTCAGGACAAGTGAGGCGTGAACAGCTGCCAACTCCTGCTGCCCACTCACACTCCATTGTCCAAAGCTGACTGAGCCACGGTGGCCCTGCATTTTCAGTGTACGCTCCAGTGGGATAGGGATGACCTTACTGCCTGCAAGATTGCTTCTGGGTGTGTCTGAGGCATTTCTGGACAAGAGAGGCATCCAAGGCAGTGGACTGCACTGAGACCTCCTGCCCCAGTGTGGGTGGCATCTCCTACCCGCGAGAGCATCCTCTGCAGGCTTAAGGAGGTTTTGGTAGAGAGGCTGATGCCTCGTGTCGAAGTCGGGGCACATTTCTGTTCAGGACTCCTAACGTTGAAACACTGGCTCACCGCCGGTAACCTGTGAGCCTGAAATCCACAAGGCAAGCCTCCGCTGTCACATTCAATCCTGTCTCAGGCTCCCATGGGGAGCGTAACCTGTGCAGGAGGCCTGTCACTCGGACGGGAGGGCACAGAGAGCCAGGCAGGCCAGCACAAGTTCACGAGCCACAGGAGGCAGGGGAGCCTCCCCAGCACGTCCTCCTAGGGCTGGCAGCTGACCTTGGGCAGAGTCATGTTCAAGTCGACCACTGACCTGTCCTTCACTGTGGGCTCACCGCACTCCGAGAAGAGGAAGATCCTGTCGGGTTGTCCTGGAGTGAAATATGGACTATTTCTGCCTGTTGCAAAGGCAAGTGCTGGCCTTCCTGCCCTGAGGCTCTCTGCAGCCCGAGCACAAAGGGCACAGGGTTCCACCACAGAACCTCCTGGGCTACCTGCTGGTGTCAGGGACCTGTGTCCAGTGCCCTGGGCCCTCCCCGGCCCTCAGGGAGGCTGCTTCCTACTGCTTGTCGGGGACAAGGCCGCAAGGAGCCAGCCGCCTGTCCCCAGGACGCATGACAGGGGAGGAAGTTCACAGCAGGGTACAGGTGCTCAGCATGTGTGAGGTGCAGTGAGGCCAAGCGACATCAGCCCCAGATGGTGACACAGCGCAAGACACCTCATTCCCCTAAGGCCTTCTGTGAAACACGGACGTCTCTTGTGAGAGGCCATGTGGACACTGAGAGGCCAGCAGGTCAGCAAGGCCACATGCTAACATCTGGGTTTTTCCCTCACTCTCAGGCTCTTGGTGAATGTCCACAACTGCTGTGCCCCAACTCTGGGATGTGTCTCAACTCCTCCCAGCCCACAGCTGCCCTGTCCACTGGGGCCTTGTTTTGGTAGCCAGACCTGCACTTCTGGAAAAGCCTGCATTGGGCTCCATCTCCCCCTCCCACCCTGTCCTGCCACGGCTGCTGTCCAAGGCCTGAGCTCTTCCTGTACATCAGGGGGACTTTGGGGACCAGCAGGGCCAGTGGGTCCAGGCCTCCTGGCAACAACAAGCTGTGTCTGAGGTGTCAGGATAGTTGTTCCATGAGAACAGAAGGAAGAAAGGACCCCGAATCCCTGAGAGAGCAGCCCTCCAGTCCAGACGCCCTCTGTCCTCCAGGGCACACAGACCACAGCAGCCTAAATGGTTGATTTTCTTTCTTTAAAACTCTCCTCCGCTGAGCTCGGTTAATTACAAAACTAGTTCACACTCGGTAATTTTGATTTGCCTCCACCTTCCGGGGCCCAAGTAATTAGACTGTGGCATTCGGGAGCAGTGGGGCGTGACCCGGGCGTCTGTGCGCTGCGTGCAGACCTGAGCCGCTCGCTCCCCCACACCCTGCCCGGGAGGCATCTGGGGACAGAGCCCCCCACAAATTAATTAGCAATTAAAAACTTTATTTACAAAATCAGCTCGTGGGTACACATCTTGTTAAAATGCAAGCTATTATTTCCAGGCGACTTTTTAATAAGGAATGAACAGAAATGCTAGTGATCGACGGTGCACCCTGTGAAAACATCTTCAAAACAATTTGCTGAATATTAATGAACTGAAAATGTCATTTCTGGTCCAATTACTAGAAGTAATTAGTTTTTTTTAATTATGGAGGAAGTGGAATTTTAATAAGGTCAATTTTACAATTACAGTTTAAAAAATACTAATTGTATTGTCATCACATCTCATATAATAAATGGCATTAACTTGCTAACGCCTGCTGATTTTCATGTAAATAAAGCAAAGAATATCATTGCATGAGGCTCCAGGGGGAGTGACATTTTAATGAGAGAAAGTTGGGTCATCTGGGGGTGGGGAGACTTGGGGCTCCTGGGAGGTGTCCTGGAGGTGTCATGGAAACTCTGCACTGCTGTTTACACATGTCACCAGTGCCAGAGTCTACAATCACTAACTGCAGACTCAAAGCAGAGCCAGCGTGGGAGGACGGTGGGCCCCTGCGGTGACATCTCCCCGTGGGTGGCATGCATGGACACCTGGCAGTACCCGGATGAATGCTGGGTCCCCCATCACCGAGCTCACACACATTCAGCTCTTCTGCAGGAGCTTGGAGAGGCCAGCAGGAGGCACTAGGACGCCCCGATCACAGCTGCCTTCCTCAGTCACAGAACTGCTGTCCCTCAGAACTCGGCCCTGGGCCCACTCACCGCCCCACAGCGCTCCGTGTACGCAGGTTAGGCAATGCTTGCCCCTAACACCCTCTCCCCCCACCAGGGACTCCAGGGAACGCAAGGCAGGAGTGAAATCCCGCTCAAGCGGCCCTCAGTTCCTTGACTCCAGGCTGACGCGCCCACCACGGGCTCTGAGCCCTGAGCCCTGAGCCCAGAAAGGCCACTGCAGGCACTGTCTACAGGTGGCCAGAGTTCAAGCTCAGATGGTGCTGTCAGTGTGGCTTGGACATGACTGAGTTCCTCCACGCTCTGTGTGTCCAAATGCAATCCCATTGTGAGGTATTAGAATGGAGACCTAATCTGACTACAGTGTCCCCATTCTAGAGATGGGGACAATGACTGAGCATCGGTGAGGCCCAGCTGGAGGGGTCAAAGCTGACCCGTGGACACACCTCCTGACCCCCGCCTTGAGCGTCACACAGCCCTGCCCCTGGTTATTACCAACCCAGCCATCTGGCTGCCAGTCCCGGCCCCGCAGAAGACAGTGCTGTGAAGCCAGCAAGGCGTCCTCCTCTCAGTGTGAGCTGCAGCTCTGGTCGAGGGCTCCGAGCGTCCTGGGAGCTTCCAACATAGAGTGAAAGCAGCCAAGATAAGGTGACAATGAAAGAGTGCAGCTCTCCCCTCATCCCTCTGTGACCTCCACGGCCCGGGATCGGAGCAGGTGACCAGGAAACATTATCAGAGGGTGTAAATGTTCCAGAGCCCGGGAGAAGGCGGGCAGGGGCCACCTGGGGCTGCAGGTGCTTGGAGACACCAGAACTCCCCCAGTGCCCCACAGCCAAGTGCACAGAGTGACCCTGACCCCGGCTATTTTCTCTGAAGCGTGTGGCCTGTCATCTCATAAAAAGATTCAACCCGAGCTGTAAAACACCTGATAAACGCAGGCTGTCAGGTGCAACCGTGGAAGAGCCTGATGTGGCTTCTGCTCTCCAGGGTCCCAGGGAGGGAGGGGGACTGCCTCCTAGTGGGGGAACAGCTTGTGCCATTAAAATGGTTTGTGGGCTTTTGTTATATCCTTGGAAAAGTCTTGCTGAATTTTAATTACTGTGATTACGATCTATTGATATAATTATTGAGATTTATAAAAGTTTTATTTAAGCATGGATATCCTAGAAATGAATGCTCGCAGGACAATAAATGGCTTTCCTGCCTCTCACAGTGCAGCATCTGTAGGCCCTGGGGACACGAGCGCAGAGCCCAAGGACACTCCCTAGAGTGGCCTCTCCTGGGCCCCAGGCCTTGGGAAGCATCTGCTGCAGGGTGCGTGTGGCAGGACCCGCCTGGCACAGGCTTCCTGGGGTTGGTGGAGGGCGGCTTTGGCATTCTCAGGGCCTGTAAGCATGACAACCCCCAGGAAGGGATAAACCATGAGCATTTGAACCCCTAGGGAGGGGGAGAAGCCATGAAGACCCCAAAGTAGAGAGGAATGGCCCAACAGCACAGTGTCAGGAGGAGGCAACCCTAAGAGCCAGCCTCCAGCTCCGCCCTGGGGTTCATGCATTGCCCACCCTTGCCTCTTGTCCTCCACCAGTGTGTGGGCACCACGCCATCTCTCCGGCTGTCAATCACTCACACCCATAAATGAAGGAAAAGCTGCCAACCCATGCACGGCATCCTTGAATAAATATGCTTTTTAAAAGAAAATCCAAATGCAGAAATTGGAAAGATGAGTAACAGAAATATCAGGATGACTTGCCTCTATCAAGCACAACAAAGTCTAGGCAAAGCCAGGAAGAATTTAGCAAGAAGTATGGGGAATATTGACCACTTTGGAGTTAGGAGAGGGGTCTCAACCAGGACACACAGAGTGTCAGAGACACTCAGACAGTGGGGGACACAGAGCATGGGGGACACAGAGCGTGGGGGACTCAGAGTGTCTGGCCAGAGGGAAGGAGCTGATTGAGTGGCCTCATTACAATTATAGCTCACCATCTAACAAAAGACAACTAAATGAAGTCAAAACACAAGCGATAGGAAAGCAAAGACATTTCCCACATGCATGGCTCCTAGAATGACCCGAAAGATCTGCAGATGGATAAGAAAAAGCAAAATAGCTCCCCAGAAAAACAGGTAAAGGATAGGAACAGGAAATTCACAAACAGGCAATCCATGTGCAAATGGCACACAAAAAGATACCAGATCCCATCTCCATCCACTCAGCAACCCAAAAGGTTAGCAGAAAAAAAAATGCTGATAAAACAAGGTCTTGGCCAGTGGCATTGCTCCCTGGTTTGGACGTGTCACCAGCTGAACTCTTGAAACCGACACTGGCACCATGCTGGAGCCTGAGGACACATTTTCTCCGCAGCTCTGGGATTTACCTCCAGGTGTACATCCTGCAGGGACCCTGGCATGTGCACACAGGACAGACAAGAGTCGTTGTTAGCTCATTGTTCACAACAGAAAACTTCACAGAACACCGATGTCTGCTGCAGAGAACGGAGCGCGAGCTGACTTGCACTGAAGGATGGATACTGACACAGCCATAAAAAAGGAAGGAAGGAAGAGCACATGTCAGGGCAGGCATCTGTGAGACGGACTGCTGAGAAAAAGCAAGCTTTAAACCATGAAATACATTTTGAGCAGATAAGCACTCAAAAAAAGTTTACAAAGTGCAAAATAATTCTTAAAATTCAAGAAGCTCTCCAAAGTAAAAGTATAAAGGCACACATAAGAATTATTAACATCACCCGCAGAGCAGTAGTTTCCAAGGCTGAGAAAAGGAGAGGAACGGGCCATGTCCTCTGTATTGTGTCCAGGCTGTGTCACCAGCAACCACACCTTGACTGAGAGCTCTCTATGGATCACCTCACAGCCCCGGGGGTCCAGAAGATCAGATGCCCAGCCCGGCTCCCCACTCAGGGGCTCACAGAGCTGAGCCAGCAGCTCAGCTGGGCTGTGGTCTCATCTGGAGGCTTGCTGAGGAAAGGTCACTTTCCGAGCTCACCCAGGTCACTGGAGGAAGTAAATTCCCTGGTCTGTAGGATGGAGGGTCACAGCTTACCAACGACCACTGGAGGGAGGTCACTATAAACTCAGAGTCTTTCCTTGCCCCCTGGAGGATGCCATGGTTCCCGAAGACCACCCTGTGGTGCCTGTCACAGCCTTCCCCCACTTGGCCTCAGCTTGTGTTCTGCCCGTCCAAAGCCTTAGGGTCAGCCAAGGTGAGAGCTGGCATGGCCTCAGGAGCCAAAGGCTGGGCTGTGTTCACTGTGAAGGAGGCCTGGGCCTTCCTGACTCCTCCCGAGCTGACCGCACAGCCTCCATGACCGTCCTCCTGGCCTCCTTCTCCCTGTGGGGAACTCCCACACCAGCTCCTTCTGTCTGAGTTTTCCTCTCCCTTCTCATAAAACCACAGGGATGCAGGCATGAGGCACAGAAATAAAAAGGCCACGCCCTCTGCAGGCAGCCCATCGCGCATGGAGCTGGAACCCAGGGGCCAGTGCTCAGCAAGCTGGTCTGTCCCCAGGGGCCCCAGGTGGCCCTGGATCTTGGAGAAGGTAAGTTTGGGGGTGCTGCTGCTATGCCCTGGGCTCCCTCTGCCCAGCCATCTGCTCCAGGCTCCAATGAAGTCCTGGGACTGTGAGGAGAAAGAAGAACCGATTTGGGGGTGAAGACAGTACATCAGAGGACACAGTAATTTTCATTCTGATGGTTGTTTTGCTCTGGTCAACAAAATAGGCCACCTTAATGGACAAAGCGGTGTTTATTTGTCCGTGTCACAGGGACAGAATGGAAATCTACTGCCTGCAGAGAAAGGCAACTGGATGGCATTGAAGCAAGTTATGTGCTTTTAGCATTAAGGGAGTTGTGAACATAACAAGCTGAGCGCGTGCCCCCCAACCTGGCATAAAAGCATCTCAATTTCCCCCATAGACCCCAATTCATCCTGGAGACCGGGCTTAAAACAGCCCAAGAGCTATGGCCACTCGTTGAGTGAATGTTTTGTCCTGGCTGGGAGGGGAGGGGGCTTGGTGACACAGAGCCTGCTGTGCCTGTTAGGGACATGAGCATAGAAAAGAGATGGGCTCATGGCCTTCCTGCTGTGTTTGTCCAAGGCCTTGGGGTGGACTGCATTGACTGAATGCAGGGGCCGTGCTCTTGGAACACATGCATGGGTACATTGTGCACAGGTACACACAAGTAAACCACACAAGCACACACAGGCGTTACATACAAATGCTGCACAAACAGGGAAAAAACAAGCAAAATAGTGAACCCACTGCTTCTGACCTCTGGAAAACAAAGCACCAGGCAAGGCTGAGTTAAGACCCGAGTCAGCCTTGAGGCCTTGACCTGCCTTGGCCCAGCCCTCCAAGCCCAGTGTGCACTTGAAGGTGCAGCCCAAGTTCCCTGTGGGACTCTGGATCCTGATCTCAAGAGATCAGAGCTGATCCAGTCACCGACGACCATGTTTGTCAGCCTTACCTCTCCACAGCTGCTTGCAGGACTGGTGCAAGGCACCCATCAATTCCTCCAAACTTGGGCTAACTGCAGAAACAAGGAGAGAAATCCTCAAAAACATTTCAAGGCAAAGCAACAAAACAAAAACACAACACACAGACGCACTGGAAAACATTACAGTGGCGGCGTCAGGCAGGACAGCCAGAGTCCGGGATGGAACACGGGGAGAGCTTCTGTGAGATGCGGTGCTTAGCAGCACAGTGTGCACTGGGGTCACCATGCCCAGCGGGATGCAAGCTCAGAGACCTAGAGAGACTGGAGCTGCCCTCTAGGCCAGCAAGAGCAGGGAGCCAAAGACAAGGTAGAGCCATAGACCGCCTGCAATCCCTCCAACCCCATGCAGGACTGGGGTTATTTTCTCCCTTCCCCCTTCATGGCGGTGGAGGAGTTTCAGCCAAAGCACTAGCTGATCACAGCTAAAGGGACAGAGAAAACAGAGCCCACAGGGCTTTTGAACACTGGGCCTCTCCTCAGACAGGTCCCCATCAAACCCCAAACCCAAGAAGGCAAGAACCCCTTTTGGTCTGTTACTTCTCCAAAGAACATTACCCCAAATGGAATATGCACCCCTAAACTCACAAAGTGAACACAGACACTCTCTCTTCTCCATCAGAGCAGAAGGAAGGAACTCTGAGGACATTGTTGCCCGGGCCAAAGTCACCTTGCAGCCATGGTGGGCCACGAGGGAACCCCACAAAATGAGCTCGGGGCTTGTCATCATCTCCAGAAGTTACAGTGGAAGAGCCCGTTCCTCGTTCCTGTTTTAGAAATAGTGTCCCAAGGTTTAGCCTGACATGAAGCCTGCAGGTAAGACTGAAGGAGGGCGGGATGGCGGGATGGAGGCACCTGTGTGCGTGTGAGCTCAGGCTGGTGCAGCGCAGTGTTCACTTCTGGGTGTGATGGGGTGGGCATGGGGTGGGCGTTTAGGTGTGGGGGGAGGGAGGTGTGGTGTTGGAGAACTGTGAAGAGCTGTGTGCACACGGGTTGCATGTGTGCCTGTGAGTCTGCATGTCACATGTGAAAGTGTGGTGTCTGAGCGTGCTGCTTTTTTCTCCCGTGGTACTTTTTATTTTCACACTACTGGGGTTTGAACTCAGGGTCCAGTGCTTGCCAGGCAGGTGCTCTACCACTTGAGCCACAGCCCCAGTCCTTTTTTTGCTTTAGTTATTTTCAGATAGGGTCTTGTTTGTTGAGATGGTATCTCGCTAAGTTTTTGCCCAGTATGGCCTCAAACAACAATCCTCCTGATCTCTGCCTCCCAAGTGGCTGGGATTCCAGCATGAGCCACTGTGCCCAGCTGCCTGCTGTAGTTTGATAGGAGGCTGGCTTCTGTTGCTTTAAGGAAGTTTCTGAATCAGCTGAAGTAGCATTCAAAGCTTCAACATGTCACACCAGACACAAATAGGTGACTGTTTTCCTTGAACTCAGGACCTCATGGTTGTCAGGCAAGCGCTCTATCACTTGAGCCATGCTCTGGTGCTTTTGTTTTGGATTTTCTTTTCCAGATAGAGGCCCAGACTGGCCTCTGACCACGATCCTCCTGCCTCTGCCTCCTGAGTGTCCAGTATGACAGGCACGCACTGCCGTGCTGAGTTCCACTCATAGGTAACATTTGATGAGAAAAGTCTAATGAGTTCTGCTCATTTTTCTGGTTTTAATTGGCGTTCCTGCCATAATGAAAGCCACCCTCTCCTCTCCCAGGTCCAACACTTGCCTAATTGTTATCCTGTTGCCTGACCCCGGGGAGATACCACGCAGCTCACAAAATGTCAAATACTCTTTGTCCTAATGAACCAAATAATTTATAAATGCCAAAAGTGAGGACGTTTGTATATATCGCCTCTTGAAGGATTGATCAGGCATCAGATTTATGCCTCTGTGGACAGGCACCTTTCTCTTTCCTGAATTGCTTGTATAAATTAAATAATAGTGGCTGGCATTAAAATTCAATGACAATTTCTCACCGTTTCTCAGGGCCAAGACAGGTAGACAGCCAGGCAAAGGAACAATGCCTATGACATGGATATAAGTCTTAAAATGCACAAGTGGGGCTCGAAGTGTGCATGGTGCCGGAATTTCCATGCCCACGTGTGCACACACTTGCATACAGAAAGCACACATGTGCTCACAAACCCATGCGGGGCACACAACAGACTCGCATGTAGAAAGCAGATTGTGACACAGACGTGCACACACACTTGTACACACACAAGCACATGCACACCTTGTGTGCACATGAGCACTCATAAAGAAAGCATATGTGCACACAAACCCACACGCACTGGCACGTGCGTATGTGTGCACCCCTGCAGGTCAGCAGGTCCATCACTGAGCACGACGCTCACATCTAAATCTCACTTAGAAGCAGCCTGTGCCCTGAATGGTCCTTGGGACGCTAGTTGGAGAACGTCACCAAAATGCTGTTCCACTGTCAAAGAGCCCTCTTTCTGCATTGCTGATGCTGGAGCATGAAGACCCCAACAAGTCAAGCAGCCCCACAGTGAGGATTTCCTGCCTAGGGTCACAGCGTCCATCGGCTGTGGCCAATAAACACAGAGCTTGACGATACCTTGCCTGCTTTGAAGGAAGAGTCTCAGCTGAGTACCAAGGAAAAGCAGGTGATGTGGACACACAGCCACTGGGCGGGGCATGGAGTGAGAGGTGCCCCCCTCTCTCCACACCCCCACTCACCTGGCCTGGAGTGAGGACAGTGCTGACGCCTGCCTCTTTCCATCCATCCCCACCTCCCAGCCACCTCCCAGCAAGGGAAAAAGTTGGGGGCCCGCCGTCTCCCACAGCTCCCCGCAGGTGAGTCCAGTGCGGGGCGAGTGGGAGGCCCCACACCTTGGCCGGCTCTCCCGACCAGTCTCTGTGAGGAACAAAGCTGGCATTTTGATCTCTTGATGCCCCTGGGGGTTTCCCCATTTCCAAGGACAGGGACAGGGCTAGTAGGTCCCCACCTCAGCCCCAACAGCCAAGCTCTGCTGTGATGTCACCAACACAGCTGCAGCCTCCTTGGAAGCCCGAAGTGACCTCAGCAGGACGGGCTGGCTCCTCCCGGGGAGGAGCTCGGGATACAGTAAATGCCATCACCATGCTAAGAGGCTGTGTCCTTGTTTTCCACACACAAAACCCTTATGGAAACAAAGTCACAACAGCAGAGGTTCCTGCAGACGTCTTCCAGAGGCCCTGGGCAGTGCCTGGAGGACCCTGTGCACAGTCAGCATCCAGGTTCCATGTCAGCCAGGGGGCTCTCTGTCCCAGGGTCCATGTCCTCCCTCCACAGGGTCTCTCTCCTGAGAACCCCCAGCCTCTGTCCTGAGCCCCCCAGTCTCTGTCCTGAGCCCCCAGCCTCTGTCCTGAGCCCCCAGCCTCTATCCTGAGCCTCCCACCTCTGTCCTGAGCCCCAGCCTCTGTCCTGAGCCCCCAGCCTCTGTCCTGAGCCTCCCACCTCTGTCCTGAGCCCCCAGCCTCTGTCCTGAGCCTCCCACCTCTTTCCTGAGCCCCCAGCCTCTGTCCTGAGCCCTCCCTCATCCTTCACTCACACCACGTTCCCTTCCTGCCCTGTACTTCCAAGTGACCTTTGGCACTGTAATGGTGTAAGTGTGGATCCTTGTGGCACACTGTGTGATATCTAACAGGCTCACCATGGCCACTTGTTTTAGGCATGAGATTTGTCCTTGGCTGCAGGGTCAAAGTGTTTACTGCAGTCAGCCCTCCATTTGTGGTTCCACGGGAATGGATTTACCCAACCAAAATCGAAAATATCTGGGGGAAAATGTAGTCTGTACTGCAAATGTACGCATGTTCCTTGTTATTGTTCCCCGAGCAGTACAGCGTGACAGCTATTTACATGGCATGTACATGGATGAGTTGACCTAGAGTGTGTGCTGTTTCACACAGCACACTGTGCTGTTTCATAGATGGAACCTGTGCCCCTGCTTTTTTTGTCCTCAGGGGCCTGGAACCAATCCCCAGTTGAGACCAAACTTCTTCCATGCCCGGAAAGCTTAAACCTCTGGCCTTCGTGCACCAATACAAAAGCACGTGTCTTGAAGATCCGTATTCTGCAGCTCCTTGGGTCTGACAGTCTAGCCACAGTTAGTTTACCCTTCAGCACTGTGGAAAAGGACGCTCGTCACCTCCACGTAACCAGAGCTGGACAACCTGCTCTGTGCAGAGTCATCGTGGGAGACAGAGGCCAACTGAGTCACGCGTAGCATCCACAGCTGTGAGTCGCTGAGACAAACAGCACACACGGTCCCAGGCCCTTCCTGGAGGAAGCAGTGCCCTGGGCTCAGGCAGAATCGAGCCCTCCCATCTTGGAGTCTTGCTCTTTCCCGGAGTCTTGGAGTCCTCAGCTGGACTTGGCCTCTGGGCAGCCAGTAGAAGGCTGGGGGAGGTTTGAGGAGTGAGGTTTATGACTCCTCCCTGACCACAGCAAGGCCTGGGCCATGGTTCCCCACCCTGGAAGAAGAGGGTGGAGTGACAGAGGTGGCTCACCATGGCTCCTTGGAACCTTGCCTGCCACCCTGCTGTTCCCGTCCACGTTCAGCCCATGCACCTGCAGGTGGACTGTCCTGCACTTTGCCTCTGCTGACCTTGACCCACTACCCCTCCCTCTTTTCTTAAGACGCCCACTTATGTGTTTATAATACTTAGGACGTAAAACCTTGCCTTTCTCTCCAGTCTTGGCAGTCACATTTTCCAACACCTGCTATTGTCTTCTGTATAGCAGACTTCGCTTTAAAATCGCAATCATTTTCCTGAGGACAAATTGCCACCTCACATCACTTCCCTAGGTATTTGGTCCCGAGAGGAACTGACACACCACACTCTTGAACCTCGGGCAGCTCCTAATTAATCTGCTTGTGGAAGCCTCCTGGTTGCACCGTGACCGAGCATAGCTGGCCTGTCCCCACGGGAGTGACAGTGTGACCACGTGACCCCTCTGCCTGGCAGCCGTGTCACCCTGCTCAGTGTAACATTTAACAGGGTGTGTAAGGTCAGCCGGTTTAAGAGTGAGGGGATTAATTGACATAGGCTGGGCAGCAATTCTACAGACACACATGCTTAAAAAGTCTTCTAGTCCATCATGACACCGTCCCTGCATCACAAGGACTCGAGGCTCCTGGAAGGACATGAGCATGTACCCGTGATATTTAAGAGACAGATGATCTCTGACCTCTGAGGCAAGAGAGGCTTCATTATTCTTTCAATTGTAGCTGAGACGCAGTGTATCAAAAGAACTAATTTAATTCCTTTCTTTTTTACTTTTCGGTCTCTTCCCCCACTGGGCCACCCGGCTTTGCCACAAGGCACCCAGGCGAGCAGGAGCAGTGGTCACCCTGCCACCCTCTGCTAACGGTGCTTGTGTGCTAGGTCTCATCAAGGTAAGCCATGAGAACAAGCCATTACAACCCTCAGCTATCTTCAGGACAGAAGCCAAGGTAATTGTCTGGCTTAGTGACAGTTTCCAGCTCCGTGCTTTGCTGTTTCCAAATTACAGGAACCAAATGGACTTCAAGAATGAATGTTTATGACAGCCCTCAACGTGTGGCAACATTAACCCCACACTGGGGTGCTCAGTGGTGGTGACAGGCAGGGCTGACCTTCACAGTCCCCAGTGCCACCAGCCGGGGGCCAGAACCACGATGACTGCAGAGCTGGCTCCATCTTCCATCATTTACATTTTCAGTCTTATTTGTTTCTGAAACATTCTTCCTAAAGATCGAAGTACGCAGTGCCCAGTGTAGGGGAAGTGGCACTGGACGCTAACAGAGCTGCATCTGCTTGAAGGAGCAGGAGAGTCACTGACCCGTGCACCAGCAACTCTTCACGCCTGACGAGGTGATGACCAAAGACTTTCTAGCCCAAAGCTAGCCACTGAGGGGCCGGTGCAGTGCTGCTGGACAGGATGAGGATGAAGACTATGTGCTCCCACCCCACAGGTATGATAGATGTTCAAGTCACAAGCAGACGACTTGGTGACAAGAAGGAAGGTCAAGCAAAATCAAGCTGGGAAGGCTTGGACAAACATGATAAAATCAAATTACTTAAGACCATGGACAAGGGAAGAGAGAGGGAGGTGCACAGCTGGGCCCAACCCAAGCCCAGCAACTGACACGTGGGGATTCCCGCCAAGGCACACGTGGAGGAGACATCAGGTGAGGTGGCTGAACCAACCTCCCAGGGTCCTACTGAAGACAGACCAGGGCCGCTAGACATCACCTGGGGATGTGGAGGACAGGGACCCAATCAGACATTGAGATGACCAGGTAAGGAGGACAGAGCTCTCGCTAAGCCAGCTCAGCTGGGCTCCTGCCAGCACTGGACATGCAGAGGCGTCTGAGGCCGCAGCCTGGTGGGACAGGTGGGGAGGGTGGGCTAAGGAGAGAATCCGCCAGGGATGAAGTCGCTGGACCTGCAGGTGAGCAGCTGAGCTGGCGAGGCCTTGTGTCCTGTGGACAGGATGGACAGGCCCTGCTGTGCTGAGTTTGCGTTGTGCCCAGCGAGGACATGAAAAAGGGGCTAAGGGGAGTGGGATCAGTGGTTGTGTTGTGTTTTAGATGGGACATCTTGGTGACACGATGTCTGAGTAGACATCTGTGAAGAACTCTCACGAGTTCTCTTAGCTAAATGCTAAGAGAAAATAAGAAAAATAGTGACACTTAACGTATGATTATAATGTAAAATACTTTAAAACCCCCTTCAAAGACAAAAGCTAGAAGCATAAACTTAATCACGCTTTTCCCTGAGTCTGAAGGTGAGTCCCCCCGTACACAGGTACACACCCATGTTCTTTGATTTAGGTTCTATAGAATTTCATTTAATAAGCATTTATAATTTTTGATAAAACCAATCGGTTTAAGCCAGGTAAAATGTCTGCCTCGTGACATGACATGCTGTGTTTATAGTTAAGGATGGAAAGAAATGGTCACTCCTCCCTGCTGTCCCTCCCCAGAGGGTGCGAGGAGAGAACAGGACAGAGGCAAATGTGAAAATGCAATTGTCAAGAACTTGATAAAGTGGATGAGATCTATCAGCCCACAGTGTTGAGAAACTCAGGACACCGCCAAGAGATTGATACGGCCCACCCTCGGAATCTGGGGCCCACGTCCAGTGTGTGCATGGACGCGAAGTGTCCCCTCAAAAGGCCTGTGTGCCTGGATGGCGAGTGTGCTCAGCCCACCGTGGAAGAATCCACAGTGACATGTGGGGCCTTCCCCTTCCTCCCTGGCTCTCTCAGCCTCACAGAGAGCAGCTCTGCTCCTCCACACCCTGTCCTGTGTGGCGTCCCGCTTTGATCCAGGCCTAAAAGCAGCAAAGCTCACCGTGGACCTCGGAACCCATGAGCCTCCTCCTTTAAGTTGCTTCTCTCAGGTGTTTTGTCACAGTGACAAACAGCTAATACACACCGATTCTATCAACCTCAGATCTAAATATGTGGGAAAAACAGTGCGTCTGTGCAAAACACGTACAGACATTTTTCCTCTCCATTGGTTCCTAAATAATGCAGCATAACATACATGAGGCATTGCAAGTCATCCATAGATGTTTTTATTATCACCATGGTACTGGGGGTACATTGTGACATTTCTAAAAGTCCTTGTACTTTATCAGTTGAATTCACGTCTCCATCACTCTCCTTTATCCCTCCTCACCCCCCCAACCCCGTTCCTGAAATAGTTCCAATGGGTCTCATTTTCCCATTTTCATACATGAGTACATAATATTCCACCACATTCACCCTCCTTGATATATCCTCCTCCTCCCACTGGTACCAACCCCCAAACAAGACCTGTTTTACCTTCCTGTTCTCTGTTTTTGAAAAAAAACAAAAGGACATTTTTAAGATAGCTGCACAGGGTGTTTCATTGCAGCATTTCCCCAGAGATGATTTAAAGCACACTAGAAGATGTAAGCAAATGAATGCAAATGCTATACCACTTCATGTAGCAGACGGGCACCCTTGGATTTCAGTATCAGTGAGGGCTCCCTTTCTGGAGCCAATCCCCGGGTGAGGAAGGACTGCGTTACCAAGAAAACCATTGGAATTAAACTGCTAAAAATAAAAACAGACAGAAAAGAAAACCCACTGCATTCAGAAACCTTTCAAACAAGATGCTCCACCTCAACTGTGCCCCAGGGGACCCCAGGCTGGGACACCACCAAGTGGGATAGGCAGTTGGGGAGGAAGCGGCCTGACAGTCCTTAGGGGACTTGACATTTCATGTGGTCCACGTGGTTGACCGCACCACTCACAAAGGAGGGGAACTCCAAAGTTTAGAAGGTGAATATAAAGTCTATTGATTCCCACTTGAAATATTAAAAAAAGATGGACCTTACACTGGCTAAAAATTGTCAACATCCTCAAGAATGGGTAAACACGAAAAAGACAAGGGGATCGATGTGGCCCTCAGATGGGGCTGGAATTGCTCTATCATGTAAGAGATGCAAATGTGATAAATATAGATTTTAGTTAAATATACCATTAGGCAAATTGATAATTAAGCCAATTAGTTTTAGGTGATTTGACAGCTAGTGACTTGGCTCCAAGCAATCTGGCTTCATCCCAGCAGGAGACTCAGAAGACAGGCCTGGGGGTTACAGAGGACAAAAGCAGGAGGGTCCTTGTCAGGGGTTCGGAGGGTCCTGGAGCGAGCGTGATCCCAGCAGTCTCCCCTGTGGCCAGGACATCTTTACAGCTCCCCATTGTGGAGCACAGGAAACGGTTGGAAATGCAGGGGGCTGCCTTCCCCTACCCTACCCATCACCCACGTACTGTCACCTATGGGTGACACTGCTGGGACCACTGTGGTAGTCCCAACACAGCAGGTCACCAATGCCACACAGCCCCATGGTGCACAGTGGACAGGCCTTATGGACGAGACTCCTCTAAAGAAACTGTCAAAATATTCCTATTCACAGACGACATGATCCTATACCTTAAAGACCCAAAAAACTCTACTCAGAAGCTTCTAGACATCATCAATAGCTACAGCAAGGTAGCAGGATATAAAATCAACATAGAAAAATCATTAGCATTTCTATACACTAACAATGAGCAAACGGAAAAAGAATGTATGAAAACAATTCCATTTACAATAGCCTCAAACAAAATCAAATACCTAGGTGTAAACCTAACAAAAGATGTGAAAGACCTCTACAAGGAAAACTATACACTTCTGAAGAAAGAGATTGAGGAAGACTATAGAAAGTGGAGAGATCTCCCATGCTCATGGATTGGTAGAATCAACATAGTAAAAATGTCAATACTCCCAAAAGTAATCTACATGTTTAATGCAATTCCCATCAAAATTCCAATGACATTCATCAAAGAGATTGAAAAATCTACCGTTAAATTTATATGGAAACACAAGAGGCCACGAATAGCTAAGGCAATACTTAGTCAAAAGAACAATGCTGGAGGTATCACAATACCTGACTTCAAACTATATTACAAAGCAATAACAATAAAAACAGCATGGTACTGGCACAAAAACAGACATGAAGACCAGTGGAACAGAACAGAGGATCCAGATATGAAGCCACACAACTATAACCAACTTGTCTTTGACAAAGGCGCTAAAAATATACGATGGAGAAAAAGCAGCCTCTTCAACAAAAACTGCTGGGAAAACTGGTTAGCAGTCTGCAAAAATCTGAAACTAGATCCATGTCTATCACCCTATACCAAGATTAACTCAAAATGGATCAAGGATCTTAATATCAGACCCCAAACTCTAAAGTTGATACAGGAAAGAGTAGGAAATACTCTGGAGTTAGTAGGTATAGGTAAGAACTTTCTCAACGGAACCCCAGCAGCACAACAACTAAGAGATAGCATAGATAAATGGGACCTCATAAAACTAAAAAGCTTCTGTTCATCAAAAGAAATGGTCTCTAAACTGAAGAGAACACCCACAGAGTGGGAGAAAATATTTGCCAGCTGCACATCAGACAAAGGACTGATAACCAGAATATATAGGGAACTTAAAAAACTAAATTCTCCCAAAACTAATGAACCAATAAAGAAATGGGCAAGTGAACTAAACAGAACTTTCTCAAAAGAAGAAATTCAAATGGCCAAAAAACACATGAAAAAATGCTCACCATCTCTAGCAATAAAGGAAATGCAAATTAAAACCACACTAAGATTCCACCTCACCCCTGTTAGAATAGCCATCATTAACAACACCACCAACAACAGGTGTTGGC
This sequence comes from Castor canadensis, assembly GCF_047511655.1. Classification (NCBI taxonomy): domain Eukaryota; kingdom Metazoa; phylum Chordata; class Mammalia; order Rodentia; family Castoridae; genus Castor; species Castor canadensis. The sequence continues at coordinate 157,880,903 of NC_133393.1, forward strand.
GAGGATGCGGGGAAAAAGGAACCCTCTTACACTGCTGGTGGGAATGTAGACTAGTACAACCACTCTGGAAAAAAATTTGGAGGCTACTTAAAAAGCTGGACATCGATCTACCATTTGATCCAGCAATACCACTCTTGGGGATAGACCCAAAAGACTGTGACACAGGTTACTCCAGAGGCACCTGCACACCCATGTTTATTGCGGCACTATTCACAATAGCCAAGTTATGGAAACAGACAAGATGCCCCAGCACTGACGAATGGATCAAGAAAATGTGGTATCTATACACAATGGAATTTTATGCAGCCATGAAGAAGAACGAAATGTTATCGTTCGCTGGTAAATGGATGGAATTAGAGAACATCACTCTGAGTGAGGTTAACCTGGCCCAAAAGACCAAAAATCTTATGTTCTCCCTCATATGCGGACATTAGATCAAGGGCAAACACAACAATGAGAATGGATTTTGAGCACATGATAAAGTGAGAGCACACAAGGGAGGGGTGAGGATAGGTAAGACACCTAAAAAACTAGATAGCATTTGTTGCCCTTAACGCAGAGAAACTAAAGCAGACACCTTAAAAGCAACTGAGGCCAATAGGAAAAGGGGAACAGGTACTAGAGAAAAGGTTAGATCAAAAAGAATTAACCTAGAAGGTAACACCCACGCACAGGAAATCAATGTGAGTCAATGCCCTGTATAGCTATCCTTATCTCAACCAGCAAAACCCCTTGTTCCTTCCTATTATTGCTTATACTCTCTCTACAACAAAATTAGAAATAAGGGCAAAATAGTTTCTGCTGGGTATCGAGGGGGTGGGGGGGAGAGGGAGGGGGCGGAGTGGGTGGTAAGGGAGGGGGTGGAGGCAGGGGGGAGAAATGACCCAAGCCTTGTATGCACATATGAATAATAAAACAATAAAAATTTTAAATTAAAAAAAAAAAAGAGCCTCCTCAAGCCTGCCCTTCTTCCAGGGAGGCCTGCAGAAGGAAGACACAGCCCCAGAGCGGGTTCCACGTGTGTTTGCAGCTGGATGGAGATGTCCTGGTTCAGTCTTTCGTCCTCCCCATTGTTAGCTTCTCATTATGAGTGGGACCACCATTCCCAAACACTGTAGCCTAGCATCACTAGTTGAAATGTCATCACTCATGGTGCCAAAGACTGCAAGTCCACCATCAGCATGTGACAGCCTGCTTTCTCCTGAGGCCTCTCTCCTGGGCAAACAGATGGTCGCCTTCTCACTGTGTCCTCACCTGGCATTTTCTCTGTACGGGAGCCTCCCTGTGTCTCTTCCTCTCCTCTAAGACTCTACTCATCTTGGATGGCCTCACTTAGCCTTCACTGTCTCCCGGGCCCCGGCACACTGGGAGGTAAGTCTGCCACATATAAACCTAGGGGACAGCTCAGTCCATAGCGTCCCACACCTGTCATCTTTTCTACAAAGGAAATCTGGATCCTTCACCAGTTGTCCAGGCCCTAGTCCTGTGCAGGAATTAATGGGGAACAGAGACGTAATGGGGAACAGAGGACGGGCCTGCCAAAGGTGACACTGAAAATGGAAAGGAGCCTGGATTGGAAGATACGCACTACAGCTGCCATGCAGCTCTCAGCTGCACCCTGACTGCCGTCTTCAACTCTTTCCTAGGCATTGCCCTCACTCCCAGGCAAGTGGAAACCAGATACCCACAAGGCACCGGGTGAGGGGGTGGAGACTGATTCCAATGCCTGCTCCCCCAGCATAGGTGGTTCCTGCTCACTCACACAGTCAGAAGGTGACTGGCTGGAGTTAACTTGTAATTTCCTTGTTGGGTCAGTAAAATCTGTTATTCTGTCAGTAACTTACTGTGCTACTGAAACTGGAGTTTTGGACCCCAGGCCTAAACTCCTGGGATTCCACATGTCAGGTCCAGTCTCGCCCCTATACACCAAATAAAGACATGGTGAAGGACAGAGAAAAGAAATTTATCACCCGGCCCAGGACACACCATGGGAAGAGGCAAAGTGAGCACTCTGCTCATCTTCAGCCATCTTTGGGGTACAGACATGAGCCAGACAAAGAATTAGGGCAGGGGACAAAAGGTGTGCATAGTTACACAGTCCCAGTCACAGAGGTCAAGTGATGCCTGGTTGGCCATTATGTCAGTCCTTGTTCAAGGGTTCAGTCCTTGTTCTTTGACTGTTCTGGAGAAGTTGCTATTACTGTCATCACTTGAGGGGAGCAGTCTGGTTCCCAGGAGATGCCTGCTCCTGCTCCAGGGCGCAGCCTCCTCATTATAGACAAGTGTCCTCATTTGGAGGGTTGTCTGTTCTGCAAGTCTCCTCTGTTCCTTAGGGAATTTCTGTCCCTTGTCATGAAGATGTTATCCATCATTCCTGTCCTTTCTTGATTCCAAGGCGGCTGCAGGAGAGAATGGCCCAGAGCAAAGGACAACAGGTGCAAAATGGAGACAGAGGTGCCAAGTTTTTCTCCTGCTTTTGGTTAATTCATAGGCCCAACTCAGTACTTTTCAGCAAAAGCAGTTTAAGCTCCTCTTACACCTTAGAATCTGCTAAAATAAAAACTACTGAAGCTGTGGTTTGCCAAATCCATACTTAAGGGAGGCCTTCAGTTTTGTGATATGGTAAAAACACCCAGTGAGACTTGTGGCAAATGGGCAGTGTTCCCTGCCCACCCTAGGAAGCAAGAGGTGGCCACCTGTGTCACCAGCTTCCCTGATCCCAGTGTCTGCATTCCGGGATTGGGGCCGAGGCTGCTACTTACCTCACCTGGCAACTGAAGAGAAACCACCAGGAAGAACTGGATCGCAGACTCCCAAATCTGCCTGGCCTGCAAACAGAACAGCTCCCACCCATGTGGTCGCCCATGTGACAGGACCTCTGTCCCACAGAGCTGACCGGCAGGAACCCAGGAGTGCTGCTGGCCACTGTTGAGTGCTTTAGCTCTGGTAATAAAGTGCAGAGTTCTATTGATATGCTCTCACATTTTTCCCTGGGGTATTTCCACTTTCCTTAATGATGACCATTTTGGGGAAGGGCAGTACTGGGGTTAGACCTCAGGTCGTTGCGCTTGCTAGGCAGGAGCTCTACCACTTGAGCCACACCCTGCCTCCCACACCTTTTTTGTTTTTTTTTTTTTTTTTTAGTTATGGTAGGATCTCATGTTTTTGCCCAGGGCAAGCCTGAGGCCACTACCTCCTACCTGAGCTCACAGGGACACCTGGCTTATTGTTTGAAATGGGAGTTTCCCTTTTTGCCCTTGAAACATGATCTTCCCAATCTCCATCTGAATAGCTAGGATTACAGACAAGAGTCACCACTCCTGGCCTTAAAGATGATCTTTAAGGATCTCATGGGACCTGAAGCCCATGGGATGCTCAGGCAGGGGAAAAGGGTCACCTGGACCAGTGAGATCACACGTGAGGGGAACACCTGTGTCTCTGGGGCATTGGCTGAGTGGAGGCCCAAAGTCAGAGCCAAGTGGGACACAGCAGGAACCCAGGCAACAGCACGCACCCCACCTGTACAAACCACGATGACCTCACGTTCACCCTCAGCTTGGGCTATGTCCTCTACAGGCTCTGTAGGGATAACTAGAATCTGACAGACATCAGTTTCCCAGACAAATGCCACATAATTCCAAGTGTGAAAAGTTCTGATTTTCCTACCCAGATCCCTATTTAACTTCTTGAGTTGTAAAGCTTAATTTAATTTGACATCCCCTCCATGTCTGGCTCTCAGGAGGTCTCAGGGCACCAGCCTGCCTTCCACCATCATCTACAATTGATTCTCAGATAATTGTCCCCCAAGTCACATTTATATAACAAAATGGAAGCTATGTGCAGCACAGAGGCCATTGTTCCTTTGGTTCAAAGTCTTTGTGTGTTGGAGACAAATCATCAAAATGGCTGCTGCTGTGAATGAAGATACAGAGTAGTCACCATGGAAAGCTACCTTCATTCTGGCAAGAAAGTGGAGGTGGATAATGGCACTGACAAGATTTGTTCTCAAAATCCGGGGTTCATAAACCTTGGGAGATATGTGTAGCAATGTTCATATGTAATTATCGAGATGCAGTCAACAAAGATGTGATGACCAAAAGAATTGAACGTCTGTCAACCCAAAACCCATACATGAACATGGCAGCCAGCATTCTCCCATCCCAGAGGTGGACAGTGGACACAGCCCAAGTGCCCCTCAGGAGAGGACTGGACAGCAAGGTGTGGCCAGGGAGCATGTAACAGGAGTGTGACTCAGCAGTGAGGAGGAGCATGACCCAGTAGTAAGAGGAGTGGGCACCAAGACCTACTGCAACATGGCGAAACCCAGAGGGCACTGTGCAAATGAAGGAACCAGCCATATTCCACACTCCGTGTATACAAAACGTCCAGAGTAGACCAGGGTGTTCCTCCAGCCAAGGGTGGGCCCAGGGGGGATGAAGGTGTGCAGGGCATCACAGCTAAACTGTGTGGGATTCTTTTAGAGGAGTAAAAGTCTCCTAAAATTGATTGTGGGGCAGTGTACATGATCTGAATATTCCAGAAACCATGATTCGTAACCTGAAGTGGATGGCTTGCACAGTATGTGAGTTACAACCCAATAAAGTTTTCTTGTAAAACAAAAACCAAAAACCAAAGAGGACATACCTACCTCATTCCTGGTGCCGTAGGGTGGATATCACATAGCTACAGCCTCGACTGTGGGTTTTCTCGCTCCCCAGAAATGAGAGGCTGTCCAGTATCACGATCGCAGCCTGTGAGAGCTGAGCAGGCCAGGTGGAGGCTGCCTGGACTGGAATGGCTGGCCCCAGTCTGGTGACCGGCATGTGTTGCTTCCACCCATGACTTTGGGCTGATGGGTTATGCTGCAGCAACTTCCATCAGACTCCTGCTGACTGCAGCTCCCTCCAGTGAAGGCCATCACACCAGCATAGTCCTCCACTGTCCCTTCCTCTGACCTCTGCCCACCAGGCCCTGGGTTGCCCTCTCTGCTCTGTGTCCCCTTCTACGTGGCCTATATTTGTGCACTAGATTGCATGACCCCTTTCACCCTGTTACCCTATGAGCTGCAAGAATCTTCTTTCCCTCATTGATACTGATGACCGGTGATAGTATGTATCAGGGCCCAACAATCACCCAGGTGCTGTCTGTGCTCCCAGCCACATCGTTTCCCTGGGGAAATCAAGTCCTGAGGTAAGAGCAGAGCAGAGCGAAAGTCCATACACCCTCCTGGGTCCCCTGGGTCCCATCCAGCACTAACTGGATCCTGCCCTGTAGGCTCAGATGCCATCTCCTTCCTCCCACCTTCCAAACCTTGTCATATCCTGTCCCCTGGGTGGTGACCACACCTGGCTCTATCCCACCTGCTCCACCCCTCACTCTTGGGCAAGTCCAGCTGGGTTCCTCATACGTGGCAGGTGGGCACAACCTTTCTCTGCTGTGGTTAGTGCTCTGGGAAGATTGAAGTCTTTTCTTTTTTATTTCAAAGACTCCCGTCTCAAACACATGATTCTCAAAGGACAAAAGAGTGCTGGCTGTAACTGTCATTTCTGAGTACTTGTGGGACTCCAAGAGTTCCTTCCTTGGCTTTCACCCAGGATGGTCCTGTGGGAGGCTCGTGTCCCCATCCAGAGATGACAAAGCCAAGGGGAGCAGGTGACAGGGAGGTCTCACAGCTGCCACCCAGCAGAGCTAGGATCAAATTCAGCGTGACATCACTACAAATACCACACTCTTAACCACTGCCTTTAGTCTGTGCCTTGCAGGTGACGGCTCTCCTTACTTACCATCCTTCAGCTGTCCCCACACCCTGACCCTGAACACCCACTCCTCATGCAGACCTGGGGTCCAGCCTGCCACAGACCCTGCATGGCCCAGCAATCATCACAAGTTCTCGCCCCTGCCCGCAGCCCAAACCCTCCGAGCAAAGCTGCCCTCAGTCTCCTCTGAATGCAGGAGCTCTGTACCTGCAGTCTGCAGAGGCACCCACGGGTCCATCGTTGGGGGGATCCCTGTGGGATGCAGAGACACCATGTCCATGTCAGCACAGAGGTAGCTACTCCTCCCAGCCACATGCCATGGACTCAGTTGTCAGAAGGCACTGGCTCTTCCTGGGCTGGTTGCCCTCTCTGCATGAACCTGGTCTCAGCTTCCCTTCCACCTTCCACACCTTGTCCAGGGTTCTGTGGGCAGCAGGGCCCTTGGGCCCTCTCTCTGTCTCTCTAGGTCTCTGCCTCTATCTCTCTCTACTCTAATTCTGCTGTGGTGCCCCTCTCTCTGCCAGGCCTTCTGTATCTGGGGTAGTTAGAGACCAGGAAAACCCCAAAAAAGAGATGCTGGACAGGTGTGGCCCTGGAACCCTGTGCAGGCACTGGTAGCTCAGGTGTCATGCTGTCTGCCTGTCACCATCATGCCGAGAATCCCTGCATGTCCCCTGTGTACTGAGGGTGTCTTCCTCTCAACCTCATGACAGTCAAGGCAGAGCTAACACTGAAGCCAGGCTGTCACCTCGGCACAAGGGCCTTTGCTGGGCACCTCATATGGCAGTGTAGCCATGGAGGACGGTAATGTTGGTGAGATTTGAGTCAGGGTCAAGGACAAGACTTTTTTTCACAAAGGAGCCTGGGAACTGCAGGCCCGTGCCTGTCCTCTGTGGGGCCCACCAAGCAGGCATCCCCATGGGTGTCCTTGCATGGGTGTTTGCCGTGATGACAGTGAAGAGACCATAATGGCAAGATGACCATGGGAGACAGGGTTCATAGTAGCCAGTGAGCAGGACTGCCTGGTGGCAATCAGGGGCAGCTGTCCATGACACCGTGCCAGCTGGGCCTGTGACCCCTGAAACACAGAGAGCAGTCTCCCTGGGGAACAAGGCTGGAGTCTGCAGCCTTTCTGAGCGCGGCTCCAGGAGACTGGGAAGAGTGTATCCAGTGTGGCTCCCGAACCGTCAAGTTTCATAGGTACCGCTGGAGAGCACACCACCCCTTCCGAGCCAGTGATTCTTTTCTTTCTCTTTGTCTAGTCTCTCTCTTTATTATTACAAAACATTTTATTAGGATATATCCATTATACAGGGGAGTCACAGTGACAATTCCAATAGGCTTCCATTGTACGATAGTTAGATTGCCCCTATCGTCTCTCCCCTAAACCCGTCCCCACCCCACTCAAAGTATTGCAAGAGGTTTCTTAGTTCTGTTTCATATAAGTCCATGAAGTCCATCAGCCATATTCCCTCACCTTAATCTCCGTCATTCTCCCTTCCCCCTCCCACTAATATCCACCACCCCCACACACACACACTGTACCAATTTTATAGTCTTATCATTCATTTTTAATATTTAAGTTGATGTTCAAAGGGGCTTCTCAATGTGTCCTGGCTGTGAGTCTACTTTAATTTGGTCCATTTAACCCCTTCCATTACCCTCCCTTACCCTTTACCTCCCACCGTCATTTTTCAGCAGCTTTCGGTACTCATGCTTACATCCTCTACCTTCACATCTTCTGTTTTATGATATTACTGACGCTCTGCCCTTCTCTTTTCCTTTCCTCTTTCCCTGAATTCCATAGAGAAGCTCCCCTGTTACAAACATGCTCCACATATGAGTTGTATATGATCATGCTGGTTCTGTGTGTATGGTTATCTTTGGATCTATCTTCCATGTATGAGAGAAAACATGCAGCCTTTGTGTTTCTGATTCTGGCTGGCTTCACTTAACATGATGTCCTCCAACTGCGTCCATTTACCTTCAAACCACACGTCATTATTCCTTACGGCTGGTAATACTCCATCGTGCATTTGCACCGCATTTTCCTGATCCAGTCTTCAGTTGTAGGGCACCTGGGTTGTTTGCACAGCTTGGCTCTTGTGAACAGTGCTGTGATGAACATCGGTGTACAGGTGTCCCTGTTGTATCCTGTCTTACGGTCCTTAGGGTAGATGTCCAGGAGTGGCGTCACTGGATCATATGGCAGAGCTACCTTTAGCTTTTTGAGGAATTGCCATACTGCTTTCCCTAGAGGTTCTCTAACTTGCATTCCCACCAGCAGTGCCTGTTTCACATCCTCACCGGCATTTGTTGCCATTACCCTTGAATATGGCCGTTCTAACTGGGGTGAGATGAAGTCTAAGTGTTGTTTGATTTGCATCTCTTTTATGGTCAGAAAAGTTGAACACTTCTTCATGTATTCACTGGCCATTTGTACCTCTTCCTTTGAGAATTCCCTGTTTAATTCATGTGCCCACTTCTTCATTGGGGTGTTGATTCTTTGGGGGCTGAGTTTTTTGAGTTCCCTGTAGGTTCTAGTCCCTTGTCAAATGAGCAGCTGGTGAAGATTTTCTCCCATTCTGTGTGCAGTCTTTTGAGTCTGGTGACTGTTTCCTTTGCTGTGCAGAAGCTCTTCAGTTTGATGCAGTCCCATTTGTCCATTCTTTCTCTTAGGTGCTGAGCCTTTTGAGTTCTACTCAGGAAGTTGTTCCCTGTACCTGGATGTTCCAGTGTATTTCCTATGACTTCCTGGAGTTGCTTCAAAGTTTCAGGCCTAATATTAAGGTCTTTGATCCACTTTGAGTTGATTTTGGTGAAAGACAGGGATCTAGTTTCAGTCTTGAACATGTGGATATCCAGTTTACCCAGCAACATTTGTTGAAGAGGCTGTGTTTTCTCCATCGTGTGTTTTGGGTTGTTTGTCAAAGATCAGTTGGCTGTAGCTGTGTGGGTTTATGTCCAGGTCTTCTATTCTGATCCTCTGGTCTTCCTGTCCATTTTCATGCCAACACCATTCTGTTTTTATTGCTATGGTGAGCCAAAATTCTGAATCACCGGGTTCTGAGGAGTTCCTTGACTTCATATATAGACCTTTGTAATTAAAGTATCAGATGAAGCCCTCAACGTTTCACAGAAGTGAACATGGAGGAAGCAGAAAGTGCCCTGAGCCTGCACCAGTACAACCCAAAGACAAAGATGGGCCAAGAGGGGCAAGCCTGCCCCCAGAAAAGTCTTGGAGTAGAGGAGGCAAGGACAGGTGAGTGGAAGCTGAGGTTCACGGGTGGTGACAGAGAGGCAGGACAGGTGATAGTGACTGCAACCATGGGCTCAAGTCCCAAGGCTCCTGACCCTAGTCAGGAAGGGCTAGGAAGGAGCACAGCAGACAGAGGATGTGCAAAGCCCAGGGTGGCACAGTGTGGCCTCAATGGAGCACTTCTTCCCTGGTGCTCCTCGCCTGAGCCAGTCCTGTGGTCCTTCTCACTAGTCCTGGCCCCACCTGCCCTGCCCCTGAACTGGCCTCATCTCCTCCTGCATCCACCCTACGGCCCTCGCCATGTGCCCCTGGCCTGGGGTTCCCAGAGCTCCACCTTCCACACATCTACCATAGCTCTAAGAGGCAACTAAGACGTATGGCTGAACCAGGGCAGTGACCTCCCTGTGTGACAACACCTGTTCTCATCTCTGCTTCTGTCCCCTGAACCCCACACCTCCAGACTCACAACCCACCCAAGTTCCTCTGTCCTGGTCCTTCTGATACAGGGCTGGACAGGGAGTGAGGGAACCTGACAGCTGAGAACAACAGCTTGGATGTTGAGATGGAATCACATCACAGACTGCCAACGTTAGGGAAGTGACCTGTGATGTGCAGTAGGTTCTGCTGACCCACAGCCCATGGAAAATGACAGCCCCGGCCTGACCATCCATGGCTAAGAATTCCCCCGCCTGACCGGCAGAGGAGTTGATGTGTGTGACTCAGTTTCTGGATGACAGTGACATCCTGGAAAAGCTCACTTTGCCAGGACTGACAACCTGCATGTCCACAGAGCCCGATAAAAGCTCAAGGTCTTGAGAGCCCAGCGCAGTGCTGTCCCTGGGAACTGCCCACCCTCCCGTCTAGTGGCTGCACGTTGCTTTAGCTTTGCTTTGCATTAAAACACAAAGCCCCCCAAGTCTCTTCCTCCTTATTCTTCTCTGTGTCCAACCTTGAATTCTTTCTCTAATAAGACGAGACCTTTTTGACCACCAGACCCGTGACCTGAATCTAGTAAGGGACCCACCAATTTCCTGCTGCTTGAAATCCTGCCCACCCCAGAGCTTCCACACGAGGCCTCCTCAGTGAGGCCTCCTCAGTGAGGCCTCATGGATGGCAGAGGCTGGGCTGTCGTGGGAGCAGAGGGCTCTTCTGTCCCCTGGTGACTTGCTCACCAGCTGTGCCCAGGTGGGCACCTGACTGAGGCAACACTCATCCTCATCTCCAGGACCTGGCTGGGATGGCCAGTGACACAGCTCTGGTCCACATGGGCTCACATGCTCTGGCAACCTTCCTGGGACATGTGGCAGTGGAGAACCAGAGGGAGCAAGGCTTCAGAGTGACCCTCATCTGTGCTATTGGGCAAAGCAACCACAGGGAGGCCAGACCCAGGCTGTGGAAATTGACCCACCCTTGGTGGGAGAGGCTGCACTGCCCCTTGCTAGGGTCAGTGAGGAGGGTGACCCTAGAGTGTTCAGACAATGTGCCCCTGAGCCATTGGTTTCCCTCCATGTGTCCCCTCGTCTTCCCCAGGAGGACACGGACACTCGAGGACACAGAGCACCTTCCATCGCCTGCTCAGAGAAACTGCCGGAGATAATTGCTATCATAGTGGCCATGGTCCAGGCAGCCCCAAGGGTCTGCCATTCACTTACTCCCCCTCAATGCCTCAGCCAGCAGCAAGGAAGGCCTCTTGCCCAGGCCACGGGGACAGACCCGTGAGAGTCCAGAGGTGGGGAAGGACAGGAAAGCCTTTCTGCACGGAGCTGAGGTCTGGCTAGCACTGGCCCATGGCCACAATTTGCTCTAAAGCTGCTGAGGCAGTGCAGAGACACCCTAAGGGCTGGGTCAGGAGACTCAGGGAAAGAGCGGGGCTTCTCCTTCATGCCAGTATTGAAGGAAGAGAGAACGGAGCTGGCAGAGGTGGGCATCTCAAGGACACAGAAGGAAGAGGCAGCTGTGGCCCCACACAGAGCAGGGCCGCCCTCCAGAGCCCCTTTGTCTTTGCGTATCCCCATCCCTGACCGGACAGAGTGATCATCACCAACCCCTGACTCAGGGTCTTGGAGGTGTCACAACCGGTGGAAGCCGGTTATGGTCAGGGTGGCGCTCCTTTGTAAACCCACGAGCAGACCCTGGATCTGCCCTGGTCAGGAGAATGGGCTGAAGCTGCCAACCCAACATCCAGGGTGCACGGGCCATGGTCCTCACCAGCACAGCGTGTGCGGATGGTACCTGCGTACCCACAGGTCAGGGTCTCTGCAACATCCAGCCTTACCAAGGGGCACGGAGCCTCAGGGCGTGTGGGATGAGCCCCCTGCACACACGCTGGGGGGCCAGGGGTTAACAGCCTTGCAGGAGGACTCGCCTTCGGGGCACAGGCACATTTGCAATGCTCCCTTACTCATTCTGTTCCACATAATTTAGCTTATGTTTAAAATATAAAGCTTTCTTTTTTACCTTATTAAGGGACAAATCTTTGCTTCTTCTCGCTTGGAACAAGGACGGCTGGCTGCAGCGCTGCCTGACCTCTTCTTACACCTGAGCTGGCTGTAGAGTAATCGACTTTATGCTCGGAACTCACTACTGCAAATCGCTGTGCTCACCGGGCCCTGTCCACCCATGCCCAGTGGAGGAGTCAAGAGGCAGCCGCCTTTCCAAATGCTGTGTAGTAATGGGCTTGCGAAACTATTTCCCTGTGACATGATGGATCAAAAGAAAGTGACAAGGAAAGAAATGTGCCAGGGGTGCTCCTGTGCAGCAGCTTCCCCGCCACTCCTCCTTCCAGGCACAGGATCCCGCAGGAGGCTCTGTGACAGGGAGCAGGACATCCATGACCCCACATGCATGGCTTTGTGAGGCCCCAGAGAACAGGCATGTGGTGCCTTCCCTGATTTGATTTCTGCTCTAGATCCAGTGAACGCAGTCCATCCAGCCCAAGCTGAGTGAAAGTGTTACAGTTGGGTGGTCACAGGAGACCCTGGTCAAGAAGATCTCAGGTCCTTGGGGTCCTGAGCAAAGAATTGGACAGCCACACACACAGATTGCAAAGCACAGCAAAGCCTCAGGGTGCCCCAGCCTACCATACCACAGACCTGAGGGACATGACTTTCTGTGGTCCAAGCCCGGGTACGGGGCCCTTACTGCACTTAATCCAGCAGCTCCTGGCACATTCATGGCCATCAGAAGGGGTGTCCAGGACTGTCCAGGCACTGGTCACTCATCACACCCACCATTCTTGTCCATCCCTAGCCCTGGCGCTATAGGCTTGGCATTTCTTCAGCAGAGGGAAGCCAGCAAGCCCGGGGCTTGGGTGGGGAGGGGCTCATCTGCCTGAGGCTGGGGCCTGAGGCCTCACTGCACACCTGACATCCTTGTGCTCACTCCCTCCATCTGACCAACGCTGACCAGCCAACGTCACACACTTAAGCCTCTTTCTGGCCACACACACTGGTCGGATCCCACAGGGAAATGTTGAACAGAGGTGGCAAGGCAGAACCCCTGGCTCTGACAGCAATCTTAGGGGAACCTGCTCAGTTTTGCTTTAAGATACTGGCTGGAGTTCTTTCACAGGCACCCCTGTTACAGTTAGGAAGTTTCCTGCCCTTCCTAGATTCTGCAGTGCTTTTACCTCAAACAGGTGTCAAATTGTGTCCATTTTTTTTATTGAGGTAATTATGCAGGTTCTTTTTCTCCTACATAGTTACTTTAGTGAATTATATTGATTGCTTGTGAATGTTAAAAAAGCTCTCCTCTTGAGATAAATCCTCCGTGGTCCAAACCTAACAGCATGTGTTCCGGGAGTGGGTCCGACCCGTGGGGCTCTCGTTAAGCCATTCTACAACTGCATCCATGAGACACACTGCTCTGTAGTTGGCTTTTCTTGAGCACACGTCTTATCCTGGCCTCAAAAAAAGGTCAAAATCGTTCCCTTCTTTGTCATCTGAGAGTGCTATGTACTTTTGACATTATTTCATCCTTAAATATTTGATGGAATTCACTGTGGGCACAGACCAAGTGGACCAGCACTTGCCTAGCAGGCACAGGACCCTGAGTTCAATCCTCAATACTGAGGGAAAAACAAACAAGCAAGAAATGTATTTTTCTGACATCAAATCCTGTGGGGAAATATTGGATAGAATTCTCCAACAGGCACCTGGGACTGGATTTTCTTTACAGTTTTTTGGTTTTGTTTTTTACAAATTCAGTTTCTTTCATAGGTATAATGCTATCTTAAATTTTCTGCTTTTGTCTTATGAGAATTTTGGTAACTCATGTTTTTCAAAGAACCTATCTGCTATGCACTCCTCAGTTGTGGAGTGCATCTGAAAGTCGGTCGTGGTGTGTTGGAAGTTTTGGGTTTTTGCCTTTTTTCTTGGTCCAACTTACAAGGCATTTGTACACTCCATGAATATTTTTAAAAAGCAACTGTTGACATCACTAATTCTCTTTTATGATTATCTGGTTTTCATTTTATTAATTTCTGCTGTCTTACCACCTCCTTTGTTCCACTGTGTTTTGAACTCTCCTAGGTTTAGCCTCATAAGGTGAAATCCTGGATCACTAATTTCCACCCTTCTCCTCTTCTCAAACAGGCATTTAGAGTATAAATGTCTCCTAGGCGCTGTTTTAGCCACACTCTACAAATATTGGTGTGTTCTGTTTTTATCATTCAAAATGTTCAAATGACTTTAAATGTCTTCTGATTCCACCTTCATCCACAGGTTATGTAGAAATGTGTTTGTGGATGTGCAAATGTTTGGCGACTTCTTGATAACTTGCTGTTGTCAGTAACTAACTTGGTGCCACTCTACTTGGAAATTTATTCAGATTCATGACATGGTTTATCTTGGTGACTGTTCTGTACACGCTACAACAACATAACACCACACAGCTCCTGGCTGCGATAGTCGGCCATCACCCGTCAGTTGTGTCCAGCTGGCTGGTACCGGCATTCAAAGTCTGAATGCACTTGTTATTTTTGTATTGGCGTGCTTATTGATCACTGAGAGAAAGAGGGTCCTAACACCTCCAACCTTGATTCTGGATTTATCCATTTCTCCCTGAATTCTTACAATTTTTCCTCTGTGTATTTTAAAACTCTGTTATTAGGTACACACACATTGCGAGCCGTTTTGTCTTTCTGATAAATTGATCCTTTCGTCATTACCCCTGCAATACTCCTACTCCTGGAGTCTGCTTTGGTGCTAGTATAGTTGCTCAAGTTTTCTCAGGTTGGAGTTTATATGATGTCTTTGCTCCCTGTTCTTGGAGCTCTTGTTACATTTGTAGTTAAAGTGCAACTCTGAGAACACCAAACAGCTGAGTCGTGTTTTGTTTTGCAGTCTGACGGTCTCTGCCTTTTGCATTCGATGTTTGGTCCACTTACATTTAGTGTTATTAAGCATAAGGTTGCATTTAAATCTGTCAGGTTGGTATTTGTTTGCTATTTGTCCTGTTTGGGTTTTGTCACTTTGTTTTTCCTTTCCTGTCCTCTGGGAGTTAATCAAATACATTTAACCTCCCATATTGTCTCCTAGATTGACTTTACAGCTACACCTCTGTCCATTATTTCATAGTTGTTCTTTGCAGCCCCTCCCTCCAACAAATCTGTGCTGACTGTGCTTTTTCTTTCAATATAAACACTTACAACTAGTAAGCACAGGAAATGAGACGGTCACAGTGAGGACTGAGTTGTTAGTATTACTTAATCTTAATTTAGTTGTTGCCCAGTCCCTACCATATTAAGTACAGTATGGTTTTGGGGTTATAGCAAGCATTCTTATCTTACCCAAATCCACCTTCAAGTGATTTTCATAACCTAAAATCTTCACAGTAAAATCCCATCTTTCCTTTCAAACCTTTGTGCTCATGTTATCACATCTCTCAACTCTACAAATAAGTCCTATAATCCTTTTTCTTTAAATAGCCAAATAATGTGAAAGGTGTATGAGAGAGAGAGAGAGAGAGAGAGCACAATGGAGGGAGGCAGGGTCTCCATACTTACCCTCACATCTGATCTGGCCTCTGGTTTCCTCTCACTCATCCACTCACATTAACAGATCCACTTGGACTCACCCCTCTTCAATCTGAAAAGTGTCCTCATCTGTGGAAATCAGGAAGCCATCAAGGCAGCAAACCATAGCTTTCAGAATTATCTAGAAGGTACACTAAGAAAAGTACCCATAGCTAAAATCAAATCATAAAATATTTTCTTCCACTCTTTTAAGCCAAATTAATAATAAGCCTAAATAGTTGATTGCTTTTATTCCAAGAGTGCAACCTCAGACAAAGCAAACATGCGACTTTTAGTGGAAGAAGAAGCTCAGTGGCCCATACTGATTTGTTATGGCTTTGTCAGGGAGGGAAGGATTTGGGGGGCTGTAGTGGTGGCTTTTGTGTTCTTAGTGTCACTGAGGGTCAGTCACCCATGAATGAGATTCAGACGTGTGACTGTGCAAGTGATACTCCACTCAGGTGTCCTCTCAGAAAAGGATATTCAAAGACACATTTCTATTGACCCGAAGACCAATCAATATAGGGAGCTCAGCGTAGGGCAAAGTATGGAACAAAACAAATACATTTGTAAACACTGATATTCAAGGCAGGATTGGCTTACAGGTTATTCAAAGTTGCAGCAGTGCAGGTGCCCAAAGCTCTAATAAAAAAGACATTAAAGCCATAAGTGTAAAGCAACCCAACCCACCCAAGAGTTGACAGAGCTTGGTGTCTGTTCCCTCCAGCAGTGTCAGAAGTGCCCACTGAGAGGTGGCACACCCAGGTTGACAGAGACAAAGACTCTGTGGTCACAGGGACAAGGCTACGATGCAGGGAGGACCCAGACTCTGTGTCCAGCCGTCACGGCCAGCACAGAGCATGGCACTGTGGAGCTTATAGGAGTCTCAGGGTTTGTGGGGCCAGTCTGTAGAAGTCTACAAAGCTTGTAGAATGGGCAGGTCCCAGAATCCACTCAGTGAACAAACACATGTGAATTACCCCTGTGATCAGGACACAGCTAACCCTGGGGACCCCAGGGCTGTGCTAGGTTTAGGTGTGTCCCCTCCGAAACCCACATGTCAAAATGCAATGACCAGTAGCAGAACTAAGAGAGGAGCTGTTTAGAGGTGATGAGGCAGGCTGGTGGAGTGGCTCAAGCAATACGGCACCTACCTAGCAAACATGAGGCCCTGAGTTCAAACCCCAGTACCACACAAAAAAAATACAGTATATTGGAGATGATGAGGCCATGAAGGACAAAGACCCTTATAAAAGAGGCCTCAGCCCACTTGCTCTTGTGAGAACACAACATTCATCCTCTCTAAAGGATGCCACAAGATGCCATCTTAGAAGCAGATACTCACCAGACACTGAACCCCAACACTTTGACCTTGGATTTCCAGCCTCAAAACTGTGAAAAACAAATTTCTGCTCTTTACAGATTACCTAATCTAAGGTTATTTTATTATAGCGGAGCATGAAAGACAGGCTGACGTTCATATATGATACACATTTCAAGACCAAGTAAACAGAATAAATGCAATGTGTTGGGCTTTACTAAGGAGGGGAGCTTGAGGTGTGACATACAACGAAGGTTAGGTTGGCTGCTGTGCGTCTGGTGTGGGGGAGGCCTCTTGGGAGTGGGGCATACAAGCTGAGCCCCAGAAAGGGAATTTCATGAAGACCCCTGGGGTCAGTGCTGGCCTGGCATGGAAGGCAGGAGGAAGCCAGTGTGGCTTGGGCAAGCAAGAGCGAGGACAGCACCATTGGCACTGAGGTCATCAGAGATCAGAGCAGGAGGCAGGCACAAGCCCTGGATCTATAAAGGAACAATTACGTCTGATGAAAGTAGTGGCAGACTTTGGAATTTCTTAATTTAGATAACACCAAGTTTGGGGACAGACAAATTTGCAGTTTCTGCAAGTGCCTACCTTGACAATAATTCTCCATTCACAATTTCAACCTAGAGACATTAATTGAAAGGTTATCATACTATTAGCTCCTGGGCTGACACCTTGATCCATGATATTTTAGCCTGGAGCAGAAATTTTATTGCTGCATTATAAAGTCTTTAAACGAGTGTTTCTCGTAGACGCACTTGACGATAGCTGCAGGATCTGTGCGGGCGTAATTACGCTGTCAGAGACTTGTGGTGAGGGTAGCTCAAAGTCAGGAAGCCACTGCTTTCTGTGCTATTTCCATTTCTCTTTAAATAAATGTTTACATTGCTCATAAAGCCTGTTTCCCTGCAAATATCCATGCTTTTAGCTGCAGGAGATAAACTATCAGAAACCAGGACCTGCGATGGATGCCAGGTCACTGCTGGTTGGAACAAGGCACCCTAACCGCCGTGGAGCACTTCCCGCCCACTACCAGCACCCGCTGGGCTGTGCAGGGTGCTTCTGTGCTCAGGAGGGCCACATGGCTGGGATACATGTCTGGAATTGCTGCAATGTTTGTCTGGACCCGCAGAGAGGAACCAAGATGCCCTCTTACCACTGAGGAGGAGCTGACCATGACTTCAATCTGATCAGAAGTGGAATTTCACATTTATTGAGTCTCATAAGTGTGGAATTTGGAGCCCATTACTGCGGTAGTTTGGAGTAGTATAGACGGCTCTCTTTTGTGGCCCCTGCAGGTCTCTGGTTTCCTCAGGTGATCGATTTTCTGTTGCCCATGATGTAGGTTTCTGGCATGATGATCATCATCACCACCTCCATATTGACATCACCACTGTCATCACCATCATTATCACCACCACAATCATCAGAATCACCACCATAACCATTATCACCATCACCACTGTCACCACCACAATCGCCATCATTGACACCATCACCACAGTCATCAAAATCACAATCGTCATCACCACCGCCATCATTGAATCATCACTGTCATCACCATCTCTACCTCCTTCCCTCTCCTTCCTGGATGATTTGACCCAATGTTGCAGGTGAGCCCAGCAGGGCCAGTGCCCAGGTGTGGCAATGGCGTGTCCAGGGGGATGTCCTCACAGGGGAGCCTGTGCCCAGGGCAACTCAGAGCATAGAGGATCCAGGGTTAGAGGGGTGCATCCGTGGCGAGGGCACCAGTGGTAGTGTCAGACCACACTGGGCACCGAGGGACAGGGGCTGGTGCTGGAGATACCAACAGACACCTCCTCAACCAAGCGGTGACAGGCAAATCCAACATTGCCTTGAAAGGACACTTGAAAGGACACGGGGAGCAGAAAGAAGCACCCCTTCACTACGTTCCTGACAACCCAGCCACGGAGACCCAGATAGACCCAGAGCAAGGGACACCCACAGAACAACAGGCCAGTGTGGCTCAATATGGCTAGCCAAAGAAGCAAGGGAAGTTCCAGAATGAAGGTGGCTCAAGGGACATGACCAGCGAGCACCATGCGTGGTTCTGGTGGGATCTTATTGCCACAAAGGGTGGCATTGGCCATTTGACAGAACCTCAACAGGGTCTCCACGGGGGTGGCGGGGAGGAGGCAGTGATGTGTCTGCCACCACACTGGCCCTGGGGTGTGAGCTGCGATGTCCTCATTTGTAGAAAAGGCCAGGCGGGGGTGGGGTGGGGGATGGGGAGGAGACATCCAGGCTGCACACCCTCAAGTCATTCAGGGAAAAAGTTCTCTGCACTTTGCTTGTAACTTCCAGGCC
This sequence comes from Castor canadensis, assembly GCF_047511655.1. NCBI lineage: Eukaryota > Metazoa > Chordata > Mammalia > Rodentia > Castoridae > Castor > Castor canadensis. The sequence goes on from NC_133393.1 coordinate 157,899,580, forward strand.
AGCTTGGGATTCTTTCAGAAACCACAAGCAGAAAAAGACATGAAAATCATTTTAAAGTCTACAGCACCGTATAGTAATGACATCCACATCTCATTCCCTAGCTGAGGCAATAGGGTGGGCCCAGCCCACGGGGACCACAGGCAGTAATGTCCAGCCACCTCTGCCTGAGACTTCCATGTTGACCTGGGAAGTTTCAAGTCCACGCTCCTGACACCACTTCGGGGAGAGACCAGGCCCACACAGATGCTACTGCTGGGAAAGAGAAAGAAGGGGAGCTAGGAAACTCATGAAAATGCTAACTTTGGAGCTGACTGCAACTCACGGTACCTGGAAACAAAACTCCACTGGAATCATTGCCAAAGAGCCTGCATGCTTTCCACCTGCTCAGCTTTTCACACAGCCTGGCTTCCTGGCAGGAGAGCTCATGGATTTCCACGCTGCATCTTTGTGACACCCAGGAAGAAACTCAGGGGCAAAACCCATCTGTAAAAATAAGGAAATTGAGGCTGAAGTGAGGCCAAGGCAGGGGCTGGCTCTGCAGCACACAGCCCTCCATCCGTACTCACTGACTCTGCTAACTGCATGATTAACAGCAAAACCTCTGCAGTTCACCTCACAACACAGACATGACTGCTGAAAACACCCATGTGACATTGTTACCCCCGCACCCTGCAGGGGAGGCAGCTTGAGTGAGCCCTGCTCTCTCCACAGTCCTAAGCTGTTGTGGTGTTAGGTCGTGTTTCCGGCTGCTGTGCACAAAGGAGACCTGACTCCAAATGTCACACACCTCAAGTTCTATCCAAGACCACCTGGAGCACCTGTGCTTCCCAGAGTGCCTCCTCACTGGAAAATGGGGGTGTTGGCAGGGGGTGCCGAGCAGGGAACTGCTTTTGCTGGGATGCAGACGTTGAAGGGTGCTGGCTGAGATGCAGATGCCGTGTTCTGGAGAGGGTCTCTGATGTTTGTTTTCCCTGGAGCAAAAGTTCCAAATCCTCCTTCCTCGAAAGTCAAGCCATGCTTGCCTGGGCAGAGGCTGGCAGGCTGGTGGCAGAGGCTGGCAGGCTGTTGACAGAGGCTCAGACAGCAAGGAGCCGGTATGAACCAAGAGACCAGGCCTCTGAGGGAAGCCATGGTGGCTTTTCTTGGAACCTCTGGAGAACATTCCAACCTTCTCTGGCTCATCCCAGATGAAACTCAGGCCTTGTAGACCAGAGACAACTAAGGAGCCTCAGCCATGAGGGCTAAGCTGGGGGTTCAATGTCCCAGTGCCTCCCAGGACACCAAGCAGGTGCTAGGTGAAGACAGATGTGGGGGTGGGGGTGACAGGCAGGGATTGTGGACCTGGAACTGGGGGATCACAGTGGACTCATGGCTGGCAGAGGCCCCTCTGTCCTCAGCAGTGACTCTATAGCCGTTTTCCTGGACTGTGGACCTGAAAATTTATAAAATATAAGTGAAACAAAATATAAGTGAAACGTGAAACATGTCACCCCAGCTGCCCTCACACATTGAGTGGTTTTGAGTGGTTCAGATGGCAAGACCAGGGCCTTCCAGGTGCCTCCCAAGGTAGCAGGCCAGAGGCAGGGACTACCTGACCTTCCTAGGCGCTTCAGTTCATGTCTCGCAAAGCACAGAAAAGGCAGCACCGTGGCCAGGTCATCTCTAACGCTAATGGCACACTGGCCCTGAAACTGCACCCACTGGAGCGGTCCCTGAAAAGCACCCTGACCTGTGCTGGTGTCCTGGGACCAACAGAGAAAGTGCCACAGCCTGGGTGACTCAAGCAATAGTCATTGGCTCCCCAGTACTCTGAAGGCCAGAAGTTTACAGTAAGGTGTGTGTGGCAGGGTCAGCACCTTCTGGAGACTAGAGGGTCCAATCTGCTGCCTCCTTGCTGCTGTCCACCTCTGGTCCTTGTCCTTTGGCCCTGGCCACATCATTCCAGTCTACACCTCTGTCCTTGCACAGCCTCCCCCATGTCCCATATAAGGACATTTGTCACTGATTTAGGCTTACCCTCACCCATAATGACCTCATCTCTAGATCCTTAACTCGATTACATCTGTGAAGATTCCTTTTCCTAAGCTCACGTTCTCAGGTTGTGTGTTTGATCTTGGTCCCCTGGACAGGGGGAGAGGGTCAGAGTACCCCCCCCCAGTGGGCATCCAGGACCCTGGGAAGGTTTTTTTCCTAATAAAACATCAAAAAAAAAAAAAAAGGAGGACTGACACTACACCCTGGTCCTTCCCACAGAGAGACTGCACTCGGGGACGGGGGCCCGGGGGTTTGCCTGCCCAGCCAGGCGGGGTCCAGCCAGTCCTGAAATGACCCCCAGCACGAGCCTTGTCCTGAGGCCGCATCAGTCACAGCAGGAAAATGGGCTGGTTTTCTTCATTTCCACGTCACCTCTGAGAATGGATGTAACTTTAGGACCTCAGGAATGGATGTAACTTTAAAATGTCGATTTTAAAAGTCTACTTAGTAGCTTATGATGTTACACAGAAATGACATAAGTAGGCAACAAAGGAAAAATACTGACGGCTGATGAAGTATGGAAAGGAAGTCAGCCTTACTCATAATTAAGAGTAAAAGGGTGCGTTCCGTGGGATACGCTTTTATTGGCGAGAGAACATGTTTCAGTGCACAGACCTTCACTTTGGAAGATGCTGCGCCAGAACCACTGGGAGTGCACGGGGTCTCCCCAAGATGGGGCAGCCCCAGGATGGGGCGGTCCCTTCCCACTGGATGATCCCTCCATCCATCCCCTGTCACTGGCTGGCAGGAGACATATCTCCCTCCTTCCCTGGCAGGACAGTGTGATGGATGGTTCATGTGACAACCTGTCTGGGCCATGCATCCAGAAACTGGGTCAAACATGATTCCGGATGTTTCTGCGAGGGTGTTTTTAAGATTCACAGTCACACCTAACGATGCTCCAGAGAGCAGGTCTAGGCTTCAGAAGGAGAGAACGGCCAGCAATCTGTCCTTTCGGACAAGATGCAAGGACTCAGAGTTCTGTGCTGCAGACTGCAGCCGCTCTGAGGTCAGACCCAGGAGCTGTCAGAGGAACCAGTGTGGCCACGACTCTGGGGACCTGGCACTCCCCAGAAGCAAAACTAGAGGCTATGCCCCAAGGCACCTTAAGGAACACTGAGGAAGCCACACGTCTCCATCACACCCTGGATTGCGGGGAAGGAGGAGGGGGAGGATGGAGCCCAGGGCCTGCCGAGCCCAGCCAGGCAGCCGGCAGCAGCCACCCAAGTGGCCGATACCACGCCTACTGCGGAACTGGACCTGCCTGGTCCTCTGGAAGCTGCAAGGCCAGACTGGGCCCTCCTCCAAGCTCTGGGCCAGGAAACCCGGTGGAGGTTTTGAAGAATGCTCTTCCCAAGTGTGCGTGAGCGGCTGTGTTTCTCCCGCACTCACTGGGACGCACTTGTAACGTTAGTTAGGATGAGTAAGTTTCAGGCTCCGAGGGCACTGTCAGCTTAGAAACACAGCCGTGTTGGGTCCATAGGCCCCAAAGCCAACGCTCGCTGTGCTCATGGCGTGGGTGGGATGAACCTGTGCCTGAGCCTATGGCTGGGAGTCCAGCCAGGTGTCGCCCAAGCTGTGCGCACGGCCCCCAGGGCGTCCCTCCTCCATGTAGCGGCCAGCGCCTCCAAACCGCGCTCCAGCCCAGACTGGTGAGTCACAGGCCCGAGATGTATTAAACATCCGAACGCAGTTTTCCATTAACACTTCCTATCTGGGCATCTTAAAGAGAGTGGAAGTTGATTTCGGCTCAGCATCCTGTGGGTAAATTAGCTCGTTTTGCTAAACGTGTCTCAATAATTGCAGTGACACCAAGGTTAATTGCTTAATCTGGGTTGCCACGGTGCAGGCCTCAAATTCCCCGCACAATCTGTGCTATAATTAGTGCCAGGACGTCCATATTTGGAAGCTGCTTCCACAGGAGCAGCAGAATTGAGCAAGGTGATCATGGATGTGACAGAGAGGACGCTGTGGGTGGCAACTCACGTGACCCAGCAGCCACGGCGTGTCTGGGTGGGACGTGGCTTTATAGGTCACAGGAAGCAGCTGACTGCTCTCCTTTTCCCACCCCTGTGCAGAGTAAACAGAGGACATAAAACTGTCCCCAGGCCTCTTCTGTTCATTGTCCTCTGCCCAGACAGTGATGGCCTATGCTCAGAGCCCAGGACACCCAGATGACCATGGCTGCAGACAGGTGACCAGGACCCAGACCATGGCGAACGTGAAGACATTCCGTGAAGATTGTCACAGAACCCATTCACACAAGAAGGACTCTCAAAGGACTCAGCCAGTGCTGGGGACACAGATCGGCTCCCAGCAGACTCTGAAACTGAGCAGGACCCCAGAGTCCTGCTCACCTCTTGAAGGTAGATGTGGTCTGGTCTTCACGGACAAGGCGTGCAGGAAGCAGAACAAGGCTAGTTCTGGGAAGAGCCCACTCCAGGATCCTCAGGTAGGAGTCGTCCCCTGGCAAGTGCCTGCAGGCCGCCTCCCTCAGCCCTCGGGCACAACTTCCAACTTCACAGCAGCAGCTGCACTGGGCTCACATGGGCTCCAGGCCCTGTCGGAGTAGGAAGCAGAGGAGGCTCCACGACACCACCAGGCATTTGCAGGTTTCACACATTGGTATGAAACTTGGCCTGTGGGTCAGTGCGGGCCCCTTCTCCCCCTCACTCCCCAGGGAGCTGCTGGGCACCCCCACTGGGTGGTGATGTTGCTTTGACACTGAACTGCTCCTGTACCCAGGCCCACCCAGGGCTCCCAGGCCCATCGGGACTTCCACGACCATAGTCCTGGCCACAGGCTCACTCTATGCACACCATGAACACAGCTAAGCGTCAGCTTTGGGGCTTTAAGGTCCAACATGACTGTGTTTCTAAGATGGTAACTCCCTCGGAGCCTGAAACTCACCCATCCTAACTCACATTGCAAGGTGCCATCCCAGTGCGTGCGGGAGCAGCACAGCTGTCACGCACGCTCAGTGTCTCCCTTTTCTCAGAATCTGCCAGGGACTGATCTTCGGTAACAAAGCTAGAAGACACGTCCGTCCCCACGACACGAACACTGTGCTGCTCACACCGTGGAGGGAGTCAGGAACTAACTCCCGGGTGTCTCCAAGAAACGTCCAGAGCACGAGGATAAAGCGCTCACTCTTCACCCTCATCCCACCTGAGAATGGAAACCCTAAGAATGCACCCCATTCCCACAACAGGCACCCCCACTGCCCAACCCGGAACCACGTGCGTGTGCAGCCCTCACCTTCAGTTTCTGGTTTTGTCTACACGTTTCACCTGACCATGTGTGCACAGAGCACACACACCCTGGGATCCAGCCCTGTGGTGTGCACCACTGACGGCAGCACATGGTCATTGCTCCGTGTCATCCTGCTGTGTGGCCACACCGCAGTTCATCTGGCGTTTTCTGGCGCGTTGTTGGCCTCGCGCTGTCTGCAGCATTCTGTCACAAATGGCACTGGCGGGAGGTCCTCGACGTGTCCTCCAGAGCAGATAGGCAAGTTCCCTTGGGCAGACCTCAGAGCCTCTGTGTCTTGAGCTTTTATTTCTTGTTTGACCACACCTGCCTCCCTGTGCTGAAGTGACACTGTTCCACGATGGTGGCTCTGCGCCCAAGGACACACCCCCAATGGCCTACTTCCTGCAACTACCCTCCCCACTCTGAAAGCTTCCATCACCTCCCAATAATACCAACAAATTATGAGTCCATCGGTGGATTAATCCATTGATTAGGTCAGAGCCCTCATGTTCCAATCACCTCTCGAGGATTAGATCTACCAGCTGGGGACCAGGCCTTCAATACATGAACCTTTTGGGGGACACTCCAGACATAACCCATAACACCTGTTTTCCTGTTGGACTGCTTGTCTTTTACTTATGAATTTTTAGGGGATCTTCAAACACCATTGGGACAGTGACTCTGGCCCTGGTGACCACCTCTTCACGGGACCACTGCTTGGCTGGCCCTGGTGACTCTCACACCCAAATGAACTGTGCAGATGGCCACTCATCACTGTGAGCCTGCTTGATCTAGACCCACCCATTAGGCCTCCCCTGGGAATCTGCTTGAGTAATAGCCCAGACCACAGGACACTCTTGGCTCACAGGTCTTCTCCTCCCACCCCGTGGCCCTACCCTTGGTGGAGTGAGCCTGTCCTAAGGGGGAGGCTGACAGATGTCCTGTGGCTCTTGTCTGGGGACCACAGTTAAGACATTTCCCACCTTACAGTGGCAGCCATGAAGCACTGTGAATTCCACAGCGTGGTGGAGACCGGCAGGCAGGACACTCAACATACTGTTTGTCTATTTGGGGACGTAAGCGAGCACAGCTATCAGGAGAAGCGTCTCTCTTCTTGGCCCTGTGAGGCGAGCCATCCTCTGCTGTCCAGATCTGTGAGTAACCAACCGCTTCTGTACATCATGTGCTCTGCTGAGCTGCCTCCTATCTCACCTGGACACACCTGAGTCTAACCCTCTGCCCATGAAGGGCCCCCTAGACAGGCCATCGTGTAAGAGCAAACTGGACACATCTTGGCAGGCCCCTCTTCTAAGTCATCAGCCAGGGCAGGGCACCTCCACTTTTATTTATGTCCCTTATTCATTTTTCATCCGTGTCTCACAGTCCCTGTGTATGCTCTGCTACGAGGGAGTTACCATCTTAGAAACACTGCTGAAAATAGAGACAATTCCTTCCTTTCAAATTGCATGTTTTTATTTCCTTTTATTGTGTTTGCTGCATTGGCACAGTCTCCAGGAAGCTGGTGAGTGGCTGTAGTGACAAAGGATGTCTTTGACTTATTTTCACCTTTCAGAGGTCTTACTCATTCACCAGTAGCTCAGTGTAACTGGAGAATTTCCATATGTGTCTGTTATGAACTAAACTGCATCCCCACGTCCATGTGTTGAGGACCTCATCCCCAGCAGGACTATGTGAAGATGAGTCCTCTAAGCAGGTATTTAAGACATGAGGTCATGAGAGTAGGGGATGATAGGGCAGGGCAGGGTCCTTGTGAAAGGAAGAGATAGGTGCACGTGATATCTCGCTCCCCCTCCCCTCTCCCTCCCTCTCTCCCCCTCCCCCTCTCCCCCCTCTCTTCTCCCTCTCCCTCTCCCCCCCCTCTCCCTCTCTCTCCCTCTCTCTCTCTCTCTCTCCCTCCCTCTCCCTCTCTCCCTCTCTCTCTCCCTCTCTCCCCCTCTCCCTCTCCCTCTTTTCTTCTCTCTCTCCCTCCCTCTCTCCCTCTCTCCCCCCTCCTTCTCTCCCCCCTCTCTCTCTCCCTCTCTCTCTCCCTCTCTCCCCCTCTCCCTCTCTCTCTCCTCTCTCTCTCCCCCCTCCCTTCCCCTCTCCCCCTCTCCCTCTCCAGGGAGAAGGCAGCCACCTACAAGACAAAGAGAGCCCTGGTGGCGCCATGATCTTGGACTTCTGGCCTCCAATTCTGTGAGACACAAGTGCCTGTCGTTTAAGCTGTGAGCTGCCCGCTGTGGTCCTTTGTTGTGGTGGCCAGGCTGACTAAGACAATGGCTTCATCACTATAAGGAAATTTTCTTTTATTCCTCCTTTGCTGGGTTTGTTTGTTTGCATTGTAAATGGATGTTAAATTTTGTCGGACACATTTCTGCGTCCATTGAGACAATCAGCCAAAGAGTGATGACGCACATGATCATGTGATCTCTAGCCAGCCTAGAGATGGTGGCTCTCTGAGTCACAGGTGGCTCTCTGAGTCACAGGGACACACTACCTTAACACACTACACTTGCACACAGATCACACAATACAGCATGCACACATGCACACACATGCACACAGATACCCCACGCACATATTCACATAACAGACACACACATCACTCACCCTGTCTGTGGTGTGTGCATGGTGACCTCAGGTACCACACAGAGACACACTGCACACTTACACATTGCACTCATGCATATAACACACATACAATACTCACCCATGTACACACTCACACACATGAACCACACACACACACAGACACATCACACACGCACACACTCACACATGTGCACACAGGGTCCCCGCCTGGGCTGAGCAGCGGCACCGTCCAGGATGCTCGGCTGGGCCCAATGCTCTGCCTGTCCTCTGTGAGCTCCTTTTTCACAAAACCCAGGAGCCCCATGCTACTTTTCTCTGGCGAGCAAACTTTACCACAGCAAGAAATCCTCTCCTCTGTCAAGCGCTCAGCCTTGGCAAGTCAGGAGCACATTGAAGCAGGCCAGCTTTCAGGCCATGTTTCCGATTTGGCTCTTAGCTTGCTCTGAAGTTTAAGGTCATCATCTGGGTGGGACTGGCTCTGCCTTGCCCTTCCTGTAGAGGGGCCAGCGTCTACACCAGGAGCAGCACAGGCAGCACCCCAGGTTGGGGTGGGGTGGGATGGGATAGGTGCCAAGAAGGGAAGACACCCGGGGCTTCCACATGAGCTGCAACTTTGCCTGTGTTCTGGATGGTGCAGGTGCCAACACCCGCATCCCCTAGCTATCAGACTCTTCCAATCTGTCCATCCATCCTCCCACCCATCCAATACAGGCAGAGTGTGCCTGGAAAGGCAAGGTTGGGGTCTGGCCACGGTAGAGCTGCCTCCTGGGCCTCGCTCTGAGGGAGAGTCAGTACGAACCAGGGGACTGTACTGACCTTTGCCCAGCTGAGCACCACCCTGTGCACACAGTCCACAAGCCGTGAGATGCTGCCCCAGGGAAAGCCCCATCAGGGAGGCTCCACAGCTCCTGTGTTGATGGGGAAGTTGTGGGGCTTAGGGCTGGAGTATCTCCAGGATGTCCCCATGGTGACAGGAAGGACAGCAGCAGCATTCAGAAGCCAAGGGGAGATGGCCTTAAGTCACCACTGTGTTTCCAGAGGCCCGGGACTTCAGAGTCTCACATCAGTGAGTGCAAGTTCACACATCACGCTGGCCTCTGCTTCCCTCAGAAAGCCTAAAGTCACCAAGAGCCTCACGTGTTCACTGCGATGCCTGCTGCCGAGATAACACAGCCTGTGAGCTTCGTTTCAGGGATGTTCTGGAGGGATCTCTGTCAGACTGGAAAATGCAGACCATCTCTGTCTTTGACATGAGAGGAAGTGATGAGCACGTGTCATGTGTACGGAGAGACACCAGCCTCCACCTAGCTGGCGAGACAAGCACCCACTCCCTAATGGCCCTCAGACACACATGGGCTCCAGCGCGTGGACAAATGTCCTGGCTGGTCTGGTGTCCAGGGAGAAGAGCGGGGCAGAGCGGGGCTTGAGGCTGAGCAGCTGGGCAGGTCTCCCTCCAGGTAACTCTTGGGGACTACACACTGTAATGTCCTTGGGACATTTAAAAGCATTTACTATACCCGTGAAATGAAAAACATTTCAATAAATGCCTCCAATTTGAATTGGTATATGCAGCTTACCTTGAGCACAGTTTAGAAAATGGAGTCACACACCCGGGAGCCTCTCTCTAAAGCTGTCCATGTTGTAATGAAGGCAACAGAATGCCTCCCGCATGCCTGGGAAACCACTCCCCACCCCTCCCGACTGAGGAAGAAGCAGCAGGGTGGACTCATTAGCCTCTTTGGTCAGAGAGACCTGAGTTCAAATCCCAATGTTACCCTAAGTATCAAGGTGCCAGCTAGGGGTGGTTAAGAGCTCCAACCTTCCAGGAGTACACAAACTAAACAAGAGCATGGGTCTGCGCCAGTGCCTGCCACTCTCGACTGCCATTGCCCACATATTGTAACCATGAGAGACGTCTGTCTGTCTCCCTGGGAACGTGAGTGTACACAGTCAGTGCATACTAAATGGCTTGACAGTGCACTCGTTCTGGAAATGAACTAAACTCACACTGACAATCGCTCAGTTATATTCGTCCCTTCTTTCTCCTCTTCCCAGGCCATTGCTAGCTCAAGGGCATCAAGCTTTTTTAAGGTCATTCCTCTTATATTCATACTAAGCTTCTGGTGAGAAGGAAACCATGCTGGCGCACGTCTAACAAGACAGGCATGGCGGCTGTCCCATCCGTCAGTCCTGCTTCAGCCATCGACTACAAGGTGCCAACACCGGGCAAGAACTAGCAGAGCTTGGATTTATATCCTCTGCAGTGTCTGGGCTGTGGGTCTCTTCACCCCAGGCACAGGGAAGGTGTCTTTCTTTGGGGACCCCAGCTGCTGCAAGTGGGAAGGACAGGACCAACGTACGTCCACTGCTGCCCTGCTGCTTCTCAAGTGCCTCCAGCCCACCCACCAGGACACAGGCCGGCCTGCTTGGGGTGCTGGGTCCTGGTTCCTTTGGAACTGTGCCTGGGAAAGGACAGGCCAGGGCCCCTATAAAGGTGAAGGGATCTTTGGGGCCAAGGTCCTTCTCAGCCCCTATGTCAGGAAACAGGGAAGGTGTGTCAGGTCGTGGGGCTCCGGGGGAAGGGGCAGCAGGTTCCACAGCATCCTGGAGAGGAGGCTCACAGGTCTCCAGTGTGTGCTTCCCTGTGGTCCAGCAGTGGGGATGCCCACACAGGTCAGTCCAGGAGGGGCCTGGGCATCCTTCTAGACCAGGACACCAGGGCGGCTGGAGAGGAAGGAAATCCCTACAAGTAACCAGGGACTCTTCCTTCTGCCAACCCCAAAGTTTCCTCATTTGAAAACGGAGCTGAGATTCAACCAGCCCCAGCTTAGAGAACCTGGGAGATGGCTCCATGTGTGTCCCCACCACAGAGTAACCCAGGCACTTTGGGGACACCACAGGATGCTTTCTGAGAATAAATAAGTGGGGTAAGCAACTCCAGCTCTCTTTGTCCATCCTGTCTCCATAGTATCCTTCAGCCAGGGTCAGCTGAGGCCCAGCCAGGCAAGAGGGACACTCTTCGTGGGGTCCTCACCCTGTCCAGTTGCCCCACTTGCCAAAACTAGAGCCCAATGGACAGCCCACTCTGTATGCCATCTGGAGGCCCCCAGGAGAGTCCGCAGGAATGCAGCTCCACGAGGGTCACTTGCAGCCTCCCTGTGTCCCAAGGGCTCAGCTAAACACATTCACCCTCCTTCCCAGGCAGGAGTAACCCAGGGAAGAAAGGATATGCTGGGCAGAGGCTCCGCATCACCCAGCCTGTCCCTAGGCCACAGCACACAGCTCAGGAGACACAGGTCCGCTGTCTCCTTCTGACCACAACACAGAACCTGGAGCCCTTACAGGGCATGGAAGCAGCGTTGGCCAGCAGCACATTCTCAAGACCAATGGCTGAAGCTTCCAAAGGGCTCAATGAGAACAACTGCCCGGTCTGCTCAAGTTAGCTCTCCCCACCAGTCCTCCTCCCAGAGTCCTCACCTTGTTCAGGTTACCCCATCTGCTGCCAGTAGCCCCATCACCCCACCCAACCGGCCCCCACAGGTCTCCTGCAGTCCTGTCTGGAGGGGTCAAAGCTCCTTTGCTCCTTGCTTCCCAACCCTCATCCTACCTGCCATTCCTGCTGTCCTCCATTCCTGCAGTCCACTCAGCTAGGTGGCCTTGGGGGACATCATGACTGCGTGGTGGAGGAGCTACTTGAGCATGGAGAGCTGAGGGCCAGGGATACCAGGAAATCCTTCCCTGCACAGCCTGAGGCAGGGGGCACCTGAGGGAGGGACCCATGCTGCATCAGTGCCCAAGGGTGGAGAGGGTGGACCAGGGCCAGGAAGGAGGCCAAGGTGCTGTGGGTGGGGGAGCTAGACAACACCCAGAGGGAAAAGGAGCCACAGGTGGGGACCCTGGAAACTCTCAGTTCCAGAACCAGGATGGACTGGAGGCATTGTGAGTGGCAGACTTGGAAACCTCTGTGTCCAACTCCAAGGCTCCCGGCCTCCTGTAGTACCTGGACAGAGAGACCCAAACCAGTCTGGAGTGGGCTTGACAGGCCTGACCCCACCCCGTCCACCGCCCACAGTTCCTCTGTCCCCAACAACCCCAGAAAACAGTTGAGACTATTCCCTTGTCACGGAGGACTCTCTGGGACCCCATGTTCCTCTGAGACTGGCCCCAGGCCTGTCCTCACCAAAGCCACATCCACGCCTGGCCCTTTGCCAAGACTGTCACCTGGGCCTCCTCCTGTCGAGTGGTCCCTGTCGCTGATGGACACCTTCCCTCGCCGCTTCACGGGAGATACACTAGCAAAGACTGTCTAGAGAACAAGTTAGAACAACCCGTCTTCCAGGGATAATTAATTGAATGTTCCACAGGAAGTGCTGAGTGTTTTGAATAAACGTGGAGACACAGTTACAAGAGCAAAATATTATCATTTGTCCGACACAATTTCTCTCCCTGAAATGGTCGGTGATTAATAAGGCACATTACAAATAATCTCCTGTGAATAAAATTCCATCTCTCCAGTCTAATTAGCATGCAAGGGAATTGCTCTTTTGGTGGGTAAAGACATTTAAAATATGTATTTCGTGAAATCTCAGTTATTTGTCATAAGCTCCAAGAGGAAAACATAAACTATGGAGAATGATACAGTCATTTAAAACTTTATTACATGACTGTGTTCAGATAAATTAGTGCTCCGGTCCTGCAAGCGAGCACAGACTGGCCGGGTGCGGGGCCCTGCTGGCCCCATGACCCGGCATCTGCCTGCCTCCCCTCACAGGCTCCATCCAGCAATCCCAGCAGTCACCGGACTGTGGGACGAGCCCCGCTTCCCAACACAATCAGCACAGAGCCACCATTATCCCCTGAAAGTGAAGAAACCAAGTGACAGCTCTGTTCTTCCATGGGGAGCCAGGGGAGCTGTGAACCCACAACCTAAAACACAGAGGTGGGAGACCCTGGCAACAGCTGAGCCAATGAAACAGGACAGGAAAAAAGAATGCACTTGATGCCATGAAAAGACCCCATCTCAATCAATAAGCCAACCATGGTGGTACACAGCTACAGGGGAGGATGTCTGTAGGAGGAGCACAGTCAAGGGCAGCCTCAGCCAAGAAAATACCAGACCCTACATAAAAAATAGCTAAAGTAAAAAAGGCTGGGGGTGTGACCCAAGTGAGAGGTGCCTACCAAGCAAATGTGAGACCCTAAGTACAAACCCCAGTACCAATAACAGAAAAAACAAAACTGTGGGTAACCACATCCAAAACAACACTGAGCCTGACGTAGTCGGAGAAAATAAAGTCCACACAGCAGCAGAGAGGAGCTGGGACAGTGAGGACCACAGGTGTCACCCAAGGTCACCCAGGACATGCAGATTACACTCAGCAGTGAAGATTGCACCCACATGGTGGAGACCCCAAGGAGTGACCCTCAGGGAAACTCAAGCCCCCACGTGTGGACAGCTGTTCTGCGATGTGGGTGTCAGCGCGTGAATTGGCACAGCGACTCCCGCCGGGCGCCCTCCTGAACACAGGACGCCTGCACCATGTGAAGGAAGAGGTTCAGACGGGCAAAGGAATTTAGGGAAAGCCAAACCATCACGGAGGAAAATCTAGACCTGAGGATACCAAGCACAGGTCTTTCTACACGGAAAAATGAGGCGTTTCAAATGGAGAAATGTAAAATTTTAACAAATCCACAGCTACTGTAAATCGTTTAACAAAATTACATAAAAATCCAGAACAGACACTTCACTGGGTAGATGGCTTACTGTCTTAGCCTACGATGGTTTGTGCAGGAAGCAAACAGCAAGGATATAAGAGCTATGACTGCCAGGATGGGTGTTAGGGGCTCATTACCTATTCACCAAAATGTGTGCGATAACTTTAGAGTCTGCTGCCAGCACCTCAGAACATTAACCAAAAAGGAGCTGGGTAAGCCACAAACATGGTGACAGCTCTGCAGGAAAAGCCAAATGGACCGAATGGACTGGGATGTCAGCCTCAGAGGGGAACTGAAGAGACAGCGCCGGTAAGATTGCCCCATATCATTCTTGGCACAGAGGGGAAACAACTGTGATCAGAAACCATTTTCAAATGAAAGACAAAAAAGCAGTGACTTTCCAGCAGGGAAGCCTGCCAAACATGTCATCCAGATGACCATGATGTCAAGGCCCCCTGACACGGCGTCACGAGAAGGGCCTTTCACCTCCACGGTCCTCCTCCCCGGGACCCTCAACCCAGTGCAGTCGTGAGGAAACGTCAGATGAGTCGCATTTGAGGAACAGTCTTCAAAACACCTGGCAGCCACCCTCAGAACTGTCCAGGGTATCAAAATCAGGGCAAATCTGAGAAACCATTACAGCCAAGGCCAGCCCAAAGATTGGTGACACAAGCCATGTAGGATCCTGGGGACCCCAGGCCAGACCAGCAAACAGCTCATGAGACCCTATCTTGAAAAAAAAAAAAAATCCACAAAAGCAGGGCTGGCAGAGGGGCAAGTCTAAGGCCTTGAGTTCAGACGCCAACACCACCAAAAACGGTCGAACTTTAAGTATTGACAGAAAAGTAAGTTCATGGCATGATTTTCAGGAAAAAATAATAATTTGCAAGATCACATTTATATGGCAGACTCATTTTTGTTTAAAATGTGTGGCCGTGTTTAATTTGCATCTATGTGAGAGAAAGATTGCTGATACAACCCACCCGTCGGTCCCCGGTGTTCACCAGGCAGACGTGAAGCCTTCCAATTTAAACTCTGCACACTTGGATGGGGTTCGAATTCCTACAAACATGTTTTACTTTTATAATCTTTAAAAAAAGCAATTTCCAAGCACATTACATGCTGTATCTACACAAAGCCATTATGTAATGTGCCTCAAAGTAGATCCATAGCTCAAAATCTGGGTTGTGATGTTGAAAGAATAAAGTTAAAGTACCCAGGTATTTCCCCCAGACGCCACACAGGGCTCTCCTCGGGCTTGGTCAGCACACTCCCAGGCGGAGCTGGGCCTAGAGTGGAGGCTGGCCTGAGACTGGATGCCTGGCCTGAGTGTGAAGGACAAAAAAATCACAAACAAATAGGAGTACATCAGAGTCCAGTCTGTGCGGGGAGTCCAGGATTGAAAGGTAAATTGGATTGTTTTTAATACGCCAAAACAGATGATCGCTTGGGTGAGACAGAGCTCTGACTTCGTGGAAAACTCCAAGTTGGCAAAGCTGAGTCCAGGGACAACCAGGAAGATGTGATTGGCCCCAAACTTAAAAACCTGGAGCAAGAATTTGAAATTATCACCCGTAACTGCCACACTCAGTGCTGAGAGGTGGGTCTCACACAGCTCATCCTGTCCTTCTGCGTGAGCCACACAGCTGGAGCCAGGTCCAAAGGTCACAGGAAGAGGCAACCTGCAGAGCCCAGACCGAGCGAGGAGCAGGGCTGCAGGACAGGGATGGAGGGAATGGGAGGCTAATGGGGTCAGAGTTTCTCTGGGAAGATTTAGACGCTGTGGAGACCACCGGGGTGACAGCCACGCAGCCAGGTGAACGTGCTCAGAGCCTCGGAATTTCACATCTAGAGATGGTTAAGACAGTAACTCGCATTACATTAAACCACAATAAAGATATCAACAAACCAAATCCAGCCGTGTGTGAAAAGAAAAGATTGCCTGCCGGGAGGATCTGCTACTTCTCTTGGGTGTTAATAAGGGGAGTCATTTAGGGGCTGTGATGCTGAGCCGCCCTCCGTCCCTGTCTGGATGGGGTAAGATGCAACTGGGCAAAGTTCAATATCTTTTCACATGTGGCTGGGTTTCGTTTGTCAAACTTTTCCTTTAAAATCAGAAACAAGACAAAAACCCTACTTCCCAACTTCAATATTCAGTAGCCAGCTCTATGAACTGAGAGGGAAAAAATACAGACTAAGGGATTGCAAAGGAAGGAAAAACTGTCATTTATAGCCTGCTGCTGCCTAAATTTAAAACATGTCATGTTTAAATATTGTTAGAATTAATACGAGCTTCTTAAGATAATTGGGTTAAAAACCCAAGATGGCCAAGCAAACGTCATTTTTCCATACCTGTGACAAAGGCGCAGTTTTTACAGTGAATAATTTTTGTAAGAGCAGCCCAAACTGCACGCAGGAGTAAATCCAACCCGAGCTACACAAAGCCATCTGCAGGCACAGAACGCTCACGGGAGGAGCTGACAGACACCGAGACAGGAGACCACACGCCGCAGCCAGGTCTGGGGGTGTGGGAGCTGTCCTGGGAGCCCACCCTGCTCTGCACCCCACATGCTGGGCTCCCCTGTAGCAGCAGGTGCATCTGGTACTCAGGCAGGGTTGTGGCCTCCCCGGGCTGTGGTAACTCGTGGTCAGCTCCTGCAGGAAGACCTGGCTGTCCTCCAGGGCAGAGCTGTCAGAGGTGGCCCTCAGCCACCAGCACCACAGCTCCTGAGATGAGGCAGAAACTCCCCCAGGCGAGCGCTCTGAGCGAGTTTATGTTTGCACAGAGGGGTCCCTTTGTCTTGGCCAGTCTGAGCGTCTTAACTGAGCTGTGTCAGGATGAGATGTGGCACTGCCAGGTCTGCAGTGAACAAGGGCTTGGCAGAGGCCGGTGGAACCGTAACACGAGGGTCATCTGTGGGGTCATAGGTACTGGGGGAGATGGTGTCTCTGGAGAAGGGAGGCAGCTGAGAATGGAACAGCTGAGTGGGACCCTTTCCTATCTCCCCACAGCAAAGGGGCCACCACCAGCAGGGTCACACTGGCTCTGCTGTCATGGGGCCTGCTCGCTCTGCCTCGCTCTGCCTCGCTCTGCTCCCTGCAGAAGGAGCAGCATGGTGTCCTTCCCAGGAAGCCACACGTTGCCCTAACTCTGGGTAACAGATACACAACCAGAGGGTATTGGGATTTCCAGCTTTTGCCAGAAGGGCAAGGAACTTAGAAGCTCGTGTGTCGTGAAGAAGATAAGGAGAAGGAGATGCGGGAATAGAATCTCCTTCCTGGGTGAATGAGAAGATGGTGAACACGCCCAGACCCAGGACCCTGGGTGGACTCAGCAACAGTCCACGTGTCCCCTTGGGGCAGGTGTCTGGCATGGTTAGGCATTTCCTGATTGGCCCATGCACAAGGGGCCATCTTGTGGTTGTGGTGGGCAGGCTTGGGTCCAAGTCATTGTAGCCTTCCCTGTTCCACAGACCAATGGCACAGATCCTGGGACACGCAGCTGCTGCCGATAGCGTTACTGGTCTCCCGCACCATGATTTGAACTCGGGGTGTCTAGAAGTCCTGAAGGTGAATAAACACTGGGTACACCTGCGACCATCAGTCTCAAGATGGAGACAAGCCATGTGGGGAGGAGTTGCGGTTCTCCAGCTCCTTGCAAACGGGACTTGAGATTGTTCTCGTGTGTCAGTGACTGGCCACCAGGTACCTGGACGTTTGGCTAAACGCTATTCTGAGTGGGCCCTAGGGTGCATGGATGAGATGAACACTTGAGCAGGTGGTGTAAGGCAGATGCCTCTCCAGCATGGTGGCCTCATTCAACCCATTGCAGCCTGAGTAGAAAAAAGGAAGGCATTAGGGAGAGTTCATGCTCACCGTGTGACAGTTTTCGAGCTGGGACGTTGGTCTTCTCCTGGGCCTTGAATTTTCAGCTCCATCCCTCTGAAGAGCCCTGACAAGTCTAGGGATGTGAGGTCCCCCATAAAGCCAAAAATAACAGGCTATTGTGCTTGAAACCTGGCATCCAAGCAGAGGTGCCCTGCCTCAGAGCTCGTGTCTCACCCACGGTAGACACCCAGGGGTCCAATCTGGGAAGAGTTCCACTGGGAAGCATTGAGCAAATGGCCTCCAGTGGACACGGGGCAGTCTTGCTGACATAGAATGTACTCGTGACAGGCAAAGGCACTTGACTTCCTAAGGGTCTTCCAGGCCTGGCCCTCAAGCATGGCCATCCTGGACTATTCGTCTTTGAGTAAGAAATTCTCTGCAGCCATCCCTGCTAGCATCACAGGTGCCATAGAGAAACGCTTGGGATGAAGCAGACGCTTGTGGAGGCAAAACAAAAGCACATTCCAGCCCTCGGCATCCTTCATCTGTTTTTCATCTCACTGCGGACAGCGACCTGACTCCAAGGGACCTCAGAGATGACGCAGTGGGTCTTTCCTGCCTGGAGTACGCCCAGCACGTATTTACCCCACAAAGTACAGGGACGTCTCAGGAGGCACCTGCCGCCCCTGAGCACAGGCAGGCGGAGCAGCCTCCAGAAACCACCTTCAGGGAGCGAGCTTGAACCAGAGAGAAGGAAGCGGGTCTGGGACTGAATTTCTGGCATGCCCAAATCCCTGCTGTGCCAAGGCCCCAGGGGAGGGAGCACTGTGGAATGAACTTGCCAAGACCCACTGCCTGGGACACAGGACAAGGTCTGAGTGGAGGGTCCCTGACTCAGCTCCCGGCCACCTTCCCCTATGAAGGCTTCTCTCCTAGGCACAGGAAACGATCACCGTCCTCCACACACAGAGCCACGGGGACTTGGGGTGTTACCACAGTACTCACAGGTACACGGGATGACCAGGGACCGCCAGGCCCCGTGTGTGGCTGAAGAGGACCTAGTGTGTCCACCTCCACCTCCTCCTGCTGAGGACCAGAGGGCTGTTGGCAGCCAGGTCCCCTGAGAGTCACCTGAAACAAACAACCAACCAGGTGACCAGCAGACACGAGGGTGACACCTGCAACCAGCCCAGCTGGCCATGTGTGACAGCCTCAGAGATTCAGTCCTGGCCTGTCCTCCTTCCACCTGTGATGTGCTGCTTGTTGACCATAGGTGACAAGCGAGCCTGGCAGGGAGTGTGATCCTGCTATGCCCCTAGGTACCCAAGAGGCAGATCCAACAACATCTTTGTAAGTGCAATAACAAAAAGTAATAAACACATCACACCATGTCTAGAAACAAGATGTTCCCAGCGTAATTAAATGCATATTTTATAATGACGTGAGGAATCCACGTCTGTCTCTGAGGTGCTGGGATCATACAGAGACAGGCTTAGGACGCCAATCTGCTCCAAGAGCAAGTTTACCTAAGTGGCATCTCCCTCTGTCCCAGGTGCTCCAAGCTCCTTGCACAGGTATGTGGGACATCCCCACCCCCCCACACACACACACAGCCATGGGCACACGATCCCTGGGTTAAGAGTCTTCAGCGACAGAGTCCCCTGTGGGGCGCATGTGTGGGGTAGATGTGTCCTGTGACCTCCAGGAAGGGCCCATCCATCCCTCGAGGGCAGTGAGGGACCTGACCCTCCGTGCACTACCGATTGCCCACGGACTCCAGTTTTGCGACTGCTGTGACTCTGGACAGCTGCTTCCCATTGGAACAGTGAAAAATCTGGCTCAAAGATTTAATTATTTTTTCAACCAAAGTCCTTGGTGTTTGTGGGAGTGGCCCCTGGTTTAACCAGGAGTGTCCGCTGCTGTATGAAGGGCCCCATTCCAGGCACATGTTGACTTTATCTCGATTTCCCCTTTGGGGCCAATCTTCCTGGAGAGTGCCGAGGGGCTCCGTGCAAAGCCTCAAGCTGCTGAGTGCTCTGTGAGGACTTTTCTTGTTTTCTGGGGAGGTGGGGACTTTATTCTGATAAATAAAGTGTGATAGGTATGAGTGGCACAGAGTTGAAGAGTTCAGGAGCAAAGCAGGGACTCCTGCCTCTCCCCAACCCTCAAACCCCAGCCCCACTCCTGCCCCAGTCTCGTTTGCAGGGTCTATGGCCCCCTCCGGCCCACCCAGGCAGAGTCACTCCCGTGGACAGCACCACCCACACCTCTCAGACCCACTGTGAGGGTCCCGGAACCGAATGCAAAGGTCCTTATCTCACCTGAGCACCCGGCCCCGGGCTGCAGTGCGTCCTCTTGTTCCAGAGAGGAGGGCGTTTGGCAGTTATGGGCAGTGTCTCCCCCCGCCCCCCGAGGTCTAAGGCAGGCCCAGCAGAGCTCACTGTTCCCACCATACCCAGAGCTGGGCTCCCTCGGACCCCAGCCAGGTCCACAGACCAGCAGCCACATCCCTCAGGCAAATGGTGGCCCCGTCCTGCAGCCCATGCCCCCCAGCCAGGCCCTGGCTCTCTTCCTCTTCTTGTTCTTTTCCATGACCGGATCTGAAGGCACTGCTGGACATTCAGGGGCCTGGAAGTCATATACATCTGTTCCCTGTGGGCCACATGGGCCACAACACCCCAGCGTGGGGGAGATGGCCGCGTGTGGCTGTGCACAGGTACACACTGAGCCCACTTGTCTGCAGCCAGCACCGTGGTGAGGCTGGGTTCTGTGAGGCCAGGAAAATGGGAAGAAGCCAGATTTGGACTCAGGAAATCCCTGAAAACGCCACGCTGCCCACCAGATGAGAAGGACGCCCAGCCACCATCCAATCCAGGAGCCCAGGGCTGTGCCCAACCCATGAGACACCCAGCATCTCAGGTGAGGCCTGGAAATGCCTCAGAGACACAAGGTGGGGGGACAGAGGGCAGCGGGCGAGTCCTCCCGGATAGTCCCTGCTGGGGCTGGGCACCCCTCACAAAGAGGTGGAACTCTCCAGCATTGCTGCTGAAAGCCATTCTCTCAGGGGCATCCACACAGCGCCAGGGACGCTGCAGACTCGGCCTCAGAGGCCCTGCTGGAGCTCTCACCGGGGTGACTTTCGGAATCAGAAATTTTAAAACCCACTCCATTTTGTGCGTGCTGCATTTAGAAAATGAGGGGTGTCCCTTACCATCCTCCCTGAGGCATAGTAATTTTGCACGGAGGCTCCAACACTCCCAGACACATCTAAGATTCTCAGCCTTGGGATTTTCCGGTGCAAATCGCCCTCTGGGGCCTGATGCAGACCCCAGTGCTCACCAACACCAAGTTCATCTGCATGAGAAGTGAGTCCAGGGCCAAGGAGAATACAAAGCTAGAGGCCCTCTGCGTCCAGCATGTGACAGGCCAGGGGTTCTGCCCTGCACTTGTACTGTGTGGTGGGGGGGAGGGGTAGGAACAGGGCCAGTGACAGTGAGAGTCTTTCCAGGGCCCACTCCCCCAGCTTGCTGGCCCAGGAGAGGACAGGAATTGTCGTGGTGCACACACACACACACACGCACACACTCCCTGCACACACGCACACATGCACACACACACATGCACGCACACTCCCTGCACACATGCACACACACATGCATGCACATACACACACACATGCATACACGCATGCACGCACACACGCACACATGCACACGCACACATGCACACATGCACGCACATACACACATGCACACATGCGCACGCACATGCACACACATACACACACGCACACACACTCCCTGCACACATGCACACACATGCACACACACACACATGCACACACATTCCCTGCACACACATGCACACACATACATTCCCTGCACACACGCACACATGCACACACACACATGCACACACACACGCGCACACTCCCTGCACACGCACACATGCACACACACATGCGCACACACACATGCACACACGCACACATGCACACACGCACATGCACACACATACACACACATTCCCTGCACACACATGCACACACACACACGCACACGCTCCCAGTGAATGCATATCAGCTTCTGTAGCTTGCTGCTTCCAGCTGCTCATACTACTTCCTGTTCCTTAGTCTAGAACACACTTCATCATAGGAATTATTTAGATATCAAAATAATTTTTCAGTGAATAAAGATATGAACCCAGCCTTTCCTGCCATGCACACCACCTCCTGTGACTCGGGGCAGCCTTTGATTTCATCTGAAGCACACATCCCTGGGGGTCAGTGGCCTCAGGAGCTACAACTCCCACCTCCACACTCCTGTCCCCCATCCCCACCCCTGAGAACTCCACCTCCAATTGCTCATGCTCAGAGAGATGCCTCCTCCTCCAGGAAGACTTCCCTGACTCAGGCAGCCTGGGTCTCCATGTCTCCTGTCACACACCCCATCAGTCCTCAAGTTCCTGTCTCTGTGGCCCATGAATGCCTCGCACATCTACCTTGAATAGCTATCATCTGAGGTTCCTTTTGCCCAAATCACCCAAGGACAGAAGCTGGGGAGGTGGGGGGGGGGTGGTGAGCTGGCTTTGCAGGCTGCTATAAGACGGCCCAGGTGAGATGCCCAGGTGTGCAGGCCCTGCACATGAGGCAGGCCCCAGCCTGACGGCCGGCTCCCAGCACCTGCTCCACCTGACTCTGGCCTCATCCTGCCTGGCACATTGATCCCAGGCTGTAGCAATGATCCCACATGGGCTAATTGGTCCCAGGCTGGCTAACCGATCTCACACTGGTAAATTGACTCCAGGCTGGCGAATTAAAATGCGACTTGAGTTCCCCTCAAAAGGAGCGCCTTAAATTAAAGAGATCTACTGAATGGAGGAAGAAGTGGTCGATGTCCAGCATGCCCCGAGCTGACTAAACTCTAACACAGCCATGGACAACGCGGCCCGCCAGCCAAGATGGAGCACGGACATCTGTCTCCTGGCTGCCGACCTCCAGCCCCCTCACCCCCCACAGCAGCCCCACGGTGGCCCTGGCCATCAGCCCGGGGAGGAGTCAGGCAGGAGCTCCACGTCTCCTTGGGGAAAGCCTCAGACAGGCCAGCTGGGGCCATGACATAGCCACTAGGACTTCTGGGGAATAAAAAACACGAAATCTGAGTGTGAGCCAGGGACTCCTCAGCTGCATGGGTGACAGCTATATTGGTCCCACGTATGCTGTGTTTGTCACCAAGGCAGAGAGGATTGTCCACAGCAGAACCTCAGACAGTGTGTCCAGCCCACATCCACTGGGAGAAGGAAGGGGAGTCAGAGGAGACGTTGCTGGCCCCAGGAACCCCAGGCCTACAGGACTCCCAGTGTCCTGTTACAAAGGCCAAACAAGAAACTCACATGGAGCCTGTCTGCATGGCCACCCCAGCTCAGCTCAGGGGACCTGGAGGCTCTGGACACTTTTCCTCCAACTTCCTTCTGAGCTGTCACCTCTGAGAAACAGAGGGACTCCAGCAGTGGAGACAGGTGAGCTATGGTGGGCAGTGCTCCTGATTCAAGGATCCCCCACCAAGCCAGCTGTCTCCTAAAACCAGTGGCAGGCCAGGTGCTCGCCTCCCAGAGTGCCCTGCCAAAGACAGCTTCCACGTGGCTGGGTCCCCAGTGCTGTGGCAGTGGGGCCCAGGTGCCCCTGAGGACAGCTCATGCTGCTTTCTGCCACCGACACTCAGGATAAACTTCACAATTGAATGAATAAATGACATGCCAGCACAGGCCTGATCTGGTTCAAGAAGACACAAATTTAGCGCTCTCTGCTTCGGGCACCTTAGGAAGCCCTGAAATTAAACACACAGTTTTGTGTATAAACTTAGATACACTTTCTGAGGAGGAGCCCTAAATCTGTGTGATTCTCAGAAGCTCTCATGACACTCAAAAGTGAAGAGCCAGTTTGGAAGAGAAGAGACTACACCTGAGCAGGGTGGGACTAGGCCCTGGGGACCCTGATCTCTCCACACCTCAGGGCAGAGCCAGTCTCAGGATGAACCCACAGTGAAGAGCCCAGTAAGCCGTGGCAGGAGGCTGAATGGAAGCTAGTCCCCAGTTTTAGCTAACAAGTTAACAAAGTGGGTTTGCAAATATTTTCGTGTTTCTAGTAAGCTCTTGCTATGTCAGAAGTGAGTCTGCAGAGGACCTAAGTGGCAGGATGTGATCAGGGCTTGCAGGTACAGGGAGCCCAGGCAGCCATGTCTATGGTAGGCAGAGACCAAGGCAGGGAGGAGCTGGACACATCTACAAGAGCATATGGGGACAGGAGCCAGAGCAGAGAAGGACCTGGAGCCCAGCACACAGCACCACCAAGAGAAAAAGAACGAGCAAGCTCCGTCCCTAAGGCGTCTGGGGGAAAACAGCTCACAGAGATCTGCCACAGAGGCCACTGGGGGATCAAGGAGGTGGGTTTCTATGCTCCATACTAGGACTTGCAGCCTGGACGTGTGCGCCATGGTGGGGAACTAACCACACAGGCCAGGTGGCTGCTTCTACAGTGCCTCCATGCAAAGGCAGATAGAAGGTGATGGGGAGAACAGGCCAGGGTCAGACCAACTGTTGGGTCCACAAGGTCAGCACCAGTACAAGCCCCCCACCACTTTGGCTGACCCTGGTGAACAGCCACCCAGGGGTCCCTGACCCTTGACCTGCCCCTGGCCTGGGCACATGGACACCCAAAGACCTTGCCCTGTGAGGCCCTCCTGGGATGCAGGAGGCTTGGTCCAAGAAGTCCCAGGGAGACTGGGCCTGAGCAGCCAGTTCTGGTGTGTGGAGGACTGATGGGCCAGCGTCCAGGAAAGGAGGAAAGAGCCCCGAGCACCTGCACAGTTCACTTATGCATCTTCTCCAAGTGTACAATGCACGCTTTACACCAATTCTGTGATGAGCACCCTCTTGCCTTGTGTGAAATGCCCATGATACTTGCCTCCAGCCCCTGGTGGGGCTCAGGGGGTTGCACAGCTACCCAGCAGGACAGTGTGCTGTTTCGTGCAGTGTTTGCCTGGACAGTCGCGCAGGAAGAGTCAGATACCCCGTTGCTCTGGGACAGGTCCTAAGAATGGTCTGGGGAGGTGTGAGATCAATGCCCTCAGTGCATGAGGACAGACTCGGCTTCCAGGTGTCAGTGCAGACAGCTTGAGGGGCCAGAGCCTCAGCAATCACCCTCTTGCCCTAGTGCTGCTGTCACCCCAAATTCTCGGTATCCATGGTCACGGGGGCCAGCACCTCTGTCCCAGATGATAACTTTCAATTCTCACTTTGTTTTGCTTACTAAGACCCTAGGGAGTGGCACAAATCACCGTGTTACCCAGCATCACTCTCAGCAGCCCCAGCTCCTGGTGCCTGGTACCCTGTGGACATAGGTGTCCTTGCTAAATCCATGCAGTGTCATTCATGTGACAAGGTGGCTACACAGGCTGGGCACGGTGGCTCACACCTATAATCCTAGCTACTCAGGAGACAGAGATAGGGAGGATCGTGGTTTGAGGCCAGCCTGGGAAAAAAGTTTGCAGGACCCCATCTCAACCAATCCTTGTTATGCAGGGAAACACAAATTGGAAAATCATGATCCAGGTCAGCCCAGGCACAAAGCAAGACACTATCCCAAAAATAACCGATGCAAAAAGGGCTGGTAGAGTGGCTTACCTTCTGAAATTAACAGAGTGTTAATGGTATCAGTTCTCCAGCCCAAACATAGAGTGGAAAGTTGGATTAAAAACAAGAGCAGATCATTTGTTGCCTACAAGAAATAAATCTCACTGATGAAAGCCAACATCAGCTTAGGGTGAAAAATCTTCCAAGCAGTGAACCCCCAAATTAGGCAGCAGTAATTACACTCATATCTGATAAAGTAAACCAAAATTAGTCAGAGGAATCAAAGAAGGTCATGTCATATTAACAAAGGGAAGAATACGTCAAAAAGAAATAAGAATTCTTAGGGGCTGGTGGAGTGGCTCGAGTGGTAGAGCGCCTGCCTAGCAAGCGTGAGGCCCTGAGTTCAACCCCAGCACCACCAAGAGAAAAAGAACAATTCTTAACATATATGCTCCAAATGTCAGTACAACCAACTTCATTAAACAAGCACTACTGGACTGAAAAGCACAGATAGACCCCAACACAATGAGAGTGGGGGACTTCAGTGCCTCGCTCTCGCCAATAGGTAGGTCACCCACACAAAAAAATCCACAAAAAATCTCACAATGAAATGACACTATAGACCAAATGGACTTGACAGACTTCTATGTAGTAGGTCCTCCAGCAGCAACATGAGATACGTTCTTTGCAACAACCCATAGAACTTTCTCCAAAAAAAAGGTCATATTTTAGGACACAAAGCAAGTTTTAGCAAATATAAGAAAACTGAAGTAACTCCCTGTATCTCATCAGACCATAATGGAATAAAAGAAGAATTCAATGGCAAAAGAAACTACAGAAAGTATTTATTCAAATGCATGGAGGCTGAATGACACATTGCTGAAAGGCCAGTGGGTCACTGAAGAAATAAAGGTGAAATTCAAAGGTTCCTAGAAGCAAATGAAAATGAAATCACAGCCTACCAGAACCTGTGGGATACAGCAAAGGCTGTGCTATGGGAAGTTGGGAGCTATGAGCACCTACATAGAAAGAGAGATCTCGAGCAAATGGACTACAGATGCAACTCATGCTCCTACCAAAACAAGAACAAACCAAATCCCAAATTAGCAGGTAGAAAGAAAGAATAAAGAGTAGGGCAGAGCTGGTGAAGGGGCTTAAGTGGTAGAGCACCTGCCTAGCAGATGTGAGGCCCTGAGTTCAAGACCCAGTACCACCCAAAAAAAAAAAAAAGAAATAAAAAAGAATTATGGCAGAAACTCATGAAATAAAAACCAAAAAAAAAAAAAAAAAAAACTATACCGAGAACCAATGAAACAAAAATTTGGATCTTTGAAAAGATAAGTAAGAGCTATAAACTCCTAGCCAAACTAACTAAAAGAAGGATGAATAAGACCCAAATTAACAAAATTAGAGATGAAAAGGGGGATATCACCACAAATGATAATAAAACCCAGAGGATCATGAGGGAATATTTTGAAAACCTTCACTCTAATAAAGTGGAAATTTAGGAGAAATGGGTAAATTTCTAGGTGCATTTGACTTAGCAGAATTGAACCAAGAAGATATAAACCATTCAAGTAGATCTATAACAAGCAACAAAACTGAAGCAGTAATGGCCTCCCAACAAAAAAAAGCCCAGGACCCAATGGAGTCACAGACAAATTCTACAGCCCTTTAAAGAAGAGCTAACACCAACACTCCTCAAAGTTTTCCATGAAATAGAAAGGGAAGGAACACTGCCTAACTCTTTCTATGAGGCCAGCATTACACTCGTTCCAAAACCAGACAAGGACTCAACAAAAAGGGAGAATTATAGACCAATCTCTTTCGTGAACATAGACACAAAAATTCCCAATAAAATACTTATAAACAAATTCAACAACTCATCAAAAAGACCATGCACCAGGGTCATGCTGGGTTCATCCCAGGAATGCAAGGATGGTTTGACATACACATCAGTAAATGTAATGCACCACATAAACAGAATCAAGGGCAAAAACCACATGATCACCTCAATGCAGAAAAACCTTTGGATGAAACTCAACATCCCTTTTATGATAAAAGCTCTGAAGAAACTAGGAATAGAAGGACATACCTCATAATAAAGCCTGCATCTGATAAACCAACAGCAAGCATCACACAAAATGAGGAAAAGCTGAAATCACCTCCCCTAGGGTCAGGAACAAGGGTGTCACTCCCCACTCCTACTGGAATTCCTAGCCAGAGCAATAAGGCAAGAGAAAGAAATAAGGGATTCATTCAAGTAGGAAAAGAAGAAGTCAAACTAACCCTAAAAATTTCACCAAAATCTCCTGGATCTGAAAAACACTTTTGGCAACATAGCTGAACATAAAACCAACATACAAAAATCAGCAGCTTTTCTATAAACTAACAACAAATAGGCTGAAAAAGAAACCAGGAAAACAATTCCATTCACTAGAGCCTCAAAAAAAACCCTAAAATGCCTACACATAAACTTAACAAAGGAGATTAAAGACCTTTATAATGAAAACTACAAACGCTTGAAGAAAGAAACTGACGAAGAGATGAGAAAATGGAAAGACTTCCCATATCTGTGGAGAGGCTGAATTAATGTGAAAATGGCTACACCACCAAAAGCAATCTACAGGTTCAAAGCAAAGCCCATCAACATTCCAGTGTCATTCCTTTCAGAAACAGCAAATTCAATCCTGAAAATCATATGGAAGTATAAAAGACAGCAAATTGTTTTTGATAGCATAAGTAATCCTGAGAAAGAAGAACAATGCTGGAAGTATCACAACTTCAGACTTCAGTTATACTACAGAGTCATTGTCACGAAAACAACCTGGTACTGCCACAAAAACAGACATGAAGACCAACGGGACAGAATGGAAGACCCCGAAATAAAACCACACAGCCACAGGCAGCTGATCTTTGATGAAAGAGCCAAAGACATAGCTGGAAAGACAGCCTCTTCAACAATGGCGCTTGGAAAACTGGCTATCTACCTGCACGAGACTGAAACTAGCCCCTACCTCTCACCCTGTGCAAAAATCCCCTCCAAATGGACCAAATGTCTTCATGTAAGACCTGGAACCCTGAAACTACTGGGAAAATGCAGGAAAACCCTGGAAGACATAGACATAATTATCTTCTGAATAGGATGGGCAATTGTCCAGGAAATAAGAGCAAGAATTGACGAATGGGACTGCATCAAATTTAAAAGTTTCTGCACATCAAAGGAAACAGTCACCAGCATCAAAGAATGAGGGAAAACCTTCATCAGCTATTCAACAAATAAAGGATTAATATCCAGAATATGAAGAGCTCAAAAACCTAACAGCAAAAGAACAAATTACCCAATTAAGAAATGGACAAATGAACTGGACAGACAGTTCTCAGAAGAGGTTTGAGTAGCTAGTAAACACGTGAGGAAATGTCCAATGTCCTTTAGCTACACAGGATATGCAACTCAAAGTGACCCTGACTTTCCCTCTCACCCCATCCAGAATGACCGTCACCAAGAAAACAAGCAACAAATGCTGGTGAGGACGCGGGGGAAGGGGACCCCCATACACTGTTGGTGCAATCGCTGTGGAAATAGGGTGCAGTTTCCTCAAAAAGCTAAAGTAGACCTACCTCTGACCCCGCCATATCCAAAGGAGTGTAACCAACACACAAGAGAGACACCTGCACACCCATGTTTACTGCAGCTCTGTTCACCAAACCCAAACTGTGGGATCAGCCAAGGCACCCCAACAACTAATGAATGGATAAAGAAGATACAGTGTACACACACACACCATGGAATACTACTCAGCCATAAAGAAAAATGAAATTATGTCACTTGCAGGAAAATGAGGAAAATGGGTGGAACTGGAGGTCATGTTGAATAAGATAAGTCAAACACTAAAGGTCAAATGTCTTGTGTTCTCGCTCATCTGTAGAACCCAGACCTAAAATGATGATGGCGATGGTGATGCATGGAATTACCACCATAAAACCACTTGTATTATTAATGTATGCTAATTCAAAATGTAATAAAACTGCTTATTAATGGAACCAGACAGGACAGTTGAATATAAGTAAACAAAACAAAACCATGTTTAAAAATAAAACAGAGCCACCTAGAAAGTTACTTAAATAAAAAAAGATGCCATGTAAAATGTGAGGAAAGTCAAAAGGAATTTTAAATGAGCTCACTGTCATTCAGGGATGGGGTCCTTGCCAACCAAGAGTGTCAGCTAAATCCCATCAGAGGCCTCCTGGGATGCACAGCCAGCGAGGCAGCACCGCTGGGAAAGGCATTAAAAACACTCCACCTGTAACTCCAGAAAAACCCAGGAAAGACCCTCGGAGGGAACGTGCAGGACCTGCTGCGTGGGGAACTCACAATTTCACCAAAGACTGTGGTAGCTGTGGGTTATCCTTTAAGTGAGAGACCCACCTGGTTTCTACCCAAAAAGACTTAATGCGATCATTTATTCACTCATCAATTACACAAAACTTCTGTGAAATTGTCAGTGGAATTTTGGGCAGACTCTCACAAAATGATTGTCACTTTTATTACTAAAAATAAAAAAGAGGAAAGAGGCAAATGATGGATGAAGACGACTGTAGTGGCTGAGTTACAAATCACAAAGCCATAATAATTTAAGGTGTGGGGGGTGTGGAAGGAAGAAACAGAATGGAACAGAGGCTGACGTCAGTTGAGCAGACGTGGTGGCTTTTGTCCCGTGATGAACAGGGAATTCAGATGGGGAGTGGGGAGGCTGGTTGTGCACCTGCTGGCCCTGGGCTAACAACTGAGACACAGCAATTCCGCTGGGCGCGCCCCTCCTGCACCAGCACCGAGTCCCCGTGGAAGTTCACATCGCTCTGACCTCACAGGGACAGTCCACCTTTCCACCGGTGCTTTCCAAGCAGCAACAGATGCAGCAAAAGAAGAAGAGAAGGACCTGAAGGAAAGGACTGTCGTTGGGTTTTTGGTGAGGAGAGCGCTCCCCCCTGCAAAACCAAAGCGAAAAGGGAAAAGAAAAAACTGGGAGGAGAATTTGCAGCCTGCCGGCCCTGTCCCCCCAGCAGCCGGCCAGCCTCGGGTGCAGGAGTCCTCGCCCTACACACGCACCCCTGTCCTGCTGCGTGGGCCACGTGTGTCCTGTGCCAAAGACCCGGGAATGAAGCCACAGTGATTCTCAGGAAACTGATCCAGAATCCTTCTGTTTGTTTTGGGGCTTTTTTAAACTTAGGAATCATTACTAGTACAAGGGGGGGTTCTGTGAAAACTCCACGTGTGCATACAGTGCATTTTTGAGCAAGTTCACCCCTCTATTTCATCCCGTTAACCTTCCTGCCTCCTTTTTAAAACAATAGCTGGTGGATTTCTTTATGCTAGCTCCATACAGATAAAAGTAATGTACTTCGATCCTCTTCACCCCACGCCCGGTCCCCCTCTAAAGTTCTGAATTTACACTTTCCTCTTTATGAAGGAACAGGTAATATTTGTAGACAACAGATGCCCTGTGTGATGGAGAGAGCACAGTGCCACACGTCCCCAAACCTTCTGCTACCACTGAAAACATCGCAGTGCCTTTCCTCCGGTCTCTCCTCCGAGGACATGTGTTAGAAACTTGGTCCCCACGGCTGCCGTGCTGACAGCTGGGCGTATGAGAGGCTCCCATGAGAGCCAAGGACTTGTGGTGCACACCTGTAATCCCAGATACTCAAGAGACGAAGGAGGATCGCAAGTCAGGTCAGCCTGGGCAACGTCAGTGAGACCCTGCCTCAAAAACAAAACACAAACAAAACAGCTGAGGATGTGGCTGAAGTGCAGGCCTGGGTTCAATCCTGAACGCTGCCAAAAAGAGAAAAGGAGGCCACGAGGGCAGGAGGGCTCCGTCCTCGCGAAGGATTGACGCCATGTGAGGCAGTGGGGTCAGCAGAAAGGACCGGCCAGGTGTGCTCCCGCCCGGCCTCTTCCCTCCGTCTTCCACCAGCGGCATCTGCACAGAGCCCTTTTCACAGCGGGAGAACAGCCACGGGTGTGCAGTGGGGTTCCGGGTCGAATCCACGCAGCTCAGCCTCAGCCTCCCCCAGCTGGCGGGAAGACGGACGACGTCGGTCACCCATGGTCGCCGCCGAGGCGCGGGGATTGGAACACACCGCAGGGCACGCTAGGCACAGATAGCTCAGTGGCCACGTGGACTGGTTGCAGTTTTTAGTTCTTTGAACGTCTTTGTGGAGCAGGGTGTCTTCTTTTCTCTTGCGTTTCTATCTGGGAATATAATCTGGGGTCCGTTACCGAGTGTATATTGATGTCACGGGGAAATACCAAGCCGTTTTCCAAAGTCCTGAGTACATTCCCACAGTGTGCGGCAGCTCCGAAGAGTCCATTCCTGTCCACCTGGCTTTGAAAAGCTTTTCACTGTCCTCCCTTCTAACAGGCGTGTAACGGGATCTCATTTGTGCCGACTTTCTTCCCTGTTGAACATTGTACCACGCTCACCACGTTTACGAATCTTTTTGTGGAGTGTTTATTCAAACAGTGAATTTTTTACAGTGCTTGTATTTGTTTTTCAGATAGGGTCCATGCTTTTGCCCAGGCTGGCCTCGGACGGTGATGCTCCTGCAGCCACCTCTGAGCAGCTGAGATTGCAGGAGTCTGGGAGCCCATGGTGTTTGGTCAATCACTATTTATTAACTTTTTCCCTTATGGTATTTTTGTTTTGTTTTACATAAGAAATTTTTGCTTACTCCAAAGTCACACAGATTTTTTTCATGTATTTCTTTTAGCAATTTGATCATTTTACTTTTTTTGTCTTTTCATTTAGATCTATAATCTGTTTTTAGTCAATGTTTACGTATGGTGTAAAGTGAGGATGAAATTCATTTTCTCTCCAGGCAGACATCAGTCTTAGCCCTAATTGTGGGCCTCTGTGCTGTTCCATTGACCTGTCTGTCCGTCTGTCCTTACACCAGAATCACACCATCTTGTTTACTGTTAGTTATTTCAAAGTAAATTCTCCAATTCTACTTTTTCCTTCTAAAATTAATTTTCTTTATTTTTAAGCCTTTGTATTCCTAAATAAATTTTAGAACCAGCTTGTCATTTCAGCTGTCATGTCTTTAAAGCTCTCCTAGGATTTGGGGGGCGTACATTGAGTATGGACTGGTTGGGTGGAATAGAGTCTCTGGTCCATGAAGATGGTATATCCCTCCACCAACAGCTCTTTCTCTTGTCATGTATCACTGTGGTCAGTGAAAATGTCTTGCACACACTGATTCTGAACATTTCTGAGTTGAGATCCTGTTGTTTGAAACTGCTAACGTAATCTTTGATGTGGCCATTACTAGTAAATGATGACCGTGTCTGTCTCATTCTGCCACGAGGAACTACAGCAGACTCTTCCAATGGCTTTCCAGTAGAGCAGATGGTCACCAGGTCCTGGTGGCAGCCAGAGCACAGCTGAATGACAAGCCCAGGTGTGCTCCCCCATGCTGTGGACCAGGTGCCTGCACCCCACACACGCCCTCCACCTGCTCCCTGCTCTCTCCCCAGTTTGCTCCCCACTCCTCAGCCGCACAACCCGCCATCACCTCTCCCCCACTCAGTGTCCTCCATATCATTGGCTCTACTCTACACCTCATCTCACACACCAAGCCGGTGGCCCTATCCTTGGGTAACTTGTCTTCATTATAGGGGAAGAGCTGTGATCACATCTGTGACCTTAGTCACAAAACAAGTCCTCCTTCAGCTTCCCCTGAACCAATAGCAGTTACATTTTCCTCGACCTTTTAACACTGCCTAAGATTTCTAAATGTTTAACAGCGCTCTGGTTGGCTGAACCCACACTGTCACAAGAGGCCCGTTTACTGAGGTCGTCACCACAGGACTTGGATGAACGAGGCCGCATCACAATGCGTGTGGTTAATTAGTGCACCAGTCAGCTCAGCTACGATGGCTCCATTTTCCAGCTGGCCCTGGAGTTTCCATTATCCTGGCATCAAGCATGGCCGCGTGGCACAGCTGCCGGATAGTCAGCCAGGAGCCAACGTAGGAGCAGCGACTCCACACGGTGAGGTTTCAGTGCGTGGCCAATGGGAGGCCACCGTCAAAGTCGGAGAAGGGGGACACAGGCTGCCACTGTGCAGGTGGAGGCTCAGGCACGCGAGCCCCTCCCAGATGGGAACACTCTGACCTCATCCACTGGGAAAACAGCTAAGTAAGGAAGCCAAGCCCACAAATGTCCAAAAACCCATGCCAGGCTGATTCCTGGCAGGTGGCCCCATCCAGGGGAGAAACAGTGAGGGTCTTGGACTTGGTGGGTAAGCTGGGCCTCTCTAATTGCCCTCCTGCTGTGACTGTCTTGCAAGGAGCTGGGCATGGACCTAAATAATTAATTCTTCTCTTCCTAGAAGCTTCCAGCGACCACTGGGATCCCCACCAACCCTCCAGTCCTGCCAGGCGCAGGCACCCCAAATCCTTGTTAAGCTCTTGCTGGAGCAGCTGGGCTTCCCAGGGGCTCGCTGGCTCCACCCTCTCATTCTGCAAAAGTCGAACTTACCAACTGGGCCTCTTTGCATTTTGTTTTAATTGGGAAACAATAGAGAGAAGTGAGAGAGCTTCATTTGTATTCGTGGTATCAATAATTTAATGCGCAAAGAGAAGAAAAGAACACACATGCAAATCTGGTTGAAATGTATTACTTTTCATAATGAAAAAACTTTTAATTAGAATCCACCCGCTATTTTAGGAGCAGGAGTGGGCCTGGGACATGATTCCTGTGCTCTCTGCATCACAACCTTGAAAAGATGCCACTTTAGCAAGGAAATACATGAAAGAAATTAACAGAAGTTGTCTCTATGCAGTTACTTTATGGACGGTTGATTTTTAATTCTGCTTTCTGTGTTTCACTGTTTCTCACACCTCTATAATGAGCATTTTTTTTTGTTGTTTTATAATAAAGCCTTGTTTTTAAAATAGCAAATAAGTCAAAGGTGAAGCCTGTTAGCTTAAACGCCCCGCGCCCAGGTGAGGCTTTGTGTCTGCAGCGCAGGTCTCTCGGGGCACATCAAAGGCAAAAGGAGTGGCTCCAGCGGGACCCTGCCCACGCGTTTGGAATTTGCACGCGTTTTTGGAATTTGCACGCGTTTGGAATTTGCACACGTGTGGCAAGATTCTTTCCTCCTGCTGAGCCAAAGACACTGCTGCTGACTGGACAGAAACTGGGCCAAGGTCTGGCCCCAGGACTGGAGCCTCAGGAGGAACCGCACGGATGCCTCGCCAAGAAGTGAGGGGAGCGAGGGGACCCTCCCACTCCTGTGCCCCACAGTGTGACCAGGCTGCTCTCACTTGACGACAGTCACCCTCGTGGCCAGAACTGTGCGAGGCAGAGAACTGATGTGTTGTCCACATCCGCCAGCAAGGAGGAGGGCCACACGGAGAGGCAGGCCCTACGCAGAGGTTCGAAGGCCCTAGGAGCTGTGTGACACCTGGAGCCTGGCTGTGTCTTCACGGGGTGATAGGAGAGCCAAGCATATGTGGAAAGGTCCTGAGGCCACCTCCCCAAAAGGGCAGCTACAGTTCTTCCATGGTGGGGGCACACACATGCAGGTGATTTTCTCCCCACCCCATGTTTTTAGGGTATAATTGGCAAATTAAAACTATTTGTATTCAAGGGGTACAACGTGATGGCTTGCGAACCTACCCATCGTGAAATGCCACAAGCAAGCAATTGGCACAGCCCCAGCATCACACCGGAGAGCGTGCCATTCCTCCCCGCAGCCAGCGGGCTGCTCAGTTGTCCCCAGGTTACAGGTATCCACCTGGAGCCAGCCTGATGCCCTTTGCCCACCATCTCCCACCCCCACCCCACACCCAGCCCTAGCTCAAGTCTGGTTATCCCAGCTTCCACGCATGCATGAGATGGCATGGCACTTGCCTTCCTGTGCACGGCTTAGTTCGCTCAGCACAGCGTCTTCCAGGTTTATCACACTGTCACGTGGGCAAGAGTCCCTTTGGAGGGATGGAGGGGGTTATATAGCATTCCTCCATCCACCATCTGTCCACAAACACAAAGCCTGCTGGCTTCCTGAATGCTCTTGGTGCCTAGAACAAGGCAAAGCTTTTCCGAGCTTCAGTCAATCAAAGTGTGGCTCTCAGCTCCTCCTGGGCCAACCTGGAGGCATCTAGAATGTCCCCAGCAGCCTTCAAGGCAGAGGGGGCCAGTTCACAGAAAAGCAAGGCATGAGGTATGGAGAGCAGCTATGGAAGCCCTGGCCGGCAGCTTCCTGCTAGGGGAGGTGAGATGGTGGTTGATGGAGCTTGTCCAGGATTTCTTCCCAAAGGAGATGAAAACACCCCGGAGCCGGTCAGGGTCCCAGGCCTCGGGAGCCTGGGGACACTAAGCCCTCGCACTAATCCTGATTCCCGCCCGTGGCTCGCAGGCGGGAATCACCTCCACGGGAGCTATCAAAACCGCCTCCCCCTTTCCAAGACACGCTCTCTGTGTAAACAAAGTGGTTAATTAGACAATTCGCTGGCTATTTAAAATGCATCCTGCTATAAAGAACAAGTAATCACAATATAAAAATCACAACATTTCTAATATGTCAACTCTTCCATCATATTTTTAAGAAAAAAATAGATTTGCATAATTTATTAATGCACCTCTTTTAATTCCGCTCATAAATAAGTAATTGTATCTTCGCTTCTGTCTGACAGATCAGAAAGACTGTGAGAGCCCGAGAATGTGGGAATCGCTCCCCTGTCCCCAGGAAACCAGGAAGCAGAGGCTGATGGTGGCTGAAGGCCATCTCCTGCAGTGGTGGCCAAGTTGCCATCTGCAGGGGTTCACCCCTCCCAGTCCTGATGGCTCGTTCTAGCCTGTGAAAATCTCCCATAGTTTTAATGGCCCACTGAAAACATTGCTCCAAGAAGAGAGGAAAGAGACTTGGGTGTTCCTCTGGAGCGATGAGCATTTGACTGCAGTGGTCACTGGCTGGATCCCTGAAAGCACGGGTGCCACCAGCCATGCAGGACAGCCACAGTGGACACCCAGAGTCCCCTCCAAGACCCAGGCTGCTGGGCATCCCTGCAGACAGCCTTGACCAAATCCCAGAAGGGAATTCTCCTCAGCTAAACAGAGCCCCTGCCTGGACCACGTCCCCCTGGAGGGAGCCACACCAAAATACTGTCCCAAATGTGACCACTCCGCTGGCCTCTCTCTTTCTCTCCTTCCTCCCCAGCAGCCAGACAGCATGGGGTTAAGCCTGGGCAAGAATGTCAACAGGACAGCAGACCTAGAGAGTAAACTCATCTTCCACACCTGGCAGGCCAGGACCAATTCCAGACTTGAGCCTGACAGGGTGATGAAGGACGAGCTGGTAACACAAGCAGCCCTAGTGCCACCATCTGTCCTTCCCTCAAGGTTTTATGGATAGGGGTCTGTCCAGACCTCTCAGGGACCTTGGGACACAGGACAGTGAACCCTGGATCAGGGACCTGGGGTGCCATTATCTGCTGCAAAAGAACAGATCACAGAAACAAGTGGACATTGGTCTGGATGAAGCCAGGGACTCCCCCAGACCCATTTCCCAGATCTCAAATGTGACCTTAGGTCTGCCCACCTTGTTCATGACCTGTGAGGAAATCACACAGAAGGTTCTAGAATGTCCCTCTCAACACAGCTGAGAGAAAGACACACAAAGGAGGTGGTAAGAAAGGCTGCGGACGGGTCAGCCCCGCCCTGTGGACACACAGAGATGTCCTTTACAGGCCTCAATAATCCACACCTGTGGCCGATGGAATCGGTGTCACACCAAGCACCAGGGGCTGCTCCTGGGCTTACAGGGATGAGCAGATGGCCTCCTGCTCCTGTGACCTTGAGGGACACCAAGGGGGTTCAGGCTGGGATGCCCACCGACTGTGAGGCAGGGCCAAGACAAGCAGGGAGAGGAGGAGCACAGAGAGCCGCGTGAGAGGCCAGCTGTTTGGAACCAGAGTTGAGTGCAGGAGGCAGGACAGCACCCCGGGAATCAGCACCCCTGGGAAAAAGTCCCCTGCAAACGGCTGGTGCAGCACAAAGGAGCAGCCCAGGGAGGAAGATCACCAGTGGGAAAGTGATAGGGAGGGTGCAGAAGTGACAGGGGATTTAGGGAGGTGATGGGAGACATGGGGCAATGGAAAGAAGGGGGAAGGTGACAAGGGAAGTGGAGAGTGGATAGGAAAGGTCCCAAGGGCTCCCCTGTGTGGGGGTCCTGGACCCTCACAAAGCATAACACTCAGGCCCTTGCAGGCAACTGGAGAGTTAGAGGCACCTTGGGGAGGAGTGGCCACCGGTGGCTGGCCTGGAGTCTCCCTGCTTTCTGTCAGGTGGCAGCCTCCTTCCCAGACAGAAGCCCCAGGTCAGGGCCTAATCCTGCCTGGCTTCTTCCCAGAGCCCCTGGGAAAGAGGAGCAGAGCTGCCCCTCCATCTCCTGACCGACCCCTGTGGAGGGACAGGTCCCCAAGGCCAGGGTCTGTCTCCCATTGCTCTGAGACCTCCGGCAGCCGATCCAGTCCACTGACCCACGCCTGCCAGTGAACTATTTGGGGAGACGGTTTGAGCTGCATCCCACAGGGAGAGAGCACATTGTCCCCATCCCTGCCTCTCTAAAGGCAAGTGGAGGCTGGTGGCCAGGCCTGGGTGGTCGGAACACTTAAAGACAGCGACAGGTCCTGGTGACAGGCCCCTCACCCGGCCCCAGGCCACACCCATCGTCATGATGAGACCCCAGAGGGACGTGGCTAACTGCAGAACCATAAACGATTCCTCCTTGTGACAAAATGCCCCTGTAATTAGCAGTTCTACAACATACATAAACTGAAACGTAATTTGTCGGAATCCAAGCTCGCTTTTATATGAGAGGAAGCGTGCCCACGCATATTTTAAAGTGAGCATCATGGAAGCTGTGCACCCGAGAAAGACACCGTGCGCCCAGGGTTCCGTCTAAGCCTGGGGAGAGGGGCACGAGGCCCAGCTCCTTCCCAAGCCATAGGGGTAGGGGTGGGTGGAGTCCAGAGTCAGGGCAGCCTGTCCCCAGCCGTGACCACCGCAGGCCCCTGCACGGGCTCCTCACCTGCACCCAAGCACATCCCGTCCTCCCCACCTGCGGAAGCAGGAGCCAAAGGCAAAAGGCTCAGGCCCGTGGGAGAGGACACACCAGCGCTTAGCTCCAGCCGGCATGTCCAGGTCCACAAGCACCTTGCAGTCATTCTAGGAAAAGCCTTGGATGCTGGCTGCCCTGTCCATCGGTCCCAGGCCAGGCCAGCAGACGGACAGGGCAGCCAGATCTTCTTAAGTAAGACAATATATGTGACAAGGACCATCCAACAAGAAACTGCTCACATCCAGACACTGCCAAGGAACTCGGTGCAGATAGCAGCTCGTATGTGAGAGACAGGCCGGAGTTTATGTATTTACTTAATTTCAGGTTAGGCTCCCGAATCCCTAGATCAACAGCGGGTTCTGTGAATTGTTGCATAAAAGAGAGTGAAAGCCTGATCCAGTGCTGTCCTAGGGAGAGGCCCCGAGCCAGAAAGGCGGGGGCTCAGCGCCACCTGCAGGGGCACGGCTGCAGCGCGGGGCCACTGACCCTCCATTCTGCAGGGCAGCAGCAAGCCGACTAAAGGAAAGCTGTCTGCGGGAACAGCAGGGTGGGCAGGAGAGGCCAGCGGCATTCAAGATTCAAGACACTGTCACAGGCACCTGGGGGACTCCAGGGCTTGTTCTTAAGGAGATCTGCCTGTGAGCTGCCTCTCTTACGCTTAGCACAAGTTGGTGCAGGTCCCGTGGCTGTTTTCAGGGGGTAAACTGAGGCAGATGCCTGGAGAGCTGGGGCATGGGAGGCGAGTCCTCCCCTCCCCAATCCTGGCCTCCCTCACGTGCAATGGTTGCAACAACTCCTGCTGAAGCAGATGGTTTCCACTCTCAGAAGAAGGAACACACCCTGGTCCCTTTCCTGGCTGCCCCATCCCAGGCCAGAACTTGCAAAGACTCAACTTTACCTGAGAAAGCCCAGGCCCCAATGACCCTGCGTGAGGCTTTGACCTTGGAGGTGACCTCTCCCCATGGCCATAAATGACCCCACACACACCCTAAACCTCCACCAGCACTGCCCGGGGCCACTCCTCCTGTGACACAAAGTGACAGAGACCCTCTGTTTTTCCTTCTGAACTCAAGATCTGCTCAGCACACAATCTTCCTCCTCTGCTCAAGTGTGCACCCCACACTTCACATCTCCAGGGAACATGGGTGCAGGCCACCAAGGTCAGTGAGATCGGTGCCTTCCCAGGGGTAGCTCCATATCAATGTATGCTGGCCCCTAGGGAGAGGACTCCCTCCCTGAGGTCCTCCAGGCTCCAGCACAACCTCTCACCAGGTCTCGAACCCTCCCCTTTCAGTGAGTGACTATCCACTCTTCATCATGACCACTGGACACTGAGGTATGAGGCCAAGGTCCAAAGGTGGACGGTACTGAATCTGATTTATCCACGCCGCCTCAGCGTCCACTTAAATACAAGGTGGACCTTCTCACGCCAGAAGCAGGGCTCAACCCCCCAGTTTCCAGGTTCTCCCAGTTTTCCAGACAGTCCCCCAGTTTTCTTGGGTGGTCCATCCCGAACTCTGCTTTATGCAGCTGCTCCCTGGTGCATAGGACTGACAGACGTGACCTGCTTGGATGGCTCCACTGATTCTCACACCTACATGGACTGTGCAGACAGACTGCAATGACCACTTCTCATCACTGCTTGACATCCCAGAACTCCACCTGCTTGATCTAGACCCACCCATTAAAACTGGGCTGTTTGGATGACGCCCTGGACCAAATGAAAGTATTGGCCCATGGTTCCCTCTCCCCAGTGCCTTGGCCTCTTTGTGCCAGAGATGTGCCCTGTACTCCCAGGGCATGTGAGTTTACTTGCATTCTGTGTCCTGATCACTGAAGCGCACTCTCCACCTGAAGATCCTGCATTACAACAGGGGTGCCTTCCTCGTTCCTCACTTTCTGTCCCTCGCTTCTCCTCCTTCCTTTGCTCTTTCTTCTTTCCCCTGCTGTCCCCCTTCTAACAATCTGTGCAGGGCACCGAGCCAGGAGAGCCAGGACACTGAGGAGTGAGGACGCTGATGGAGATGGGACTTCCACCCCCAGGACCTGTGATGTGGTCTGGACACAGGTCCGTGACAGCACATCAAGGACTTATGGGATTTGAGCAAAGGGAGTGTGTCCTTCCACTTCGAATTACTATAGCAGAGGCAACTAACTTAGAGAGAAAAGGGTTTCTCGGCTCACAGGATGGGCGGTTCAAAGTCCAAATGGTGTCCCACAGGCTCAGTGAGGCCAGCATGACACATGGTGGAAGGCAATAGGGAGGGGCAGTGAGAGCAAGTGATTCATCTCCACCCAGGAGCAGAGGGAGAGGCAGGCCAAGCTCAGCCTTCACAACAGTCCTCCCACAGAGCTAGCAAAGGGCACCTTCCAGGGAGCTCATGCCCCCACCAGCCCCAATACAGAACCTCCAATAGTGCCACCTGGGGACCAAACCTTTCATCTTAATGGGCCCCTGGGGACCACTCAGGTCACACTGTATAGGAAGAGATGGAATCCTTCCTCCATCTGGTTTTCAAACGTCATCTCTCATTGATTTCAGGAAGTGACCTTTCATGACCTGTGTGAAATTACATCAGGGTGCAGACAGCACAGCTTCATAAGGAAGTACTCTGTGGTCTTCAATAGTGAATCACAATGACCCCTGAACATGGTGGAAGCACACTCAGGCATTTCCCCACCCATCCTCCCATCCTCCCATCCCTCCATCCTCCCATCCTCCATCCCTCCATCCTCCCATCCTCCATCCCTACCTCCTCCATCCCTCCATCCTTCATCCTCCATCCCTACCTCCTCCATCCCTCCATCCTTCATCCTCCATCCCTTCATCCTCCATCCCTTCATCCTCCCATCCCTCCATCCTCCATCCTCCCATCCCTCCATCCTCCATCCTCCATCCCTTCATCCTCCCATCCTCCATCCCTACCTCCTCCATCCCTCCATCCTTCATCCTCCATCCCTACCTCCTCCATCCCTCCATCCCTCATCCTCCATCCTCCATCCCTTCATCCTCCCATCCTCCATCCCTACCTCCTCCATCCCTCATCCTTCATCCTCCATCCCTACCTCCTCCATCCCTCCATCCTCCATCCTCCATCCCTCCATCCTCCATCCTCCATCCCTCCATCCTCCATCCTCCATCCCTACCTCCTCCATCCCTCCATCCTTCATCCTCCATCCCTACCTCCTCCATCCCTACCTCCTCCATCCCTCCATCCTCCATCCTCCATCCCTTCATCCTCCCATCCTCCATCCCTACCTCCTCCATCCCTACCTCCTCCATCCCTCCATCCTCCCATCCTCCATCCCTACCTCCTCCATCCCTCCATCCTCCATCCTCCATCCCTCCATCCTTCATCCTCCATCCCTACCTCCTCCATCCCTCCATCCCTCATCCTCCATCCCTACCTCCTCCATCCCTCCATCCTTCATCCTCCATCCCTCCATTCCTCCATCTATCTATCCCTCCAGACCTCCCTCCATCCACCTCCCCATTCATCTCGCCACCCTCCATTTAACCATCCACCCATCCACAATCTACTCATGCATTGTTTCCAAAAAGACACACGTTGACTACTCTTGCCACAGAAGCACCCTAGCAGGGCATGTCTGGAATAGCACATGGGACTCAGGACACCACCCTGTCCCACTGAAGGGTGTTTGGTTGCTCGGGGTCCTGCTGGGACCAGAACTCCCAGTGAGGCCAACAAAGCGGACTCCTCTCCTGAGAGGACCTCTGTCCTCACTCTCATTAGGAAGACTGTAATGCCTTCCCAGGAGACACCAGCACTGGAAGCAGAGGAAGCCTCTCCCAGGGCACCCCTCCACGGGGGAATGCTACGCTGCACGCTGCCTCTGCCTCTGCCTCTGCCTCTGCATGCCCCAGTGACGGCCAGCCAGCACCATCCATCTACAGTTGCAGAGTCCTGTCTTGGGTCACTATGTGCCTTGTCTGTAAGTGAAGAGCTGGGTCCTGAGCCCACACCAGGAGCTTCACCCCACTGCACTGAGAACCCTGGTTCCCTGTCACAGCTCAGCTGGCCTAGCCCCCCAGAGCCAGAGGTTTTATCCACAAGGCCCAGTCTCCTCCCTTGGGGACAGCTCAGATCTGCATCCCTGAGGCCAGCCTGAGCCATTGACAGTGCACAGAGGCGGGACTCACACCCCAAGTGCAAGGGCTGCCAGTGCCCAGTCCTCTGAGCTCACTGCCTGTGTCGGCTCCTGAATCTTCATCAGCCCATGACAAATCTGCTGCTATCCTCACTTGGGAGAATCCAACCTGCACAAAAGTCTGTTTACACACTCACCCTCATGAGCTGGGCATGGTAGCAATAGCCTGTAGTCCCAGCTACGGGGTGGGGGGGTAAGGCGGTGAGGGCGTTGTTTGAGTCAGGAGTTTAAGGCCAGCTTGAGCAACACAGAGAGACCCGGATGTCAAAACAACCACAAATTCACTCTTAAGACTTTCCATTTGCTTTCCAGGGCAGGGAGGTGGTGTCTCTCTCTCAATAGCTCCAGTTCCCTGGCCAAGGTCTGCTTGCAGGCTCTTGAATGAATGAATGATGAGTCAGTAGCATCAATGCCCAGGCTGGGGTCTAGAGTCTGCTTGGAAGGAAGAAGGGAGGAAAAGAAGGACAAGGAGGAGGTGAGGGGCAAAGAACCATCACCTGGCCCTGGGCTCTTGTATCTCCCTGGGTTTCCTGCCCAGGAAGACCTAGGCTTGGTGCAGTGGCCCCATGTTTCCCCACAGCCCTGGATGAAAGGGCCTGGAGCTGAACCTGAAGGACAGGGCTTGTCCTTGCATCT
The DNA here is from genome assembly GCF_047511655.1 of Castor canadensis. Classification (NCBI taxonomy): domain Eukaryota; kingdom Metazoa; phylum Chordata; class Mammalia; order Rodentia; family Castoridae; genus Castor; species Castor canadensis. The sequence goes on from NC_133393.1 coordinate 157,942,567, forward strand.
CCAAGGTCCTGCAGTTGCTGCTGGAGAGGACACTGACAGGCGCCGTGGTCTCCTGCCGCACTAAAGGTCCTGGCAGAGGATCCAGGCCCAAGTTCCACGTGGAGTTGGCGTCAGGGCTGGCAGCCACCCTGGAGCACCTTGAGCTCTAGTGAGAACTTTTGAGGCGCCTTCCAGTGGGGGCAGGAGGGCCCCTGACTTGAAGGGAAACTGTGGCTCTCCCCAAGTCTGTGTCCCCTGAGCCCTGCACCCTCCCACAGGCCAACGTAGCCCTCGGGTCTTGTTTAAAGGCTGTCTGCCTATGTCCCAGCCACACTTTCTGAGATGAGGTGCACTACAGAAGGTCCCAGATTTTCCTCTAAATCATAGTTATCTTCCTTAAATCCCCCTACTGGATGCCATATACAAGAATTAGCTCAAAATGGGCCGAGAACCTGAACTGAAACTCAGAATAAAACACAAGAGAAGCAGTGATTTCTTGGGTGTGACACCAAAGGCACTGAAAATGGAAGAAAAATAATTAGACTTCATCAAAATATAAAAACTTCAGTGCATCAAAGGATGCCATTGACAGAGCCCATGGCAACCCACAGAAGGGCAGCTGGCAATCCACACACCTGACGAGGTTCTATACTAGGAACACACAATGAACTCAACAGCAAAATAACAAATAAGCCAATTCAGAAGGGTCTGACCTTCTACAGACCCAATATTTGAGTGTCCCCAAAACTTGGGTGCTGAAGTCCTAACGCCAGCATGGTGGCATTTGGAAACGGGGCCTTGAGGAGGTGATGAGGGTTTAATGAACTCGTAAGGTGGTCATCTGCAAGTCAGCAGAGCCCTCACCAGAACCCAGCCTGACCACAGACTCCCAGCCTCCATATGTGTAAGGAAATAAATGTCTGTCGTTTAACCCACCCGGTCTCTGGTGTTTTGTTATGGCGGCCCTAGAAGACTTAGACAGACTCGAGTAGATATTTCTCCAAAGAAGACACACCAATGGCCAGCACACACAGGAACAGTTGTTCAACCTGACTAATTTACTGGGGAAACAAAGTAAAACCACAATGAGGTATCTCTTCACAATTCATTAGGATGTCTATTATTTTTCCAATAAGAAATAAACAGAAAACAACCAATGTTAGCACAGATGTGGAGAGACTGGAACACGTCCGGTGGGAAAGCCAAGTGGGCAGTTGCTATGGGAAGCAATATGGCAACTCCTTAACAAATTAAAAATAAGGTTACCAAGTGATTCAGGAATTCCACTTCTAGGAATACAGCCAAAGAATTAAAATAGCCACAATAACCAACATTTGCCACCCAAGTGTGCATCCACAGATGAACAGATAGCACAACAGAATGCAGTCTGTCCACACGATGGAATATAATTCAGCCTTTAAAAAGACGGAAAGTCTGACACCTGCTAAAAGGTGGGTGAGCACTAAAAATGTGCTGAGTGAAACGAGCCCATCAAGGAACAACAGACACTGTGTGACTCTACTTCCTGAGGTTCCTAGAGGGTCAGACTCATAGAGATGGACAGCAGGTTGGTGGTCATGGGGACTGGGGAGGGGGCTGAGGAGTTGCTCTTAGGTGGGGACAGAGTTTCGGTTTTGGGAGACGAAAGTCACCATGAATGTGCCTGACGCCCCTGAAAGTGCACTTGAACACTTTTGGTGAATTTTATGCTATTTTTTACATATTTTACCACAATTTTAAAATTAATCCTCCTTGTCTGAGACTTTCCAGCTGTCAAAAGATGGTGAGATAAAATCTGTCTAAGCTACAACTCCAAAAATTTTGCTTCCTATGTGACGGGAACAAACAGCTGGGAGAAACGGAGAGAGAGAGTTCTGGGGTTTGCCCTGGACAGGAGACTCCTGCTAAAGTGAGACTGCTGTGATAACGTCGCCCAGGCTACCACCGGCCCCCCCTCCAGGCCCCAGAGATGACTCGAGACCCTGCAGGTGGGGGCCCCAGCAGGTGCAGCATTTGGGGGCAGCATCAGGGTTTTGAAGAACACCTGCCTTGTACACGGGAGCTGCCATGAAACTGGGCACTTACTTCCCCACAGGCCAGGCAGGCCCCTGGGGACCTGGTGAGGAAGGCTCCGAGAGACTCCTATGGGCTCTGCTCCTGCAGGTGAGCCTCTTGGGCTGCACAGAGGCCTGGCACCCTCCCCCCAACCCCTCCAGGCTCTGCCTGTGCCCAGGCTACATGATCAGGGGACCAGGGGCCAACTCAGACTCTGGCTTGGTTCCTGTGGCCAGTGCTGGGTTTGGGAGAATTTATCAGGTGCTTTTACTCCATAAGGTAGTCTCACCCTGCTCCCAAGGGCCCCCACCTCACCTGGGACCTGGGACCTCACCCCAGAGCAAGGGGCACCACCAGCCTCCCTCAGTTACCCCACCGCACTAGGTTTGGTGGTCTTGTCCATTCCAATTCTCTGCTTTATGTCAGTCACAGGCCACAGAGTGGGGTGGCAGAGGGGAACTCACCCAGAGGGCAACTCACCCAGCCACAGGGGCAGGGACACACAGAGAGGCAGACTTCTTGCCCCAGCCGACCCTCCTCCCCTCTGTGCAAGGGGCACTGTCTCCAGTTTTCCTCGGCTACTTGGCTGTGCCCAGCTCACCTTTCCCTGGTGAAGGAAACTGGCCAGGTCTAGCAGCCTGGATTTGACCCACTCCTCCCGTGGCCCTCCCAGGGCTGAACTTCAGTCAAAGGGCAGCACAGCTTCAGAGACTTTCAAATCTGCCTCAGTCACCAGGAGCCAGCCTGGAGAAGTTGGGTGGGGTCCCTTCTGTGTGCCCAGCCCTGGGTGGGCGTCCGGGTCCAGAGGAAGGAAGAGGACAGGTCTGCAGGGCCTGTCTCTGGCCACCTGAGATTCCCAGAAGCCTGGCAGCCATGGAAAGGTGGTCCGACCTGCTGGATTCTGCCTCAGTATGTCCTCCCCAAACGGCAAGACAGAGCAACTGGGGAGGAACTCGGGGACTCAGCACCAGCTGCTCCATACTCTATTCTCCAGCTCTCCTCTCTAGGTCAAGGGCATGAGAGTAACCAGACCTGTGTCCACTGCCCTGGAAGGACATCTCTGTGCCCACAGCCCCCTTGCCCACCATGGAGACCTGAGCCTGGGGTGCACCTCCCCTCCCCTTGCTTCCCAACTTTTGGGATGTGTGGTTAACTGCAGGGTCCAGACACTTCCTCACGGGCCTCTCACACCACACCTGGATGCTCCTTAGGCACCACATGCCTTCGGGGCTTCTTCCCCTATAAGGGGAGCCCCTCTGCATCTGCCACAACTCCAGACCTGCCACACCTGGCCATGCTGCTGGCTCCCCAGAGGGCCCATGTGTGTTCTGTGGCCTCTGTGCCTCCTCAGGGTCAGCTCGGGGCTCCACCCAAGGTGATCCCATAGGGCAGAGCTGTGGAGCATTGTGGGCCAGCATGCTCCACCTACGAGCAGCCCCAGACCCAGGCCAGGTGACTCCAAGCCTGGCCAGCCACCCAGGACATGCCTACCCCCCATTTTGCAGCTTCCATAGAGACTCTGAATATGCAATGTCCCCTGTCGGATGTGGAGTGGGAATGTGGGGACCTCCTGGTGTCTGCTGGGGGTGGCTGAGGGGCGAGCACCATTCTCTCTGCCTTCCACGGGCCCCATGCTCTCTTCAGGGACCCTCCCCTTCTCAGTGTCAATGAGAGTGGTCTCCCCAGCCTGAGGTCCCCCACACCCCCATCCGGGCCCTCCCTCAGGTGCAGCATTGAGTGAGGACCAGGTGGGAGAATCACCTCACAGCTCAAGGCTGCTGGTCCTGGGAGCAGGCTGTGTTTCCTAACAGCTCCATTTATTGCCTTCTGAGAATTTGTTTGACTCTCTAGAGGTTCAAAACTTCTTTCATTTTCCTGTTTATTAAGAAACTCAATTCCCAACTGGAGCAGCTCACAGCAATAGAGTTGGGCCGAGAGTGTATTTTCTCTTTATAACTCACCATGGGGCCGGGGAGATCAGACTGTCCAGACCCCACCCTGCGTCAGGAGCCTCTGCAGGTGGAGCAGCAGGTGAATGAGGGCGGCCCTCACCCAGCACCTCCACCTCCAGGCCAGCTGCCAGCCACACCCAGGCCCGGAAGGCCCCAGGGCTGTATCTGGCCATGGTGTGAGGTGTGGGGCCCTCCATCACCCAAAACTCCTGACTGACCTAAATACTAACACACCTGGCTCACCACAGCTGCACCAGAGAGGCACTGCTCTCACCACCCCATTCTAGAACTCACACACATGACACACAGAGAGGTTCTGGTCTTGCCCAGGGCCACATAGCTCCTTAGTGGTGACCTGACTTTACACCCTGGGTGTAAAGCCAAGGGTGACCTGGATAAGGGGTGGAGGCCAAGAGGGGCCAGGCATAGGGCTCAAGGGGTGAGGGGTGGCAGGAGGGGTCACGGGACCCCAGCGCTGGTGTGCAGAATTTGGGTACCTCCTGCAGGAGATGGAGCCAGATGGTACCTCACTTCAACGTGGAGACTCAGGAGGAGAGGAGCCAGTGGGCTCTGCCAACTATTGCGAGAAGTGACGAGGTTAAAGGTGACTCGGGGTGACACTGGTCTCTGGGACATGCCAGGGTGGCCAGAGACAGAGAATCCAGCCAGGAGCAGCACAGGACAGGCCCCTGGCTTGGGCATCAAACTAAGGCTTTGGAGTTTTAATAAAATCGAAAACAAAACTTTAAGTTCCAGCCCCCTGGGGAAACTTTACTGGGAATTAATTTCTAAGATAAATTGTTTCGGAATTGCTAGGTCCATCTCCTCTAAGCCCCAATGTTTTTCTGATTAGACATTTTCATCTGAATGTTCCAGACGTCTGAATGGCCTCTCAATCCTGGCCATGCTGACATCCGCCAGGGCCTGTGGTTTATGGGGAAAACATGAGTTCCGTGCCCATGCCTTTATTCCTGGAGAAACGAAACGAGGTACGCGCCACACAGGACCCTTCAGCTTGCTCTGTGCTTCTTCCCAGCGGGGTGGGGGCAGTAGGCATGTGAACTGGGGACTGGGGGGCCAGGGAGGGGACCCTGGGGACAAAGGACCTGGCTAAGGGAAGACTCTGTTGCCAGGTGGAGCTCCATGGCTGCACAGGCACTGGCCAAGAACCACAAGGTGAGCCTCAGAGCCCAAATCCATGCACTGGCCTCCTGCACCCAAGGGCCATGCATCACCATGCCAGGCAGGACACGCTGGGGCCACACCACCCAGGCCTCTGCATTCTGCTTTTCCTTAAGGGCACGATTCCCTGGTAAGAGAAAAACCAACCACCAGAAAATGTAATGGGTCTGAAGAAAAATCAGCGCCAGCATTCAAGACAAGCTCAGACAGAGACTCAGGAGCCACAGCACAGACTGGCCCTGCAAGGGGGTTGTGGCCCAGGGACAGCAGCCCCAAACACATCAGATGCCACAAAGTGCAAATGAGACCAATCTTCCTGAAGCACCTCGTCAGCCTCCCGTGCAGTAGTCACCTGTGCAGGTGAGCCATGGAAGGTGGGACTCACAGGGTATGACAGGGCTGGAGGACATGACCCAGCACCCGGAGAGCCAGCCTGTCTCCTGAGACACTCAACTTGCAGGGGTGTGCTCCATCCCCATGTAAGGCCATGCAGCAGCCCTGACCATTGCTGAGGTCTGATGGTCGCTCGCTGGCACTTCCCCAAGGATGTCAGCATCCTCCCTGCCTGAGCAGATAGCATGACGCTAGCAGCCTGGCTAGGCAGAGCACCAGGTTCTACTTGTTTCTGGGGGGTTTTCTGGGGGGAGAGGTTATTTTTGAGACAGGGTCGTAATATGCAGCCCAGGCTGGAACTCAAGATCCTCCTACCTCAACCTCCCAAGCACTGGGATTACAGGCCTGCACCACCAGGCCCAGCTCAGTTTTGTGCTCACCATAAAGAAATGACAAAGGGTTAGATGATGACAGAGTTGATCATCCCCAAATGTGCATGAATCAAAACCTCACAGTGCACCTCATAACTGGGTACAAATTTAGTGTCAATCAAAAAATAAAATCAGTTAATAAGAACTCTACACGCAGTTAATCTAGAGAGAAAACAGATGAAAGATTCCTTACGCAGCCTCCCAAAGGCAGGAGTAGGTACAGTGGAAGCCCTGAGCCTGGAGTCAAGGGCATCCTTGTCACCATGGCATCTGCCACAGAGCCCTCCACTGCCTACACCCCTGGGGTTCCTGGCTGGGGACAAACACCATGGGGCTAGGTCCCAACTGCAGAGCCCAGGAGAAGTAGGGGGAAGCCCCAGGATTGGGCTGAGAGGCAAAGCTGCAGATGAGCCCCTCCGAGGCCCAGAAGCCCCACCTGGCATCCCCGAAGGGGTGGAGGTCTCTGCTCAGGCAGAGGGAGCTACAGCACCCTCAACTGCTTATCTTGGAGAGGGATACACTCCAGACCCCTCCTGTGTCCTCCTGGCCAAGGGGGAGCAACCCCCAGGCCAAATAAGGGGGAGCCCAGACAAGGGGCCTCTGCCCTTGGGACAGCTCTCAGCAAAAGGCAAGGACAAGATCAACCTCCAGGGGCAAGGCCTGGCTCTCCATCCTGAACTCGTCCCACATCCCCACCCTGGGTACCTGGTGGGTCACCTTCTCCAGAGGTCAGTTTTGAGCATGAACTTGGAGACAGGAAGTAGTGAAGTGGTGTGTTGGTAGGGATGGAAGGAAACGTGCAGTTTCCTGCCTCCAGGAGACAGCCCTGACCAGAGAGACCCCTGACCCAGGAGAGACCCCGAGCCCCAGGAGCAGCAGTGGTCACATGTCCCACACAACCCTCTCCCCAACACAGAGGCAAGAGGAGCTCAGGGGTTACGCCAGAGTTGAGGACATAAGACGGCTGAGCCCTGGGTGGTGCAGCTGCTGGTTGCTCTGGGCAGGGTTGAGCAGAGCCCAGGTCCCTGGAGAGGATCCCAAGGGCAGCTATATACCGTTCCCACCCACCCGTCACAGGTGCGGCCCACCTGTCAAGGCCTGGGAGGAAATGCACCCACCTGACTCTCCAAACGCTCCTGCTGCAGGAGCTCCCAGAAAACAAGAGAGACTTTAATTAAAACCCACTAGCTACAAATCAAATCACAGCCAGAAACAAGCGCTTTACCCTGTGGCACTTGGGAACTATATAGGAGCAGCTGGACAGTTTGTCTCTGTCTGACCTGAGAACTGACTCAGTGGGAGAGTGAGGATGTAGGACAAAGCTCATTTCCAAGGGGAACTTTCCAGAAAGCCTGCTCCCTGATCAGCTCCCAGGCACCTTGCCCCTCGTCCTTCAGGAAGGGCAGCCCTGCCACAGAGGGACACAAGCCAGAATACCGTCAGGAAGCTGTGACAGCCCTCACACTTCTTCCTGTGGATGCAGACCCTTGGTGACCTCTCTGAGGTGTCCCTGTGTTCCAGGTGAGACCAGGTGATGCCCTTTGGTAAATCATAATAGCACCTAATCCAGCTGGCCCCCTTCAGTTTAGGTGGCAATAAGGGACATTGAGGTAGCATAAAGCAGCCTCCTCCTCCAATCACAATTCAGATGACACACCCATCATCGTCAGTGACCGCTCACAGCGCTTCCTTCAAGGCCAGTCTGTGATTGGTCCCCAGGCACCTGTCAGGCTGCCGTGAAGCTGGGTTCTGGTTCACAGCCTCCTTGAGCTTGTTACCTGTGACAAGCTCAGGTGACATTTTGCAAACAAAGAATAAACAAAGAGGAGTCAGCTAGCAGGGATGGGAGGGCAGCAAAGGGGTAGAAACACCAGAGGTGAAGACGGCACCATGCGTGATGGAGTGGGAGAAGAGGCGGCAGGCCAGGAGGCACTTGTCACACATGTCCTTCAGGCTCACCATGTTCCACAAATGCAGGAGTCCCTTCTCTTGGGGGGCTGAGTGTATTCCACTGTGTTTATATGCCACGCACGGTTTCTTCATCCACTCATCCACAATGGACGCTTAGGCTGATTTCATCTCTGGGCTATTATGAATGGGGCAAGGGTGAGTGTGGGGTGCAGATGTGTCTTTGACACCCCACCTTCAAATCCTTCAGATAAACATCCCCAAGAGTGGGTTTGCTGGATTGAAACACTGGGCTCTGTCCAAGATGGGACTTAGAAAGGAGAAAAATGGAGGGGATGAACCAATTCAGGTTATGATACGTATGTACGTGGAAATGTCACAAGGAAACTCCTTGTATCTTTTTTTTTTTTCATTTTTCTTTTATTATTCACATGTGCATACAAGGCTTGGTTTATTTCTCCCCCCTGCCCCCACCCCCTCCCTTACCACCCACTCCACCCCCTCCCGCTCCCCCCCTCAATACCCAGCAGAAACTATTTTGCCCTTATCTCTAATTTTGTTGTAGAGAGAGTATAAGCAATAATAGGAAGGAACAAGGGGTTTTGCTGGTTGAGATAAGGATAGCTATACAGGGCATTGACTCACATTGATCTCCTGTGCGTGGGTGTTACCTTCTAGGTTAATTCTTTTTAATCTAACCTTTTCTCTAGTTCCTGGTCCCCTTTTCCTATTGGCCTCAGTTGCTTTAAACAAAAAAATGTCTTGTTTTTTCAAAAGTGGAGAACAGGAAGGTAAAGCAGGACTTGTCTGGGGGTTGGCACCAATGGGAGGCGGAAAAATAAGGAAAGGGTGAATGAGGTGAGTGTGGTGGAATATTATGTACTTGTGAATGAAAATGGAAAAATGAGACCTGTTGAGACAATTCCAGGAATGGGGGGAAGAGGGATAAAATAGAGTGATGGAGAAGTGAATTCACCTCTGATATATTGTAAGGACTTTGGTAAATGCACAATGCACCCCAGTACAATAATAATATGTTAATAAAAAAAAGAAAAAGAAAAATGTAACTTAGCCTCCTGAGTTATTTGATTAATTTTCTGCATCAAAACTGTAACTTACAAGATAGATGTTTTGCAGTCGATTCAGGAGGTCATCACGAAGATGGGCTTGGGAAAGTGGTCACCTGCAGAGGGGAGGCCAGCCCAGCAGCCTGAGACCGACCACCCCTTCATGTGGGGACTGCAGAACAGCTCCAGCTGACAGAGTACTGCAGCTCTGTGGGTAATTGAACGTTCAGAAAAATCCAAAGTTAATTAAAATAAGAATGTTCTGAAATAATGCATTCCATCTCAAAACATCCAGGTGATTTAATGGAGCCAAATGAAGGGGTGTCTGGCTCACCTTCATCCTTCCCAGTTCTCCGGAGGACACTCTTCGGGTGCTCAGGCCAGGCGATGCACAGCAATTCCCATTCCGAGTTTGGAGACCCTCACACTTCTATCGCTCAGTAATCCCACCATTAATTTGAATTAATTTCCAAGGCTGGATGATGACAGCCTTGGAAAGTGGATCAAGTGTCTTTTAGTCGGACGAAGAATGGATCATTTAGTCACAGCCCTGGACTGCAGCAGGGGACAACCATCTTCCTTTGCAGTCCTGTCTTGCCTGAGAAATGGTGGGGCCATTGCCAGCCCCATAACGGTGGCATCCTAATGAGTCAAGTCAGCTCTTTCATACATCTTAGAATGAGTCATCGATTCCTTGGATAGGGCTCAGAGACAAAAAGCAGATCTTACTGAACCAGGCCACCTTCTGCCACCAAGTGCCGGCCAGTGGGTGAGGGCACGTCCCGCCTCTCTGGAGCCAGTGGGCAGGGGCTGTATGGGGACCCCTGGGCAGAGCAGTGCCCAGGGAACCTGTGGTGAATGGAGGGGAGCATGGTCTCAGCTGTCTTGGGACACTAGGCTCAGTCCCCACCCCAAACCCTCCTCCCCAGCCTTGCCATTCTCTATCCTTGCTATACACCCCAGGACCCAGCCCCTGAGAGCCTTGACTTTGCAGGCACGTCCTTTTCATCTTCTCATCAGATAGACACAAGCTGAGACAGGCTGCAGCCTCCCCTTGGATGTTTTTCCAGAGTCCCCAGGCAGAGACACAGTCCCACACCCTGCTGGTGACAAGGGCCTCAGCCCCACCGTGGCAGCCATGGCTCCCAACACATGCTGACATGCCTGTGGACCTGGAACTCACATCCCTATGTGGGATCTGAGGTCTGGCCGGGCATTTGTGCCACAGTTAGTCCAAACATGACCAGGAGGCAGCAAGATGACACAGGCTTCAGAGACTGTGTCCCCAGCAAACAGGGCATGGTCACCGAGGTTTGTAGAGGCCACAGAAGAGCAACCCTCAGATCAGGCCCAGCCAAGCAGGAAAGGCCAGAGAGCCATTGATATCCATGTAGGAGTCAGCATGCAGAGCCCAGTGCAGCAGTCCCAGCATTCTGGGGTCCATGCCCAGTTTGAGTGTCCACCCAGGCACACAGAGGGGCCATGGAGGACTGGCTGTGACCTTGGGGATGTACCCCTGGTCATCACATGAAGGAGGCTGAGTCCCCTGGTGAGGGTGAGGGTACCGAGCAGAGCTGCCACAAGGATGGTGTCATCTCTGGCCTCCACACATCTCTGGCCTCCACACATCTCTGGCCTCCACACATCTCTGGCCTTTCTCCTCACAAGTCTGCAATTCCTTCACCATGTTGTATGGAAAAGATGGGAGCCAACATTTGCTGAGACTGTCAGGGACTGGACGCATCACTCAACAGTGCACAGGGCCCCTGAGGTTGGAGATCTCAGGGAGGAGACTGCCCAAGGCTCATCACACCTACAGGACAGCATCACCGCTGTCATGGGCTCCATGGAACAACACAGGTGACATTGTTCAAGGGCCCACTGTGCTGACCTGCAGACACTGTCACATCTCCACAGGGCCCTGGTCTTGCTGGCAAGGCCAAGTTGCCTCCTTTGGGGATGAGGGGCAGCCCTGTTGGACCCACTCTTGGGTGGTGCGGTCCTGTGACCCATGAGCAGGTAAGGGGCTCAGATGGTGCCTGTATCTAAAAGGAGAATTTCTCCCGTGCCTTTTGGGACTCAGCCTGTTTGTGACTGAGATGGGTGGCATAGGGTTCAAGCTTCCATGCAGGTTGGGTGCTGGCTCCATCCATGTGCCCTGCAACCAGGTCACTGAGAACAGCAGGGACACCGGGGTCACCCCCAGGAGCCAGCCCTGCCATGAGTGATCTGGAGAGAGACACGTCCCCTCCACCAGGGTCCCTCATGATTCTCCTAAACACAGAAGGACAGTCTGGACAATGGGCAGCCGTGAGGATTAATAAGAAGTGGCCTCTGTCCGTCCTCTCTTCTCTCTGTGATGAGAGGCTGGAAGATGTGTCACCTTAATGTGCACAAGTATCTCAGCTGAGTGTCTGGTCCATCCACCGGGTCCCACAGGCCCTGCAATGGCACCGTGGACGTCCTGTTTGCAGGCCTGGAAATGCAGTCAGGTGAGCAATCAGCACGTATGTCACCTCGTACAACCTGCCTCTCCCTCCCCCAGGCCATTCTCGCCTCCGGGATGGTGCACACACACACACACACATGCATGCAGTATGAGCTTTGAACTCAGTTTCCTGGAAATTCTGTGCAGGCCAGGGAGGGCAGAGAGTAAACCCCACAGCATCTTAATACAGTGAGAAGGATTGCATTTTAGGCACGTGTTTGCTAAGGCCAGTGAGCGCTGTACTCTCTCAACCAATGGTGTGGTGTGTCACCTGGCGGGAGCCCTCCTACACCTGGAAGCTCCCCTCCACGGGGTCAGTTTCCCAGCCAGGCTGAACCTGAGCCTGCCATGCACAAGCTCCTGGGGGGGTGGGCAGCTGGCACACCAGGGTCTGGGAGAGGTTCTGAGGTCCAGCGATGTGGGACAGCTAGTTTCTTGCCCGGGTGAAGCCCCTGCAGGGCCAAACTGCACAGGGATGGGGACAGGGTGGCTCCATTTATTTTCCTTATCATTAGAACAAATTACACAGAGAAGTCTTGCTGTGGTGTTTATCTACGTGCATAGCTCTTCCACCAAATTCACCCCATTCTAGTACTCCCTCCTCCCTCCTTATGACAGTTTTTAGGAGGGTTCATTAAGCTATTGCATACATTATACAATGTATGAATAATATTCACCTCCACCCCCGTCATCCCCTCCATTCCCCCTCCCTAGGTCTCCCCTCATCTGAAATAGCCTCCTTTTATAATTTTGTCACTTTTTTTGGTCTGAAGTCTGCATATGAGTGAGAACATGCAATATTTATCTTTCTGAGCTCCGTTTATCTCACTCAACCTGACAATCTCCAGGTAGGCTCCATTTTTAAAAGTCATTTTGGTGACTTCAGTAAGCTTCCCAGGTTCTGTTAACACCAGGTGCGATGGCTTCAAGATTCCTCCCAGGACCCTAGAGTGTGACCTGGGGGAGCCCCTCCACCTCCTGGAGCTGGGCCTCTGTTCCACTCACCACCCTGGGATTTGGATCTGGGCTCTCCAGGGAAGAAGAGGCTGAGCAGCCTATGAAACCGAGAAGTTGCGTGCATGGCTGGGTGACCAGTGTCACCTCACTCCAGTTGACACTGATGGTCATCTCTCAGGATGTACCAGGCTGTGTCCTCGATCGGGACCTCCAGCAATTGTTCATTCATGGAGCTGACCGTGGAGACTGCAGTGGCCAGGCAGAGTGGAGGCCACAGCTTGGGCCACAGCTTACGGGGAACTGACCCGCCCTTTTCTGTCCCAGGCAGCACTAGATGCATTTTTGCCAGATGGGGATCAGAGATGCTGTTGACAGTCCGTCACCGAGGGCCTGAGCCTGAAGTCACCGGGCAAGGCCACAAGGCCTGAATTGTTACCCCACCCCCCCTCCACCCATGTAAACTTTGCATGCTGAAGCTGTAACCAGCGTGGCTGTGTTTGGAGACAGGCCCTCTGCAGAGGTGCTCAAGGTAAAATGATCCAATATGGCTGCTGTCCTTATAAGACAAGGCAATGAGGACACAGGTGCACACAGAGGGTGACCCTGTGAGGACACAGGGAGAAGACGGCGTCTGCAAACCAAGAGGGAGGGCTCAGGAGTAGCCAGCTGAGACGCCTTGATCTTGACGTCCAGACTCCAAGACTCTCTGTTGTTTAAGCAGCCCAGTTAAAGCCGGGCTGGGGTATTTGTTACAGCAGTGCAAGCTGACTCAGACACACTTCCTCCAAGGCCAGAGGAACCCAAAGCAAAACTCATGGACCCTGGAGAGGCTGCTTTCCACCATTTGACCTGGGGAAGGATGACCTCACACCTGCTGTCTCTTCCTGATGTTCCTGTCTGCCAGAAATCCCCACGTTTCCTTTACAAGAAGGTCAGACTCTATAAACAGCTCCCCGGTGAAGAGAGAGAAAGTCAGCAGTGATGGTGCAGTCAGAAGCCAGCCCTGCGTCTGTGGTGAATACACATTTGTCGTTAAGGAGTTGCAAGTCATGTACAAATACGCCACAGCTCTGCTGTAGACAGTCTCTTCTTGTACTGATTTGCAATGGATGCCTCAGTTTCCCCAGGATGCTTGAGATGAGAAAGACATGTGTGAGTCACAGCTACTGATTCTGTGCTGTATTAACTCTGGAGAGGTTGCTCCTCCACCATGAGACAACGCCAGAGTCCTGCCTGGGCCAAGCCACAACCTGGTCTGACATCTCGAGTTAACAGCATATGGAGACTGTCCCGGAGGGACGGGGGCCCTGACGGTGACAGCTGCATGTTGCCAGCTTGGCTTCCTCCCAGGCCAACCAGATGCCCTCTGCCCCCACTGCTTCCTGTCAGGCCGTGGCAGGAGCCTGGCTTTCCCAACCTCTGCAGGTGCCAGCCCAGCCCTTCAGCAGAGCCGTGAGCAGTAGTTTGGTTGCTTGATGGCTCAGGATTCCACCAAGTCCGTGGACTCCTCCTGGCTTCACCTGAGATAACTGAGGACAACAGGCCACAGGGGCCTGTGTTCCCTGCTCCACCCGGGCTTCCTGGGTGACTCCTGGCCTCTCTGTCCGTTGAAGAGGGGAGATGCTCAGAGCCCCATGCAACAAGACCATGAAAGATCAACAGATGGAGCCCATGGCCACCATCCCAGGACAGGGGGTTATAGACCTGGGCACACAAGACTGGGTCACCTGCCGTCAGCTACCCAGAACAGCTAGAGGAATCACTCAGCTAAAGCACTGCACAGAGCCAGAACTCAGGAGCCATAGGTGCGATTAACTAGAGGGGCCTATATGGAGCTTTGAGAACTGATCGCCCGACCACAAACACCAACTCCACCATGTTGCAGTGTGCAGTCCAGGCAGCTGACGTCCCCTCTTTGCCTTCGGTTGTCATCTATGAAACCAGGAGCTAACGACCTGAAATGGTTGTATTTGTCTGCCCAGTTACCACACACTACATGCCCTCAATACAATGTGAGTTACTTAAGAGGAGAGAGATCAGGTCTGTCTTGTAATTCATCCCATCCCAGGGCCCAGAACAGAACTGACACCTAGAATAGAGGAGTTCACCAAATGAATGTAGATGGATGGATGGGTGGGTGGATGGATGGATGGATGGATGATGGATGGATGGATGGATGGGTGGGTGGGTGGATGGATGGATGATGAATGGATGGATGGATGGATGGATGGGTGAATGGATAGACAGATGGGTGAAAGGATAGATGTATGGATGATGGATGAATGGATGAGTGGAAGGATGGATGGATGGATGATGGATGGATGGACGGATGGGTGAATGGACAGATAGATGGGTGAATGGGTGGATAGATGGATGGTAGACTGACGGTGGGCAGGAGCCCTGAGAATTAGTACAAGATGAATGACATGCTGCTTGTAAACCCAGAGAGCCGCATGTGGCAATCACAGAGACACCTGCTGAAGACAAGTGGCCCTGATATTACCATTACCTGTAACACATCTCCATTGACCCAGAAGACCAGGACTTCTGACGGCTGAAAGAAAGGCTGACAATGATGAGAGCCTTTGAAGTGTGTTGGAGGAGAGGGAGAAGGCAGCACAGCAGTCTGTCGTTATTGCTGGAACCACCCGCTGTGGACAGCCCGGCTGCACCGCCTGGGAGGGAACAGATGGCCCCGCTCTGCAGCGCCATGAATCATGGCCTGGTAATGGGTGGCACACACAAACAAAAGGAACAGGAAATAAATCAACAGTGCTGAGCGTGAGTGTGAGGGTGCTGAAGGGACGCGGTGATAATGAACCTGGTGTGGTCTCACTCCACAGTCTGCCGGGTGTTCTGGGTAGGAATGCCTTGCGAGTGTTTATCACAAGATTGATGGAACAAGTGCAGGCAGCATTTTCTCAATCTCATGTAAATAAATATGTGCTTGAAATAACAGCCTTCTTGGGACCACCCATTCACTGTTTATACCGCAGGTGGAATGAACGAGAGGTGCTGCCCTTCCCACCTACCCCCAGGGACAGCCATGGCAGAGGAAGAGTTAGGCAATGCGGGGCAGCTCTGACTTCTCCAGAAGTCCTCTTCCAGCCCAGCCAGGAGCCTAGCTATAGCCATGTCCTTGCACAGAAGGACTCCAGGACCTGAGGCCAAGGAAGCTGTTGCTTTGTGACCGGTGTGACCTCGATGACCGCAGATGAGGCTTGGTTCTAGCACACTCAGAGCCCCCTGCACTTTCCCACCCTGTGGAACCCTGGGCCTCACACTGGGACACTGTGTGGCTGTGAAGCCAACTGGGAGATGCTGTCCTGTCCTGTCCTGGAGTCTCTGTGGGGACCAGGTCTCTGCCCTGGATGCAGACCTGAAGGAAGTCCACTCCTCCACATTCAGGAGTCCCCGGCTGAGACCCCACCTCTCCCCACAAGCTTCTGCCAAATGCACTTGAGAGACTGAACCCAAGGCATGTCTGGCCATTTACCAGGCTGCAGACAAGGAAACTAAGGGCTGTGTCTTTGCTCTCTGTAAGCGTGTCTCCCTGATTCAGGGGTGAGGCTGCAGAGCCTAGTAGCTGATGGACTCCACCACAGAACCAGATGCCACGGTGTGGAGGGGAGGTAGCGCAGCCTCTCTATGCAGAGCTGCCAGGGACACAGGTCCCAGTGTGCCAGGGTCTAAGCTGGAGATGCAGAGACCGCTAGAGTCAAGTTTGCCAGAGCCATGGGCAGCATGACCAAGCTGAGGGTTGCCTGTGCTCTAGTCCAAGGAGGAGCTGGTGTCAGGGCAGGTAGGCTCCATGCCTGCAGCAGGGGCTCTCTCTGAGCATCGGTGTCCTTGTCACTCATGAAAAAAGGGCCCTCTCACCCCTTCCTCAGCCCTGGGAAGGATGGGACAATGTGGGTGCCTCGTCCTCCTCAGGCCAGCTCCTGCTGCCCTTCCACAAGGACAGGAAGAGTCTTGGCAGGACTGTGTGGTCTGAGGACTGTGGTGTCCAGACTGAACAGCTGAGTGGTCCTGATGCTCTGTGGGACCATGGGTAATGGTGCACAGAGCCTGAGGGACAGGTGGGGGGACATCAAAGAGGAGGGGAGATAAACCTAGACGGCCTTGCAGCATCCAGGCTTGTAGCCAAAGGACTCGATCACCACCACTCCAGTATGTCCCAGGGGCCCATGACCTCAGGTAGGCTCAGTGTTCTCCCTTCAGCCTCCCCAGAGCTTCATGGTAACCATGGTCTATCAAGGAGATCCACAGCAAGAGCTTCTCCACAGCCCCACCCTGAGGGCCCACCACCATCTGCCCAGCACTGACCACCTCAGGCCTTTCCACGTCCTGGAAATGCAGCCCTAAGCCCAAGTGGCCTCAGCCCTGCTCATGGAGGCTTCCCCGCTCCCTAACACAAGACAGCCCCACAGGGGCCCTGAGCCCCTTCCTCATAAACCGGTTCACACAGGTGACTTTGACCGAACCCCATGTCCACAGCTAGTTTGGAACACAGGGCTTGTTGGTGGTTCCAGTGCTGTTGAATGCAACCAAACCAGAAGTGTCACTCAGCTCCAATGGGACATCCATATAGCCCCAGGCCTGGCACCACAGGACACAGTTGCAGTGCAAGACAATTGTCGCCCCCCCAGCCCCGCTTCTTCCTCTGAAAATGGGGCTCAGGCTGGGGTCCCAGGTCTGGCCAATCCTGACCCTGAGTGGGCATGCCAGCAGCTTTGGGCCCAAGACCGGGTCTTGTCCCTCCCTCCCTCCCTACCTGTTCGGGAAGGTGTCCCTGGCCCCCACCTTGGTTGGAGTCTCGTTCCCATAGGAGACACCCACACATGACATCAGCATGTTAGGGGCCTGTGCCCCCATGCTGACATGAGACAAAGTTCACCACACAGGACCTCGTGGAAGGTTCCAGACCTCCTGAGCTCTTGTGGAAACACCTGGGTCCATGGACTTTTAGTGAGAGAATTCTCCACCTCATTACATATCCATGGCTTCAGGAATGACTTGTCTTAAAGAAAGAAGTCTGCACTTTCTTTTTCCCAGACTGAACGTGCAAACACACTGGCAGCCCCGCCCTTGAGGCCTCCAGGGCTTGTGAGCTGCCCAACTCTGCTCCCAGTTCCATCCCAGGAGGCTTGTTTAGAACACCTGGGAGCGGTGTTCCCACTCTGCTGGATTAGGGACCAGCCACCCAGGGCTCATCCCTGTTACATTTGCAGAGAAGCACAGACTGCCGAGGCTCTGTTTTCCTGCCCTGGCAAAGGACCTCAACCAGGAGCTATGAAACAGACCCCAAGTTGCTGTCACACCCCAGGGCCATACGAAAAGGGGACCTCAAAAGACAGAGCAAAAAGCATGCATCTGAAGGTCTCTCACAAAGAAAACCCAGGGTAAAGGGGGCGGGAAAGGCCTCCTCCCTCCCCAGGGCAGTGGGTCCCACCTGGGGTAAGGGAGACATCACCACCTTCCACCCACACAGCTGCCTCCTGAGACCACATGAGAAACGCAGGACAGGGCCTGCCACCAGCAGGACAGATCTTGTGATCGCTCTCTTGCTGGAAGAACCCAAGCAGATTGCTTGTGGGTCACTGTGGCAGGACTCACAAAGGAGGAGTCCTCTGAGCAGGTGACTGGGAAGGTCAAGATGCTGGCTATGTGACCTTTGTCCCCGGGGCTGTGAGGTCATTTGGGCTGTGGACACTCAGGGTCCTGTTCTTCACTAACCTCCAGATCTTCAAGAAGTTCTGTAGCCTAGAGCTAGAGTGCTTGCTTCACATGAAAAAGCCCTGGGTTCAAATCATGTCACTGCAAAAAAAACAAAAAAAGGTTCACAGTGGTTAATTGCTTAATTCAAACAAATGTCCTGGCTCAGCAGATGACACAAAACAACCAGAGACAGTCTCATTTGTGGGGCGGGGGGGGGGTGCTGCACATACTACGATGATGCCTAGGTTCCTGTCTGCAGGTGGATGAGCCACTGGCTCAGCAAGTCAGGGACCAAGACAGCTGCCGACACCAGCACCAGGCAGTCGTCTGCTCTCAGGTCTCCAGGCTGGGTGGATCCTGCTCCCAGAGATGGTGTGAGGCCACAGAGAACGAGAGCTCTGAGGAGGCCCCATTGCCATCTCAACACTGCCTCATATCCAAACGCCCCACTATGCAGAGCAGATCACAGGAGCAGAGGCAGAGCCTGGCTCCCCTCCCAAGCCACAAGGAGCTGAGCAACCTCAGGATCAGACGATGAGAGACACCCCCCAGGGACCCCAACCCCACCAAAGCTCCCCAACCTCTCAGTGACCAACAGAGGACACAGAATCAGCCCAGTGTGAGGTCCCAGCCCAGCACTGAATCTGGGCAGGTGGGAGAAAACTTTGTTCTGCGGCCATCACAGCAGCAGCTGGACAGAGCTGCAGTCGGAGGCAGGAGGGAGGGAACAGACCCAGGTTCCCAGCACATCACACAACCCAGTGGGTCAGGCAGGCATGGAGACCTCTGCAGTGAGATCTCGGCCAGTCATCACCCTCGCTCCTGTACACCCTCCAGTGTTCTGCAGCATCTGCGACCTCTCCGTAAGATTCACAGTGTCCTAGTCAATCGGACTTCCATGCTGGTTGCTGCTGGGTTTCATCACAGGGACTGTGAGGATCCTGTGGAGAAGGAGACTGGTGATGTACGCAGCCCAGGGATGCAGGGTCACACGGGGGTCTCCAGCAGCCCCCATCTTCAGCACCGTGCATCCTGGCAGGCCTGCGCTCCTTGTCCTCTGCCACTGTTAACGGCCGGCGCTGGTGCAGTCTGTGATCGGAAGATCTTGGTTCCGAATGGAAGAATACAAGCACAGCATGTGCACGGGGTGAAGTAGAATAGTTTTATTGGGAGAGAGGTGTCACCCGTCCTGCCAGGTAAGGAAAGGGAAGAAGGAGAAGGGGACACAGTGGGCGCAGGTAGAGTCCACCGGCAGAGAGGGCTTTTCTTTTTCAGGTGCCTTTGAAACCTACCCTATCCCATGGGAGGGCAGACCCAGGAGGTTCCCACCCAATAATGAGTGAGAGGGGACATGAGCCGTTCCCAGACAGGTGAGGGTGGTCTGACCCATCCCCAGGCAACCTGTATGAGCCCCAAACTCTTCCTACATCTAGCCTGCCCCACCATCAGGCTTGATGGCCGACAGTCCTGGAGGTCACTGGAGCGAGCAGGCTTGGAGACTCATCAGAAACGTGAGTGCTGACTGCATCCAATCTGAGAAAAACAAGGAGTCCGTGAATTACATAAGCATCTCGTCCCCCCCAGTCCTCCCGGTCCCTTCACTCCGTCCTGGTTAATCCACCAATAGTGGGTTGCAGGGAAGACACAAGGCATCCTATGCCTTGGACAGACCAACTGTGCAGTTAGAAGGTGGGATGTGGGGCACCTCCTCCACTAGCCACGAGGTCCCTGAAGTCCCCCGAGGGACCGGATCTGAGCAGGAACTGCCGAGGTCTGGGCAGCAAGTACTTCCGGGGCCCCTGAGGGTAAGGAAGTTTCTCCAGTCCTTGGAATAACACTGCGCTCTCCTAACAGACGACTGGACCCACGCACGCTTTTGTCACGGTGGAGTTAATCCCCAGCCAGGGTGGTGGGTCTCTGCCTTGTGTGGGATTCAGCTGCAGCTGAGAAATCAGGACCGTGAGGGTGGAGGCAAGGGCAGGGGGTCATCACCCTCACCCCTGCTGGTTAGGGACTAGCTTAGGAAGCTTTCCAGAAATGTGCACTGTTTAAACATCTTCAAATTACATTTAAAATAATACCAAAAATATAATGAAATCAGCCTCTCTGTTCAGACCACAGAACGTCACCCACAGTTCAGAGCCAGGGTTCCCTATAACCTCAGACACCCGCAGAGGAATTCACAGAGTTGCATTTATCCCTCAGAATTTAAAAAGAACAAATGGTTTCGTCTCATGTCTGCATCCCCCTAAAAATCATCTCGGTTTGCATGGTTTAAAGATTGTGTAAATACCACCACACTGTGTGTCTCCTACACCTTGCAGTTTTGCCCAATGTCTTGTGAAAAAAAAAAATGTCACATTCGTAACACCATGCCTCCAGATGCCATGTGCAGTGGGCTTTGGTTCAAGCTGTAAGTTCCACATTGTGGATAAACTAAAGCCCACTCACTTGTGACGTTGTGGACGGGAGCATTGTGGACACTTGCCCACAGTGAGACCACAAAAATCTCTTTCCAGGCTTTCAAAACACACACAAACACGAGCACACGGTCTCTTCCAGGATCCCCAGCTCTGCTCTGAACCCCTGGCTCCTGCCTGGCTCCCCTGCTGAGTGCCCAGTGGGCACAGAACACACTGAGTCCTTGCGGGCAGCACCTGACCGCATATGGTGACAGCATGTCAGGAGACCCTGCAGCAGCCGATTCAGGAGCTGAGGCTGGGATGAGAGACATCACAGTTTCTGCACTGGGACCGACAGAAAATGAAGGAACTGGGACCAAAGTAAAAAGGGGCAGTACATAGCCAAGAGTGGTGGTGCACACCTGCGATCCTAGCACTCAGGAGCCCAGGCCAGCATGGGCTGTACAACGAGACCTGTCTCAAAAAAGATAAAGAAAAAGTGGGGTACCAGAAGTGAGAGTAGGTGCGAACATATATTCTCCCAAAGCAGCTGCAGGAGGGGCAGAGATGTGAGCCCAGGCCCTCAGGTCCTCTGTGCAGGCCCTGTGTGGCAGGAGTTCAGTGTGGGCAGGAGTCGCAGGGCCACTGCTGAGCTGCTGCCCAGGGATGAAGCAAGGATGCACCCTGGAGCTTAGGAGTAAGAGGATGCCAGCCCTGGCCTGAGAATCACCTGTGACCCCTCACACGCCTCCATGGAGTCCTGGGAAGGCATCGCTGGCCCACATAGCTGCCCACTCAGAACAGGCACATCCCCAGGTAGAGTGACCTTGGGTGAGTTCTATGACCCCAGATGGAAACAAATAGCTACACAGAATTGCCCCAAACCCCACGAGAACAGGCAGGACCAGGCCCCCGTGGGACCCTCTGGGGGTCCCTGAGCCCCTCACCATAAGCTTGGCAAGAGCAAAGGTGCCCACAGGTGCCCGGAGATGTCCATCTGCAAGCAACTGAGCCTGTGTAGCTTCCTCCTGACTCCTGCCCTGGACCACAAGGCATAGGGGACATGAACTCTGTGTCCCCCACACTTCAAAGGACAGTCACAGCTTCTCTCCCATTCCAGACGCTTGGAAGAAAAATTCCTTCCTTAGTGGTGGCCAGTGACCTGCATCACGAGGGGACAGTTCTCTCTCGGAGGCCAGCTGAGAAAATCCCCTCAGATGGGATCAGGCCTGGGGTCAAGTGAGGGCCCCTGGGCTCCCTGCCCTCTTCATCCTCACAGTTTGGGGAGAGCCCTGTCCATCCCTTCCTCTAGGGGCCCCACCATCTCTACAGGAGGGCCAGGGGCAGAGCTGAGGGTGCCGCCAAGCAGAACTTGACGCTTTGGGAATGAGCCCCTGGAAGCCAGGCCTTACTCATCGAGCCCGTTGTCTGTAGGACGTCTGTGTCTTGAGCCCACCGAGGAAGGACAGCTGCTGGTGGATCACCACGATCCTTGACACTGGAAGGAGGGAGAGGCAGCCCCTTGGTCTGGGGCTCAGTTTGCTGGATTTCCCATGACAGTCCTAGGGGCGCACCCTGCACCTGGGTTCACCTTCCGGGGTGTGTTTCGAGCCTGAACATTGGATAATGAGAAAAAAATTTATTCTCTATACAAGAGCATTTTGTCTTCCACATGCTGCTAACATGTGTTTGACATTTATTCAATATCCAATGAAACTCCTAATTAATCTACCTTTCCTTTTTAAACAGAAAACCAGATGAATGGAAGAATTCCATTTCGTCCCAGCAGCAAGAGGCTCTGCGGGGGGCACACAGTGTGAGGGAGCTGTGTGCTGCCATCCCTGCATCCCTGTCAGAGAGGCACGGAGCCCACACCTCTGTCTCCCCAGTCACTGTCCCTCACCAGCATGGTTCCCGGGCACTCGCTCAGCCCCATGGGACTCTCTCACTTTGGGGTATCTTCTGGCTTTTGCTTCCTCTACAACCAGCATTGTCTCTGGAGGGTACTACCAGCTCAGCTGCATGGGAAGTCCCATTGTGGGCAGGGCTCAGCCACGGAGAGCCCTCACTACAGTGATGGCTCACTGCGCCAGGAATGGCCACTGGGTCATCAAAAGTCAGGGCATCAAGGGAAGGACCCTCTGGGGGACTGTGCCCACCCTGGTCCTCTGCAGACCCCTGAGTTCCCAGAGTCCATCGGACAGAGCCAGCCAAAGGCCGCCTGGAAGACCCTACAGTGCATTAGAAGCAGGCTGGACGGTCGTGCACCTGGGGTGAGAGGGGCTCATCAGAGCCTGCATCCACAGAATTCAGCTCACCCTCTGAGAGGACACTGTGAGTGTTTCCCGCACTGGACAGGGTATCCTCCTGTCCAGACTCCCAGCAGTTGCAGCTGAGCCCCAAGGCCACGGCCCAGTCACACTGGCCCACCCAGCCCTAGAACCCTTGACTGCCAGCATCAGGGTGGACACTGCAGCTCCCAGGGTAGCCACTGATCCTCCTCCTGTCCACCTCACAGGAGACAAGAGCTGATGAAATGCATGGGTTACTCGCGGGGTTCGTTGGGAAAGGATCTCTGTTCTATCCACTTGCCATCTTTGTTTCCATCAGGACATGTCTTACACGCTCTCAAACAGAGAGATCTCTTGCAAGGGGCAGTCTTGACCCCTGTAGGACACCGTTTCCCAGGCCAGCATCCTAAGGGAGCAATTAGAAGTGAAAATCACAAGTTTCTGTCCACCGACCTCAGAATGGGAGCGTCCGCACTGAGGCATCATTTCATGCTTTTGGCATCCATTAACCTTTCTCTGTGTGGCCCCTGCGCCTGGGGCTGAAGACCCACGCTTGGCACCTCCGTCTTCACGTGATAAATGAGCTGTCCATCCAGACGTTGGATTGTGTGACCTGTATCCAGCTGAAAGCACGGGGTCCTGGGGTTAAGTGGGTGCCACTCCAGGGTAAAATTGATCCTCTGACGAGGATCTTGGGTTGTCTTGTAGAGTGCGATGGGAAATGGCACTCACAGCACTCAGCTCAAGGGTAAATTAGACAGAGCCCAGTGCAAATTGTCTCCCCCCTGATTTGCTGTAAGGCAGAACTGCATTATCCACCTTGTTGGGAAGTGGGGTCCTCAGAGATCCCAGCATTCCGCAGAAGGCACTGGAAGAGCGTTGCAATGTACAGGTGACATTCTGGGGAGACCAAGGCACCATCAGAGCCTTCACCCCCACCATGTATTCCACACAGGAGTCCAAAACAATGCACATGAAAATAGCTAAGAATGCTTTGGGGAAAAAACCAGTGGGAAGGAAGGACGGACCCTGCCAAACTCAAACAAAGTGTTGAGACCACAGAAAACAATGGGAGAGAGGCAGCGTGGGCGCATGGCCCCGCTCACGGGTGACAACCGAAAGAGTGGAAGAAACGAGCAGACAAAAGTAGTAGCGACTCTGGAAGCACCCAGTGCGCGCAGGCCACAGGAAAACTCAACCTCCACCAGCTGGGGAAATGCCTAGAAATAAGAAGCCACAGAGCCCAGGCAAGCCCACCTCTGCCCAGACTCTTGGCTGACCACCAATTGTGCAAGCACAGGGAGGACTTCGGGAAGCTGGGCTGGGAAAAAAAGGGCCGTCACAAAAAGTCACAGAAATGGAGCAGGGATGCAAACTGGTGCCCAGAGCAGGGGTGATGACATTTGTAGGGTGAATCCAGGAGCACTATCCACCGACAGGAGAGGGGACCCCTCAGAAAAGCACAATGAAACCCAGAGCCACCATGATGTGCTATTTACAATGTCCAGTTGTTAACCAAAAGCAAGCTCAATTTGCAAAGAAACAGAAATAGTGAGCCACAATCAGGAAGAGGAGCCGTCGATCTAAATTGACTCCAGCTCCCAAATCTCGGATTTAGCAGAAAGACACCAGAGCAACTGTCATATGGGCAAAAAATGAAGGTAACATGCAGAGAATAAAAATAAAATAATAGCAGTGAGCACAAAGGAAATATGTCTGTGAGCAAACAGAGAAGACAAAGAAATGGAAACTGGAGCTGATACCACCGTCAGCAAGACAGAGTTCACCAGGAGGCCAGAGGTGGCCAAGGAAAAGCATCGTGACCTGGGGGACGGAGCAGGAGGAGCACGGAGCACCACGGAGCCCCGCAGGACAGCGCCAAGGGATCCGCAAGTGTGATCAGAACCCCAGCGGGACAGGGGAGAAAGAAAACGGCCTTTCTTTTTGGTGGGAACATGTTAACTTACAGATGCAAGAAATTCAGCAAACCCCAAGCAAGATAAATAATGAAGCCAGCCCCAGACACATGGGGACAAAGCCCAAAAGTCGGAGATGAAACGGCAGTCGTGACAGGAGCCAACAGGAGCAGTGGGGTAACCCCACAGAGCTGGGAAAATACCTGAATCAACTGTAAGGAAATTGAATATCTGCAGATATGTGTAAATATTTTTAAAGTACCACTTTTAAAGTTCAACCATCATGACTAAGGAGGTTTTGCCCCAGGCAGGGGGACAGCCCGGGCTAGGAAGTCTGCCGGACAGCATTTGCAGAGTCGGGAAGGGAACATGCACCTCTTCTCCACAGGCAGGGAGCAGGGCTCAGACCCTAACCAGAGAACTCTCCAGCACACAAAATGGAGAGAAAATATGGAGAGAAAATGCCTTAAAATGATAGCTACCAAAAACCTGGAGCAAACCACTTACTGGAGAAATTTTAGAAGAATTCCCACCAAATTCAAAAGGGGCCTACTGTCACTACGGCCAGTGAGTGTCAATCAGTGCAAAAGAAAGGTGACAAAGAGGTAGGCCCACCATTGTCTGGAAGAGAAATGCCCTTTTGGGGTAGAATAATCCTCCAGGAAGACACCTCAAATCATTAGACTCACTGGGCACGCTGCAGAAATAACAGCCTTGGGTCGGGTTCTAGGACAGGCAAGAACCTCACAGCCTCGATGCACGCTGCACTCAAACCGAGCCCTGCATGTTAAAAACTTTAAATCTAGAAACAGAGCCTATAAAGAATATCTCTTTTTCATGGGATAAGGAAGAATTTCTCTAACAACGCAGGAGAAAATCGTAGAGGAAACGATCCAACACACATTACTACTCTTCGATGTGAACATTTTTATGACCGGTGGCCACACTACCAACTTTCAAAATCTGAGCCTTTGACAGGGAGAATTCTGTAATCATATAACATTAAAAGGATTCATAGCCAGATATGTGTAGAATTCCTACAAAGGAAGAAGGTAAAGAAAACCAGGCCAGGTGTGACAGTGCACCCCTGTGATCCCAGCTACTCTGGAGGAGAGCAGAGGATGAAGCTCCGGGCCAGCTGGAGGAGGGAGGGAATTCAAGAGACCCCATCTCAACCAATAAGCTGGGCATAGTGGTATGTGCCTATCATCCCAGCTGTGTGAGGAACATAAATAGAATTGTAGTCCAAGCCAGCTCAGGCATAGAGACCCTATCTCAAACACAACTAAAGCAAAAGGCTGGTGGTACATAGCAAGTGTGAGGCCCAGCACCATCAGCGAGAGGGAAGGAGGAGGAGGAGAAGAAGGAGAACAGGGCTGGTGGAGTGGCTCAGTGGTAACAGCACCTGCCTAGCAAACATGAGGCCCGGTACCACAAAAAAAAAAAAAACAAAGAAGAAGAAAAACAGTCCTAAAATCTGGCCACATAAACAAACAAGAAAATCACAGAGTTGACCTTTATAGCTAAAATTAAAAACACACACAACGGGGGCTCAGCCTGTGAATCTGAAAATCCAAAATTACAGTGCAAAACTTGGGAAACTTCCTCAGTATGACAGTAAGGCGGTCAGAACTTGCTGGCCCTGAGCTCGCGCCCGTGGCCGGGTCAGGCGTGCTCTCGGGCAGCCGTTTTCAGTGGCTGGTCAACGCAGCCATGTCTGTTGAACGCACGCTCAGGCTCCAGCCCGGTTAACTCAGTGCCCAGACAGGTGCCCTGCCCGGGGGGCTCTGGGGACAAAGGAGACCCAGGGACCAGCAGCAGTGTTATCGGGAAATGCAGCCTCCATCCCCAGCCCCGCCCCATCAGAACCCCATTTCAGCAGGATCTGCAGTCCTGCGTGAGCCAGTGGGGGGCCATGGAGACCTCGAGGGGAGTCCGTGAGGCTCATGCAGTTTTTCCAGCCGGTGGGGAAGAGCCAGGGTTCCAGCGTCCATTTTACAACGCACCGAACTGCAGTTCCCGTGGACGGACTTGACCTCAAGAGTCAAACCTCGGTCCTGGAAACCATGGACCAACAAGGAACCGCATGGCACATGTCACTAATGCCAGAGCAGCACTCGGACAGAGTGACGGAGGTGACGGTCACGCCGATGGTGCGCACACACACAAGCCAGGCACCAGGGGCCTCGGGAAATGGAGGGGACGGGCCCCCGGAAGGAAAGGTCTGACGTGCTTGTTTCTTCACAAAGGAATAGAAAGAAGCTATCTGAAAATATCCTTCTAGTCAATCACACTTCTCTGAGTTTTCATTTTTGATTAATAATCAAATAAGACACATTAAAGAAGCACTTGTGCGCGCTCCACAGGGGATCCTGGGAGGATGGACGAAGCCTGTCTTCTGGAAGGCAGCTTCCCAAGGCCCCGCAGAGCCTCTGCGCCCCCCTTAGCTTTCTTTGCACAAAGGTAGTTGTAAGAGGAGCAAACTAAGAAAATCAGATGCGGCTGTTGTAAGTTATGGCGTGACCATTAACCACGTGTAAAGTCAACAATCATGTGTAAAGGACACAGTGTCAGCCTGACCCCACCTGGGACCTCTGCAGAGCCTCCCGTCCACCTTGCTGGGCACTGTCGGCCCCACCTGCTCTGCGCCCAGGTGATGGGGAACCTGGAGGAGGACATTCTGGGATCTGTTCACAGGCGGGTTCGGGCTGCGAGTCCACGTGTGCCCTCGTGGGGAAGGCCAGGTGTCTGTGTAACAGCTTTGGGCTGCCATGACAAAATGCCACCAATCTTGAGCATGAAGGCTACAGAAACCTGCTGTCACAGTGTGGAGCCAGAGCTCGGCTCCTTGGGGGGGCTCTAGGGAAGGACTCCCTGTCCCTTGGGCTTCCAGTGACTCTAGTGACCCCCAGAGGCCAGCTGGTGGCCACATCACCCTGTCTGCACCTCCACCTCCACACAGCCTCCCCTCTGCCTCAAATTCCTCTCTTCTTCCCTCATAAGGACACCTTGTTGCCTTTAGGGTCATCCTAGTCTATGATGACCTCATCCTTAACTTGACATCTGCAGAGACCCCATTTCCAAATAAGGTCACATCTGCAGGCACCACGGTGAAGACTTCAGTGGATCTTTTGGGGACACAGCCCAGTCATGGTACCTGCACTTTCAGGATTCTGGCCTCAGGACGGAGGCGCTGTGGTCCACCCAGAATCAAGGCGGAGAGCAGAAGGTCATTTTTCAAACCACGGGTAAGAGAAAATTGCCATGTCAGCTCCGGCATTCATTAGGAACCTGGCTCCCAGGAAGAGCCCAGGTAGATAAATGAGCAGGGAGCCCTTACCCCATCCCACTTGATTTAAAACCCCGGAGCAAAAGTGACAGAAACCATGGCTGTTGTCCCGGAAGAACACCAACTCGAGTGTCCACGTGCGGGGTTTAAGTAGGAGTGAGGAAAGCAATCCCACTTAATCAGACCCTGTGACAAAGCAACACCAAGCCCCCTCCTGCACCCAGGGACAGAGACCCCTTCAGCTGGAGCCTCGCAGCCCACGGCCAGAGCCCAGGCATGGAGAACTCTCCTGGGGACACCTGAGCCTGGACTCCATGCAGAGGGCCCCCAGGGTCACAAAAGGTGGAAAGATGAGCAGCTGGGAGCCACTGGCCAGAGCTGCTCCAGAAGGTGACACCATGCAGGGCCAGCCTTGGTGGCTGCAGAGACAAGGAACTCTTTCCACCTCACCTGGACAGCCAGCCACCAGGAGACAAGGCTGCTGAGGAGTTCACGACACACCCCGTAAGGAGACATGGGGTTAGCGCTCAGACCTGGGCCCTATATGTCCACTTTGTCCCCTCACTGCCCACCTCCCACTTCCCAGCTGTTGGGAAGCTTAATGGAGTGAGGCTGCCATCAGGCCATTCCCTGGATGTGCACACAGCCTGCGTCAGCTGAATCAGGGACAACCCGGGGCAGCAGGACGGGGTGAGGCCAGGAATATGGGGTTCCCCATGGCATTAAATGTCAGGACCCTCGAAGCCGAGCATTCTGGGCCTTTTTAGAAACTCCTGCTCCCTCAGGGAGGTGCTGGTGATAACTCCTGCAGTGACCTCAGCTGTCTGTCAACCTGGGTCTGTGTGTCCCCACCATGAGGCCCAGGGCAGATCTGGGTGGCTGAGGCTGAAGCAGCTTTGTCCTGCCTAATCTGGCCAGAACCTCAGCCCAAGAGAGACACAACCCCACCCCACGGTGTCCTTTTCTCAGAGCCTGAGCCCCTGGGGTTTCCCTACAGACTCCCTCATTCATGACTGTGTGGAAGCCGGTGACAGTGTCCCCACTGTCACCAGTGCGGTGCGCAGACCCAGGCCCACTGCGGTGCGCTCAGGAATCTGGCAGACACCAAGCAGAGACAGAGGCGAACCCACTCTGCACCTCGCTTTGCTCAGGCGTCCACCAGCTCTGAGGCCAGCCCAGCCCCAAGTCAGCCAGGACTGAGGCTGGCCCAGGGACCCTGCTCACTCTCACTGACCTGGGCCCTTTCTGCTTCAGGTGGGGGCAGTGGTGGTTGAGGAAGGAGCTGCTGTAAACTTGGACTTTGTCCGTCAGCTCACCAACTAAGAGCTGTTCCTCCACCAGGGCTGCGAGCAGCTGGGCCCTACTGAGGTTGGGGGTCAGTGTGGCACTGGTCAAGCCTGGACACTTACAAAGGACACTTGCTAGACCTGGCCCTGCACCTGGCCAGAGCTGAGTTTGTCTGAGTAGAGCCAAGACAAGCCACTGAGACTGAGCCTCAGCCTCAGTTTCCCTTGAGACCCTCAACCCTGCAGTGGTGACTTTCCTGCTCCTGTTCTTCCCAGGCCGTCTGCCGTGGCTGACCACAGGGCTCTACCCTCTTGCCATGCACTGAATGGACAGAAGGCCACTCTCTAGAAAGGGGAGCTTAGACAGCCAACACTCTCAGTGTGACCCGCCAAGAAACTGCTCAAAAATCAGACTGACCCAAAGTAGGGGGAGGGAGCAAGCTGCACCTGACCAGCTGCCCCCACTGCCCTGGCCTGTAAGGATCTGTGTTGGACAGGACACTGCTCAAGCAACAGCCTAGTCTTGGAGCTCCATGCCGTGGTTTCTCCAATTCTTGATGAACAGGGCAGAAGAGAACAAGCTGACTCCCTCGGGCACATTGCTTCACACCCTCGTGTTCTGTGGAGAAGTGGGGCGGGGGACCAGGACACAGTGACCTCTGGGCCCACTGGGGCCTGGCAGCCTTTACCCATGAGGGGCCTTGACTTTCACAAAACAAGACTTTTCTTCCCCATGGCACAATTCCTAGAAGCGTCTCACTTTTTACCTTAGATTGGCGCACGGCCAGTCAACAAGGCACAGGTAACACACAGGTACAGGAAACGCACAACAGGTTAAGTGGTCCCCTCTCCTGCACAGGATGTGCCCCTTGCCATCAGAGGGAGGCTGGGGTCAGGGCCAGCCTGGAGGAGGCCAGGGGTACAAGGACAGGCAGGGACAGGTCATCACCCTGTCTTGGGACCTTGGGGTCCATGCTCAGTGCCTTGCCTATCCATCTTTGAACAATGACTTGTGGACAGCAAAGCTGCGTCCGTAATCAGGCAGTCATGACAGACCCCAAAGTCCCTGAGGAGTCTGTCCGGACTGGGGCTGTGATTACCAGGACCGTTTTATTTCAAGTGCAGCTCAATATTTCAAGTTCATCATTTTGCCTACGTTTCAAAAAAAATCCTTCAGATCGAACACAATGAACAAGATAAAGAGCTCTCAGGGGCCCCGTGGCATCGCCCACACAGGCCACCAGCATCCACACTGCCATGACCTGGACCAGCCCCACACCAGCCACGTCACCACGGTGGGAGGAAGAAGGGTGGGGAAGCGAGTCCCAGGCCAGGGTGCAGGAGCCCCTTCTTCCTGCAGAGAGTCCTGGTCACGGTGGACATTGCCCACTCCATCCATCCTGGCGTGGACCACTCCTCACTGTGGAGGAGGCTCCCATCTTGGATGCCTGTCTGCAGCACCAAGACTTCCAGATGCCACATGTGCGCAGGGATTTTACAGCAGCATGTGAGGGGCTGGGGACCAGGACCCCAGAGCCTATGGGAACAGACCCTGCCTGTGCACCACCCCAGGCCACCCACCTCCAGGGACCTCGGGGTTTGCTTATGCCACACTCACAAGAGTGATCTGTCAGGAAGGAGGACCCACGCTCCACCCACTCACCCAACGCTGATTGAGCACCAAATATATGCCAGGCCACTGCAAGAAACCCCAATCTCTCCTTCCTGGGATCCACGCAGAAAACAAACCACAGGGCAGAGGCATGGAGGGCGACATGGTGGGGGAGAGAGCCAAAGCAGGATGGAAGCAGGCGGCCCGCTCCCTCCACCTCCCACGGCATCCAAAGGAGATGCTACTTCGTCATGTCTGGGTCAAAGACGAAGGACTGTGGTGTAGAGAGTACAAGCATCTATGTTATTAACTGCGTGTATTACCCATCAATTAAAATTAAAAATTAAATGTGTATTGTGTTTTGTCACTGCTTCATTATTAAAAGCCACTTGTGTTTCATAATTTATTAGGAAACTAAACCCAGAGATATGACTAGAACTTTTAGGAAACTGAACAAGAAGTGAAAGCAATGTTTTCAGAGCACAGATGAGCAGAGACCACGGTATCTTGATGTCTGTGGAACAACAGTTAATATGTTGTTGATATATTTTGAGCATATCAAATGCAATTTATGGTCCAGCCGCTTTATTTCTTTTGCAAAGCTCAGGACACTTCTGGATTTTAGCAGCCAGAGGAAAAGACATAAGGACCAGTTGGGGGCTCCTCCAAAAATGAAACATGAAATGCACAGCACCCTGGGATCCCAGGTCTGTGTCTGCACCCAGAAGGCCTGACAGCAGAGCCCCGCACAGAAGTACCAGGCTCACCACGCGTTACCCACAGACGCAAAGCGTGGAAGCAGCCTGGGGCCACTGACAGCCAGATGGATGAACAAAACGTGGCTCTGCCACACAGTGGGTCACTATCCAGCCTCAAAAGGAAGTTCTGATGCGTGCCACAGTTGGAGGCAGCTGAGACCATTGCGCTGAAGGAAATACACCAGCCACAGAAGGACAAGTCTCATCTTGTACCCTCCGTTCATGTGATCAATTCAAAGCCAGCGAATTCTTCAGGATGAAAAGTGGACTCGTGGTGACAGACTGGGAGAGGAAGGTGCAGTGACAGCTTCCGCTTCCTCTTGGGGAGATGGGAACGTTAGCAAGCTGGACAGAGGTGGAGGTCAGAAACCCCTGTGTGTGCACAAGGGGCCACGGACGGTTCACTGCAGATGCTGAGGTTACGTTATATGGACTTCATCTCAATTAAGAGGAGGGGCAGCCATGGCAAAAGTGTCCACACCCACCGGCCTCTGGTCTAAGTACCAGCAATGTTCAGAGGGGACGCAGGGGTGCAGGCTCCCAGCTCCCAGTGAGATCCCAAGATTTGAGTGTAGTGTTAGACGAGAGAGGAACACAGAGGTGTAGGCATTGCTGAGTCTGGGACTGAGGATGGTCACTATACAGAATGTCACCGCAGGGGTCTAGTGGCCCAGTCCGGAGAGGATGGACCACATCTCACGTCTGAACGCATCTGTGGAGAGCGGGGTGTGCAGGTGACAGTGCAGACCACAGCCTGTGGGCAGTTGGACAGAGTTCCCCCGGCAAAGTCCAAGTCAGACAGCTGACCAAGGCACAGTGGGTGACACAGAGACGCCTGGTCACTTTCCTCTGCAGCATCACTCCCTGCTGGCCTGAGGGCCCAGGACCAACACACTAACCAGAGGTAACTGCCATGTACTCTGACCTGACCTTCGCCTCCTCTGCTTGGCAGCTTGGCAGGCACTGAGACCCTGAGGCACCAGGACACCACCAGGGAGTCATTTTCTGCCTGGTGGCCCCAACACCACAGGACAGGAGCTAGTCTGCCTGTTAAATTTCTACCCCCAACTAACCGGAGGCCCAAGCTTGGGGACCCCAGTTCATCAGGTTCCCACAACAACTCCCTATGATCTCTCTCTCTCTCTCTCAATGGAGTCAAGAAAAATACCAATCTTTTC
Organism: Castor canadensis; assembly: GCF_047511655.1. Classification (NCBI taxonomy): domain Eukaryota; kingdom Metazoa; phylum Chordata; class Mammalia; order Rodentia; family Castoridae; genus Castor; species Castor canadensis. The sequence continues at coordinate 157,975,369 of NC_133393.1, forward strand.
AGACAAGACTGACCTTGAGTGACTGGAGTCACAGGAAGAGGAACTGCAGATTTGGGGTGGCAGAACTCTGTACTTAAAGTATTGGGAACTGAGCCCCAGATTGGGTAAGTGTCTGGTCCATGGAAAAGGAGCTATGGACGAGGCCAGGACAGCCACCTTGGCCCCCACCCGACCCTCCCCGCCCAGGGCTGGGCCCCCTTCTCCAAGGAAGACTCGGGTTAAGGACGACTGCTTCCCAGCCTCACGTGGTGTGACTGAGCCCGACCATCTGAAGGACAACTGAGCTTCACTGTCACTTGTCCCAGCAGTCTGCTCTCCAGTGCAGTGTCTAAACCCCCGATGGTCCACCTCCAGCTGCCGAGAAAGCCACTGTCAGGCCCACGGCCGACAGGGTCCTGTCAGTCGGCTCTGCCACTGGACACGGGCTCAGCCCCAGGCCCGTCTGCAGCATTAAGATGTTTTGGTCAGATTGCAGCACTTTTGACTGCAAGCTGTCCCCAGGCTGCGCTGCCCGGCAGCTGCCACATCTGATTAAACCGTGAAGTGCTGAGCTGATGCGGCAGGGCCTCCTGTTAGCGCTGGTGATGAGGAAGTCAGTGATCCAGAAAGAAGGACGGGCCGGCACGCTGCTCTTTCTATAGCACTCCTCTCTGCAGTCGGGAGCGTGGTCTGCCTGTGTCTTTGTTGGATGTGAATAGTCTGTTAAAATTATTGATCAAGAAAGAAGAGGTCCAAAACCACGGTACTGTCCTTCAGGACCCATCTCGCTCCACCTCGGAGATTTTCGTGTTGTTTATCTGATTGAAAGGGCTGCTTTCATCAACAAGGTGGTGCAAATGTTCAGGTGTGTCTCCAGCTTTCTGACTTATTATGGCAATAGGTCAGTATCAAGTCAAGGAGAGCAAGAAGCCCCAGAAGCACCCCTCCTTAGCTCAGTGGGGCAGGGGGCGGGGTGTGGCAGGCCTAGGAGGAACCCAGGGTGGCCTCAGGTGTTCATTCTCCATCTGACAGCTGCTCCCAGCTTGCTCACTGGCTAGCTGTCCTCAAAAGTTGTGCAGAAATTGACATGAGCCCCTGTGCACTCCCTGGTCAGGCTGTTGACCAGGCCAGCCCACAGTGAGCCAGCCACACAGCAGCTGGGGTAGGACTGCAGGATCTGCAGAAGGTCAACCAACAGGATGAGGCTGTGTCCAGAGCCCCAAGCATTGGCAGGAAAAAGAGGCTGGGGGAAGCCTCCAAAACATGAGAGCCAGGGACAGTGCTGTGGCCAAAGGGGTGAGGCCTAAGGAGTCCTCAAACATGGCCAGGTGGGTGAAAGAGAAGATCAAGAGGAAGGTGGGTGGCAGGAGTGGGGCAGAGGGGCAGAGCCAGGACAAGCAGGCGAGCTTGTCCCTGCTGCCCGTGTGGTTCCCAGCACAATGCAGGTGATCTGTGACCTCGTACTAACGTTCTCTGGTCAGCTCAGAAGTTGCGGACAAGTCCAACGAGTGGCTGATGGTGGCCCCAGACACACCTGCTGTGGCTCAGGCCCATCTCAACCACATCTGAAGAGCTGGCTCTCCAGGACTGGCACCTGCTCTGTGCACCTGACACCCTGAAGGTGTCCACAGATGGGAAGGCTGCACTAGGCAGCCTTTCTAAGGGCTCCTGGGGTCTGCCTGGACCCCAGGGTGCAGTAAGTGTGGGGCACAGGTGGAAGTCAGTGAAATGACTCCTTCCCACAGGACCCTTTAGGACACGCACAGACCTGTGCCCTCGAGGAGTGGAGCAGCAGCTGAGACATCCGTCACCACCTAGTACCATTTGCTCGGAGGCCTGAGCCAAGCACACCTGGTCTTGGAGGAGCCTGGAGGGGCAGAAACCCCAGAGGGCATGCAACAGGGAGCCTGTAGGAGACCCAGCTGTGACGAGCTGCCATCCCAAAAGGAAGGAGTGGGTCAAAATACTCCCCCCAGACCAGGATGCACAGAGGCTTGGCAAAGGAGTGTGTTGGGTAGGTGTAATTTTCATCAGTGCGACAAGATACATGAGTGGAGCAACTTGAAAAAGGACAGAATTACTTTGCTCACAGTGTCAATCCACAGTTACTCAGCTCCATGTTTCTGGGCCATGGCAGAAGGGTGGCAGAGCAAGAAAGAGATGGGAGAGAGCTGAAGTGGGGGAGAGAGAGAGAGAGAGACATGAGAGAGCTGAAGGAAGAGAGAGAGAGAAGAGAGAGCTTCAGGACCCCCCCATGGCCTCCCCAATAATGTCATCAATTATGAACCCATAAGCAGATTAATCCATTAATTAGATCAGAGCCCTCAGGACCCAATCAGCATTCAGTGATTGCACCCACCAGCTGGGGACCAAGATCTCAATGTATGAGCCTTTTGGGGACACTTCATATTCAAGCCACACAGAGGAGGAAGAGAGAAAATTAGTGCAAGGGAGAGAGGGATGGAGGGAGAGAGGAATGGAGGGAGAGAGGGAAGAAAGGAGGGAGGGAGGGAGGAAGAGAGGAAGGGAAGGAGGGAGCCAGCAGAAGCAAAGTGAGCAGACCTCAGCTGTTGGATTTCTGATTCTCAAATTCAAGTGGACTATGAAATGTCCACATGCCGTGCGTGCCTGTGGTTCGAGTGTGAGCCCTGGGGCTGCGTGCTGGAGGCCTGGTCTCCAGTGTGGAGGTGCTGAGGCAGCAGCACCTTAAAGAGGTAGAGCCACGTGGAAGGTAATTAGCAATGAGGCATCGTCCTCAGAAGGGATTAAAGCAGCCTGTGACTAGGATTAGCTCTCCTGAGGACGGGCTGTTGGAGGGAGTCTGGCCCTGACCCCCAATCCCTGATTTGCACACACTGCTCTCATTCTCACCACAATGGCCATCCGTGGACTAAATAAACCTCCTTCTTTATAAGGCACCTTGCCTTGGGCATTTTGTTACAGCAATGCCAAATGGACTAACACACCAGGTCTGCTTTATTTTTAAAGATAAGAAACATGAACAGATATGCAGGGAAAGCTGTCAAAAGAAACCTAACAGCTTCGAAAAATACTCAGCAGAGCAGAAACCCAGCATCCAAGTCTAAAACGCAGCAGACACTTGTCAAAAGACTGACAGAGAGAGGAGTGGGTGTCTAGAATGGCACAGAAGGACAGAAAAGTAGAGATTCAGAAGGACAAGTGGCGATATGGGGAAAGAAGGAACGTCTAGCTGCAGGAGGAAGAAAACGTTTAAAGAAGTCCCAGGAGTTTGAAGTAGGATGAACAGAGATCCAGGACAGACAGACGGTGCTGGGCTGGATGGCAGCTGGACCACTGACCCTGAGTAAGGAGCCAGGACTCCACGGATGGTCAGAGTCAATGCTGAAAGCAAACAGCCACACCCAGACCCCGGGTGGGACTCGAGGGTGACAGCCAGAGAAACCCATTTCCAGACCAGCCGACCCTGAGTTTGCCAACGGCAGAGCCCCGGGCAGGACCTGCTAGAGAAGAGAGCTGCCATCGCTGGAGGACACCAGGCAGTCCCATCGTGCAGGTGAGAGGAGCCCACGGGGTCACGTCTGCAGGGACCACGATGAGAGTAGAGCATCCCCACAAGTACAGGCTTCCACTAGCCAAGGGGAAAGATTAAATCTCTGGAAGAGAAGCCATGCCTGCCCACGAGAACAGAGAAGCAAGAGTGAGAAATACAAACATTTAGCCAATCCCGCAAAGGCCAGCAGAGAGAAGCTGAAAGCACAGATCTGGTGGTGGCTGAACGCCATGTGTCTCTGGACTCAGGGTCAATGTGAGTGGAGCAGACGCTCAAAGCAGACAGCTGTCAGGCTGGATTCAGAAACCCAAACGTATGCTGGCTACTCAAGCACATCCAAAACACAGCAATACCGAAAGATTAAAAGTTAAGAACATGCCATTTGCAAAAGAGGGAATGTGACAGAGCGGTGAACTTGTTCAAAGTACACTGTTCACATCTACAGAATTGTCACAACAAAACCTCCTGCACTGCCAATAAAAAAGATTAGCACATGAAAATGAAAGAAATGAGATCAGCACCAGGCACCGTGCCTCATGCCTACAACCCCAGCTACTTGGGAGGCTGAGACTGGGAGGATCAAGGTTTGAGGCCAACTGGGGAAAATAGTTCATGAGACCCTATGAGCAAAATGGACTGGAGGTGTGACCCAAGGGGTAGAGCGCCTGCTTTGCAAACTCAAAGCTTCAAATTCAAACCCCAATCGCACCAAAAGGAAAAATGAGATCCAGAAAAAAAGGTGAGAGCATCACAGACCCTGAAAACAGTAAGAAAACCAAGTCCGTGAAGTGATTTTAAGTCCAGAAAAAATGCACTAGAGAGCTGAAAGCCCCGCTAGGTAGAAAGGTGGTAGAAAGAGGGTTCAAGTACCAGGACAACGGGACGATTTTCAAGCGTGTCCCCTGATAATTGCTCTTCACGATGCGTGGAGCAAACATTGAGACCCCTTCAAAGAGAAACTGCAGAATCCACCATGGCGGGGTCTGGCTGGCTTCCCCAGTCACTGGCGGAAAATCAGACAGCAGCCCTGGAAGCTTCCACAGGGTGCTTAGAAACCTGACCTGACGGACATGGACAGAACCCTGGACAGCACGCGCTGCTCGCTCCTTCGTCCTCCAAGCTGCTTATGACAATTGTCTACAGTCTGAGCCACAAAACGTGTTTGGAACATTGACACCACACCCGGTGTGTCTCTGGCCACAGTGAGTTGACCGAGGCGGCAGCCAGCCCGGCGTCCAGTGGCCCCGATGTCCAGGGAGAACGTCACAGAAAGACAGAGGCAGGAAACCTTGTGAACTGAAAAAAAGTCACTGGATAGAGGCACACACTAGGAAGAGGTGACAGATGACACTTCAAGAAGCTGAAGAAAGGAGAACAAAGGTTCACAAGGAAAACTAGAAAAAATTACACAACGCACAGGAACAGGGTGGTGGAAAAGGTGCCTTCAACGTGACTCAAAAGTTGAGAAACTTCTGGTAAAATCGTGAAGAAAATGAACCTCGCAGCAAGGGCCATCAGGAATTGAGGAGAGCCACAGCCTCAGGAACTTGGAAATTGGATGAGATAAAATCAGAGAAAAACTACAACTTAAAAACTCATTCGGGAAGAACTGGAAAAGCTGGAAACTTTAACCATTAGAGAAATCCAAACTCTCATGAAAACACCTTCCTACAAAGAAAACCCCAGGTCCTGATGGCTTCGTGGCGAGATGTACCAAAAATCCAAGAATCACTCCAGTGCCAGGCAAAATTCTCCAGGGCCAGGCAGAGCAAAGGTCCCGTCCACTGGTACCGAAAACCCACTTAATAGTTTGGAAAAGGCAAATCTCAGGCCGGTCGTGCCCACGAACTGAGTGAGGAGAATCACAAACAGTCATCAGAGCAGATCCACGATAAATAACAGAACACCCCGGGCACTGACCTCAGAGGCCAAAGCCTCCCTGGAGAGCAGGGCCAGAGTCCAGCACTGTCCCACGACGTTCAGGACACAATTATTTTAAAACATAAAAAAAGACTTTGGTTAATCGTGAGTCAAAGGCAACTTCAAAGTCACACATGGTGCAAAAGCTACCCGCGCATTTCTTGAGGCTGTCGCAGGTGGGCTCGCCTTCCTGGCCTCTCTTTCAGTGAGCTCCGTGCTGGTGCGTAGAAAAGCCGCCATCAAAGTTAGCTTGCTGCAGCCAGGTGCCGTGGTTCACATCCGTAATCCCTGCTCCTTGGGAGGATCATGGTTCAAGGCCAGCGTGGGCAAAAGTTCACAGGACCTCATCTCAAGCAATAAAAGCTGGGCTCGGTGACCTGTCATCCCTGCTGCACAGCAAGCAAAAATGCTAGGCTGGCCAGAGCATAAACTCAAGACCCTATTCAAATAAATTACTAAAAGCCAAAAGGGCTGAGGGCGTGGCTCAAGTGGTACAGCACCTGCCAAGCAAGGCCAGGCCCCGGGTTCAAACTGCAGTGCCACCAAAAACCAAGTCAACTTACCACAGAGATACCTGCACACCTATGTTTACAGCAGTGCTATTGCAACAGCTAAAGTACGGAAACAGCCTAGGTGCCCACCAACAGATATGCAAAGACGGTGTGGTACATGTGTGCAGTGGAGTATTACTCAGCTGTAAAGAAGAATGGAATTAGGTCCTTTGCTGGAAATTGATGGAAATTTGCTGGTCCCACAAATTTCATCTGTGGAAGCTAGGCAGCTAGGATTGTGAGCCAGGTCATGAAAATAAAGGGGGGTAGCAGGGAAGTGAAAGGAGAAGGGATGGGGAAGGGACAGGAGGTAAGTGAGTGATAGAGGGGTGACCATGATCAAACCACATTGCGTGATGTGCACAGTTAACACACACTAACAAAAACTTTCTAAACTTGCAAAACAGCTACTAAAGTCCTCACAGACATGGAGCTGGTCACCTGAGATTGAAGAGGCCACAGCTCTGGCCGCATCGCTGTCCATGATGGGCTGGAAACCTGTCTGCAAGAGAAAAAAAGGACCCTAAGGAGGAGAGGAAGAGCTGGTGCCGTCCACTCCCAGCCATATGAGGAGCTACAGGATGGATTCACTGCAGGACGCCAGGGGCAGCGTCCATTCAGCAAACCCAACTCTTTCCACCTGCGCAAAGGGCTCAGGACCACCATTGTAAACACTGTCATTCACGGTGTGTTTAAATGATGGGAGCTGAAGGATGACCACAAGGGAAAACCATGGACCTGGCTCCGACCTCAGGCCACACCCCAGGGGCCAGCTAGTTTGTCCTGCAAAGGGCTGTGGAAGCCATGTCACATGAGGTTTACCCAAAGACACTGTAAACAACCCCAATCTAATGTCCACAGCACATAAAAATCCCCCGAAAATCTATTTTTATTTAAAAAAAAATTGCTAAAACACAGTGGAGAACAGGCACTGCATCAACAGGGAGGTCGCAACAGACAGGATGCTAGAGCGACCTTCCCTCCCGAAACGCACGTTCAAACCACAGCGAGACCCCGCCCGCCAGCTGGGCCAACTCCACGCTGCTTCCGGCTGTGATCTGCAAACGTCCCCTCAGCCAGGTTCCACGGACAAAAGCGCCAGGAGAGGAGGTCACGTGTTAACCTACACACGGGGCCACCACCCTAGACAGAGGGGGAGCTGCAAGGGCCTGCTGGTCACCCCAAAGCACGACTTCCCTCCCTTCCCCTCTCTCACCGGCCCCTCCAGGCAGCCACTGGACATTCGAGACCCATGTTGGGGACCGGGCCCCAAAGCCATGATGGTGTGGTGGAGACCATGCCAGATCCATCCTCCACCCCCAAAGGGTTAAGGCAGAGCTGGAGGTGAAGCCACAGCCACAGCAGAACAGGACCAAGATGTCTGGCGATATGGATCCTGGGTCTGAACCCAGACAGACAGACAGACAGACATCCAAGAGTCTTCTCAGAACAAAACATGCTCCCCAGAGCTTGGAGCAGCAGAGTCCCTGGGAGCCAGGGTCATGGAAGGCAGATGTCCCTCAACCACAGAACAGAGAGACACAAAGTGGAGTGCTATGCAGTGAAGAAAAAGAATGATCTGGGGTCCTTACACCACCAGGTTCCAGGTGCACAAAGTCCAAAACCAGGCAGGCTCCAGCAGTGTAGCCAAGGGATGACTGCAGTCAGAGAAACTTGAAAGAAAAGCAAGGGTCACCATGTGGTTAGGACTGTGTGACCCCAGCAGGAAGGAGGTGCTGGCACACAGGGGAAGGGCATTTCCTGCTGATCTGGACGTCTGCCTTCCATCTGTGTGGCTTCATAGCTAGGTTCCACCTTAGAACAGAGCCCCGAGGGTTTCCCAGGCACCACCACCATCTCAAGAACTATGAGCCCCCAGTGGTGCTCAGCAGTGCACTGAAGGCTTGGAACACAGCTGCCGTGAAGCTGTCCATGTTCTGACCCAGCTCTGAGACCTTCAGGTGGACCCAAGGTCACCTTCTGCTCCACAGGGATGGGTCCCAGTGCCTGCACACCCTGGTCTCTTGGACCCCAGTTGCCCCAGGTCACCCAGCCTCTCTCCACCCCAACTTCCTCAGCCTCCGCCCACCCTAAGCTCATCTCCTCCCCTCCCCTCATAGATCCTGTGGTCCCAGCAGATGGACAGGGACCAGGAACAGAAGAGGGTGGAAGGAAGAGGATTATGACTGAGCAAACAGGGACCTGGTAGACAAGGTGGTGATCTGGCCAGGGCCCCAGGCGAGAAGCGAGGAACACACAGAAAGACAGGGTCTCAGCCAGAGCCTCGGGTGTCCCCCAGACAGTAAGAAAGGAAAGTAAGACGGGAACAGGGTTTCTCAGCCTTGGAGGGCAGAGTTCAGAACTTACCCTTACCCTTCTCGTTGTCACAGTGGTCACACACTGCACTTGTCACACTGTGTGGCCGGTGTGTGTGGCGTGCACAGGGGACAACCCTGTCTCACTTATCTTTAAACACCCAGCATCTAGACCAGCTCCTGGAGTAAACCAGCCGATCCCCGGGTGTCTGAAGAGCCCAGGCTGCAATGTGTGTGTGAGCACAAGTGCAACAAGGAGCGCCCTCCCGTCCCCTCCTGTCCCCTCCTGTCCCCTCTAGTCCCAAAGTGGAAGCCAAGCAGTCTGCCCTTCAAAGTCTGATGTGACTGTCTCTCCCGTACCCAGGCACGGCAGGTAATTCTGAAGCCTCTCAGATGCTAAACCGCAGTTCCGACCTCAGCAGCAGGCTGGATGCTCCCTGAGCCTTTGCAAACTGCAGGTGTTGGAAGCTGGCACCATGAGGAGGCCACCGACAGCTGGAGAAGGTGGAGGAGCAAGTGGCACCTGTCAGGTCTCAGTCCCTCACTAGTAAGTGATCATTAGCAGGACAGGAAGTCAGGGGTGTTGTGACGGGAATTCTCTGGGGGACACAGGCCCACCTCAGCCTAGATGGGGAGATCCTGGATGGTGCACGAGGTCTCTTGGCAGGGCTGCTTGCCACTCTCTTTACTAAGCCATTCTGAAGTCCTCGTGCCATATGCCTGTCCGAACGGATTATCGACCATCTGTGAGGAGAGGACTCATCTCACAGTCAAAAAGCAGAAGCTCCAAGGAGATAAATGAGACTTTCCTGCAGTGGGATCTGCAATGAGCTCCCAAGAGCATTTGAGCGCATACATGATGGTGAGCTTGACGCACTGGCTTCCAAAGAAAGGAGCGCAGGGCCGGGGCGGGACCTCTGACAACTGAACGTCCATCAGACACAGGGACGCAGCTCAGGCCTCCCCACTCTCCAGCACCTTCTCCAGACAGAGGGATCATTAGTTCTGAAATAAATTCTTTACAGGAGACAATTGCATTAATAGAAAGTCCACTTTCAGTTGCAACCTAAAAGGGGCCCCAGGTATGCTGTCCCTTGGATGACCATATGGACATCTCTATAGGTTGCACTGGGTCAGCGTGGCCTGGCATCCACCTCAGACATCCCAGCACAAAAAGCAGCAGGGACATCCACCAGAACTTCAAGAAGGAAATGTGTTTCAGAAGGGGACTCCATCTGTGAGCCCCATGGGGTTTCATGGGGCCTGGGGTGCTTGGACACTCATGATAAGGGTCACCCTTGGGAAACAGACCCTCCAGAACCAGGAATTCTCTGCTGGAGCAAACACAGGAGCTGCAATGCCACCTTCCGAGCAGTCCTGGGTGGACTAGGAGGCTATGCGGATGAGCACCAAGCTGAATTTCTGATGTGAGCAGAAGCTGTCTGGGACAGCTTCTGGGAAGCTGTGGGGATCTTGGGAAGCAAGCATCCTCTAGAGAATGTCTAGGAGCAGCACACAGTGGGAGGCAGGGCCCAGGCTGGAGGCAACCAGACGCCATGCCGAGGAACACCCCGAGAGTCTTCCCAGCCAGGGAGAGGCTGGCGGCAGTGGCTCTGACACACCATCCAGACTAAGACTGGACCCCAGGGCAACGGCTGCTCATGGTGTCCCAGCTGATGAATGTAAAACAGAGAAGCAAGGATGTGATGAGTTTCTGCATGGCAGCTCTCATGGGGCCCCATGACAAAGGCACTTTGCTGTGAGTCTGAGGTCCCCAAAAAAGGGCCACTGAAGCTGGCAGATGCTTTGGAAGTTTCAGGGTAAATTAAGTGTGAAGTGAACAGGCACTGCTGGACCAGCAGTGCAGCCACCAATACAACCTGATGAGTTTGCAGTCCACAGGGAGAGGCGCATCTTCTCTGCTTATCCCTATGTTAATGAAAACGGAGGAGAAGGGTGAAAGCAGGCCAGAAGTCATGGCCTCCCTCACAAAACAGTGCCCAGGGCTGGCGATAAAGGACTCATGTCTCTTGGCTCTCTGGAAGGTTTGGCCACAGGGACATAGAAACCAAACCAGCCAGATGAGAGTTGAGCAGTGCCCCCCACCCCAAGATCCACATCCAGTGGACCCTCTGCCTGGGGCCTTCTATGGAAATAGAGCCTTTACAGATGTGGTTAAGAACCTCGAGATCAGCCTGGACTCAGGTGTCCTTAGGGAGAAGAGACGACCCAGAGAGGAAGAGGCCGTGTGCAGAGTCCCACAGAACCATGAGCCACCAGCCAAGGACACCTGGGGCCACCTGGGTCCCATGAGCCATCACTCCTGGGCCTTTCCTGCCCAGGTCTGGCCCTCAAGGATGCAGCAGAGTTGGCTGTGACAGACAGACAGACAAACCCAAGGCAGATAAGTAATTCTGTGGTGAAGCTGTGGTCACAGGCATCAGAGGCAGCACAGAGTGCACACTTGGGACATGCTTTATAAGACAGACCATTTTGGGCAGAACTTCCGATGGACTGCCCTGAGAAGGCGGGATTTCATATGGTTTAGAATACTGACTTCTTTCCTGACTCTGGCCAAGCGCTGATACAGGTGTGATCTTTGTTGGTCTCTGCCAGTGTGACTCCTTAATCAGTGACCTGGCCTGTTGTCCAAATGCCTTTGAAGTGAGTTTGAAGGAGACACAAAGACAGGGAGGGAACAGGAGCTGGATTTATGAAGAGCTATGCAGCAGCCCATATACACCACACATCTCACATGAATGGCGAAGGGAACTCCTTCAGTCCCACAGGCATGGGAAGTCTTTCTTCAGGCCTGCTGCTTTCCTCTCCCATCAGGACCCAGGTGTGTGCTGCTCAGGGCGCCCAGGCAGCAGGTATGGCGAAGGACCGAGCAGAGTAGGGAAGGTCCTCCCAAGAGGAGAAGAAGCCACAGTGGGGGCAGCGGGAAGTGAGAAGGTGACCTGGCTGAGTGTGGGAATCCCACAGAAGCAGGTGACAGTGTGGAGAACACCTGTCCTTCTGCTACAGAGACCCTGCATCACAGAACCAACACTCATCTGTGTCCCCCGGTCATTGTGGGTTCGGCGGCCAGGCACTGTGCTGACCCAGTCGACAGGAGCCAACCCCACCCCGTGGGTGCCATGGCTGAGCTGCACACTTGCAGTGTGGTTACGAAGGCATCAGTTAGAGGGGCACAGAGAACACCTGCCAGGGAAAGCTCTACTCTCAAGTGGGAAATTGTGACATTGTCATAACCGTGCATCAGAGAACAACCGGGGGACAGCAGCATCCAAAAACAACACCAGGTGGAAATTCCTCCAGGCACCCTGCTAACACCTGCCCAGTGGAGGTAAATCAGTGCCCAGAGTGTGGCACATGTGGGCAGTGGGCTAAAGCAGTGAGCGTCAACCAAGACACAGAGGACTCGAGCCTCCACCGACCGCAGTCTGGAGGGGGAGAATGAGAACAAATGAAGAACGGAAAATGGTTTCCTCTAAGAGTTAGTTCCTTCATCCACCCACAACCATTTCACGGGCTCCACTCACACTTCCATCCTTCTGCTGAGGACTGGGGGAACCCTCCCATCACCCCGACCCAGGCTCATCCAACAGCCAAATGCTTTTGCCCCCTTACAGCTGTCCAAACAGGGAGAAACAGGTAACTCTGATCTCAGAAAAGAAACAGAAACTCTTCTAAGCTGGGTGTGTGAGTACATGCCTGTAAGATCAGCACTCAGGAGGCAGAGACAGGAGAACCATCTGTTCCAGCCTGGACTATATAATGAGACCCTGGCTCAAACTTTTTTTTTCAAAAATTGTGCCTTTCTGGTCACTCATTACCGGAGCTAGAGCCACACCAGATGTGCTCATGTGACCTTCAACGCCTCCTCCCTAGCTCCAGGGGCTGCAGTGTGAAGCGGCTCAAGTCCCATTCTGGAAAGCCACCTGACCGCTGGGCCCTGGAGCCCTGGAGGTCACAGACACCCAACATCCTGAGCTTTTGGCTTCGCACTCCTCTCTGACTTGCTCACCAGACCCAGTAGCAGGGTCCATCAGCCTGGGTGACCAGAGTGGTGTTGCCAGGACACCATGATAACCATCCTGAGTTCTGACAGACCTCTGGAACACTGGCCAGCTCCAGGATGAAATGCAGAACTCAGGGTGCCTGTGAGTAGAGTGTGAGTGTGTATGAGTGTGCAGGTGTGAACGTATGCGAGTATCTGAATGGGTGTGTGCACGTGTGCGTTGGGAAGTGTGTACGTGTGCATGTGTGCTTGTGTGATAGGGTGGTTGTGAATGTGTTTGTGAGTGCACTGGGCAGGCAGTGTGTGTGTGAGTGCATGTTTGTGAGTGTCTGGGCTGTGTGTGCATATGTGTGTGTGAATTTGTGCATATGCACACTGAGCTGTGTGTGTGTATCTATGCCCTGTGCAGTGGGTAGTTTGTGAGTGCGTTTGTGGTATGCACACTGGGCTGTGGTGAGCAAGTGTGTGCACACAGCGCCCTATGTGTACATCTGGATCAATGGAAGGAAGCCACCAAGAGACAAAGGGAGATCAATTCACACAAAACAGTCTCTTAAAGCCGGTTTGTCTCTTGATTAACTGGAATGCCCGTTTTCCTAAACCCCGTCTGCGAGGTGCAGTGACAAGTTGTTACAGCTGCTTGGATGGTTTGTGCCCCCTGTTTTTCTACTTCGTCTGTGTTTATTGACTTCAAGGATGCACAACTGATTGGTTGAAGAGCCTTCCTTGTTTAGGTTGAATGATGACATTTCAAGCTGATGAGAGGACAAGGACATCCCAGCCAGCCAGGCTGAGGACCGAGGGGGGCATCTGTCCAGGCTTTCCGCTCCTCTGCCCCTCCCTGTCCTCATCCTGGCTGTTTCAACAGAGCGGCAGGTACACAGGGACCCAGAACCCTGTGGGCAACCTGACCAATGTCTCCTGCCGGGATCAGGGAGGCACTCACTTCCCCAGGCTCCAAAGAAAACCAGGGGACAGGGAGAAGCTCTAGAGGCACAGCCATCAACCCCTTGGAGAAAAGGCGCTCGCTCAGAGGCAGGAAGATAAATCGTCTGGTGAAGGTGGGCAGAGTCCACAGGTAGAGTCCACAGCATGTTGGGGCGGGGGTGTGGGGGAGCCAAGAAGAGGGCATGTGACCCAGAGGGAAGACCTCAGGCCTGGAACAGGGCACATGCTCACCCCTGCAGAGGGGTCAGGGGACCCATCCGAGTCCACAGGAAAACCGCAGACCCCACTCACCAGGGACAGGCAGAGCAGGTTTCAGAAAAGGAAGGTCACGACACAGGAAAACACTTACCGCTAGAACCCAAAGTATAAATTACACACTCAGGTGGACCTGGGGGGGCCAATGGGGAGGCCCTTCTAGACAGAAACTCAGTAATAAATGCCACTTGTTTAAAATTCCACACTTTTTGCTCAATAAATTTCTCTCCTGAAATTCTGTCCTTAGAGCATTACCTTAAATCCACCAGAAACTTCCCATGTGAGGTGTCCATCCCCTCTCCCTTCACGCCACGGGATCAGGATCTCCACCCTCTGGAGTGATCCCGTCTACCCCCTCCCTCTCCCCCTCCCTTTCCCCTTCCCCTTTCCATCATCTTCCAGGCACCTTGATTTCTCCACAGTGCAGTCCCTTCCCTGTCCCTGGTACCTGCCTTCCATACACCTGCCTGTCCACACACCTGTCCAGCCTCAGTTTTATCCCTACATAGCTAAATCATTCCCAAGTCTGTGCCCAGTCTGACCTCCCAGTGCCAGCCCTCACCTCCCTCCACCCTCATTCCAGCCCAGCCTCCTAGCTGACATCCAGCATCTCCTACTCAGAATGGTCCTTCAGACAGGTAGGGCGGCCATCTTCACAGAGAAAGAAGGGCCATGCCTTTCAAACTGCCCACACCTTGAACCCTTCTACTCTGCAGCAGTTCCCACAGTCAAGGGCCATAAGAACCCTCTGTGGGCCTTGCTCAAGACCCTGTGGCCAGCCCCACCCTGCCTCTGACTCAACAGGTGTGGACAGAGCTCAGGGTCATCTCCTGGTGATGCAGCTGCTCTGGCATGGGGACTTCCACGGTCAGCCTCCTCCAGGAGACTGGACCTCCACCCTCCCCCAACTCACACTGCCTGCCCCAAGCAGCCCAGTGACTTGGGAGGCAACAAGGGAAGCCCCAGGCAGTGTGAGGAGGTGAGCTGGGGAAGGGACAGAGCTGTTGGGGAGGTGGTGGCCAGGCAAGACTTCTGCAGGGAGCATGAGGGCCCTCGTGCAGCACCTGTCTCTCAGAGCTCCCTCCTGGGGTGCAGGGCTGGGGGTGCACACACCAAACACAGCAGCTGTGGAGGCTGCCCAGCCCTAGAGAAGGCTCCCCTGGCACGGAGGGAGGTGCAGGACCCAGCTGCAGGTGGTCCAGCCCACCTGTGAGATGCCAGCCATGTGGGTGCTGTCCCCAGACCCCGGGGCTCTCAGGAGCTGCTTCCTGTGCCTTCAAGGCTCACTACCAAGCATGGTCTTGCACATCAGCCTCAGTCCTGCAGCCGCCCCACAGCTCACTGTCAGGGTGAGGACTGGCTCAGAGACACCACAGACCGAGTCCCACAGCCACGTCCACATGCCGTCAGCAGCTGCGGGGGCTCAGAAGCCTGCAGACCACCCGGGAAACCTAAGTCCTGTGCGTCTGCATTCCTAAGAGACTACTTACAGGTGATTTATGGAGAACACACTTCCTCACAAATACGTATTGCCCTCCGGACACTCCCCTCCCGGCAGAGCCAGCTGTGCAAGGCCAGGCCACTTGGATCCATGCACTCGTGTACGCTAAACCCCAATTCACTATCAAACTCATTCCCTCGCAGGAGAGTCAGTTTTTAACCTTGGAACAATGACATCAGAAGCACCGCTTGTTGCTTTCCAGGGGACAGGTTCCTCACCACAGGGAGCAGGCACTGAAGGCCCCAGCCCACCCAGGATGGGACATCCGGTCGCCTGGGTCACCTGGGTCACCTGGCAAGTCCAGGGCTCTGCAACCTCTCAAGGAAACTAAGCCATGTTTCTTCTTTGGCCCAAATGCCCCCATCCATCGCTGAACACAGACACTTCAGAAGAAACACAGAATCCGCAGGGGTCTGGAGAGTGACTGCTGCCCATGGGAGGGAGAGGACAATGCCCAATGTACAAGATCAGCTGAAAAGGGAGCGACTCAGAAACTAAAGAGGTAAACACCAATGTGAAGAAGCAAGATGGGGCCACAACAGGAGAAACCGAGAGGAGAAACCAGGTACAAGTCAGGAAACACAGCCAGTGGGGGAAGACAGGAGTTTTTGGTTTGTTTTGTTTTGCTTTTTACAGTTGGTTTTATAGAGACAAAAGATACAACCTGAATAAGAAAACTGCTACAATGAACTCCAGTGTGCTTAGTAACAAGGCCCTGAAAGTTTTACATAAGACAAAGACAAGTAAAAATACTTTCAAATTTGACAGCAAGGCAATTATGGTTTAAGAATTAACCTACAACTCAGTCTTCAAACACCAAAATGGACAGACAGACAACACTGTAGAAAAATGAATAATATGATTAATAAGGCCAATTTAATAAATATGTATAAACACAGCACACGCTATTCCTCTGAAAGTCATGAAAGATTTGCAAATATTAATCATAAGTAAGGCCACAGAATACAAAGCACAATAAATTCAGGTGACAGGAACTACAAGTCTTATTGTCTGAATAACACCAGAAAAAAATAACGAAATAAATAATGTTTTAAAATATCCAATTTTATGCAGTTTAAAAACACATACATACATGAATAATTCTGTTTAAAAAGAAAATCAAAACTTTAGACTGTTTTCCAAAAGTAATAATAAGAGTTCTGAGAATGAAACATAAAAGACATGTCTGTGGTTCAGTTCTGAGGAATACCCAGGTTTGAACACTGCAATTCTCAGGTAAAGAAAACAAGGGAAGCTTTGGGACCAAGTCTCCCAGAGTTACAAGGAGAACAGAGAAGTGGGAGAGAAAGGCACTCACAGATTATTGAAAAACTACAAGTTTTGTGTTGTACTGGGGTTTGAACTCAGGGCCTCACACTTGCTGGGCAGGTGCTCTCCACTTGAGCCGCTCAACCAACCCTGGAAAGCCAGAACTTTTATCCCTAGCTCTCTGGGAAATAACTCATCTGAAAAAGCCAGTGGTCAGTCAAACTTCTGACAACCAATGGAAAAAAAAAACAAGACACACAAAGCCACAAACAGACTTACGAAGGATCACGGTGGGTAAAATACCGACTTAAAACAGAATCTTGAGTAAAATGCCTGTCTAGGACATAGAACACCCTGTAAGCTCAGCAGATGAGCTGAGCTTTCACGGAAGTGCATGGCTTCCTGGGGAAGCGGGATTGCTTGAGGGGGCTTAGGGTGGGTGAGTAACAGGATAGAAGAGATTGCCGGAGCTCTCCTTGGAGAGGGCTTCGGGCCCCAGACTCAAAGAGTGCCCAAGCGTATTCAAGCAGTAAATCATGAACTGTGGCCACGCAAAACAGAGGAGCACGCCCATCCATTTGAAGCCAGGAACAGTCCAAAACCTGAGCGAGAGAACGTCAACAAGCCACAGTCCAAGCTCATTTGAGAGTGACTGACTGACACAGCAGCCGTGTGGATCCCGTGGCACACGGGAAGCGTAGCACCCCATGAGCAAGCAGAACTCCTACTGGGATTTAAGCTACTTGTCAAGAAATAGCCTGGAAAATGTCAGGGAAGGAGAACAGGTTATGGTTCCATGAGAGTCAGTATGATATTTTCAACAGAGTCACAAAAGTTATTTGGTAAAAATTAACATTTTTTTAAAATATCAGAATTGGCCTAAACACACAGCTACACCCAGCCTTCTTCATATTGCCATGGAGTCTGACTAGAGCTGGTTTGGGTGGCAGTACCCAGGTGAAGGGCCAGCCTCCAGGACAGTGACCTGGAGCCCAGGTGACCATGTCCTCGGAGACTGGACCCTGGCTTCACCTGGTATCTAACACAGCTGGGGACAGTGTGGCCAGGTTAAGCCAGAAGCAGCACCCAGAGTACGCTGGACAGAACTACTCTACTCTTCCACCTGGAAGCAGTCTGGGGATGCCAGGGGCAGCATGTGCCCACAGCTAAGCTGGTGACAACTCCCTTCCCAGAGTGGGATGCCTGGTCAGGGGACAGAAAGGCTAAGACTGTGGACACACATACCAGGGTCTTGCAGGCATGCTGAGGACAGCCTGTCCTCCCCAGCTCCCACCCTGCCCGTGAACCCGGCCCCAAGTCTCCCTTCTACTGTAGCCACCCTCTTCCTAACAAGTGATTGGGTGTGCTCAGAGCCTACTCCTGGGTGGGGGCTACACAGAAAACCTACGGCCCAGCCCCAGCATCTGGGCCACTCAGGCGGGCAGTGAGTGAGTTTCAAAGGCTGTGTGTCATCAGACTGTATTGTGCTAGCGGGACCAAGCACTACAGACACAACGCCACCTACAAGCTGGTGGCCCAAGGCTGGGCTGGGCGGCACCACCTGGTTAGGAGACCAGAGAAACTAGGGTCAACCCACACAGGGTGTTCAGAGCCCGGTGGCCTCATTCACCACTGAGAGCAGCAGCACCTGTGTGGGACTGCAGGACCGCGGAGGGAGGGACAGTAGGGGCTGAATGTCAATGTCCTGGGTGAACAGTGGAGACACTCCCAGCAGAAGACTGGCAAATCATCCCAAAGAGTTCTCCATGGACCGAGAGCCCGCCATGCAATGGGCAGCGGGGCCCTGAGCGTGAATGGCTGGCTTCCCAGTCTTATGACTCAGTCCAAATGCTTGCTTGACTGATGGACGCTACAACTCTGACTGCAGCCTCCATGCTACTGGGCCTCAGCTGCAGAAGGGGAACCTGGTCACTCCCTGATCGGGTTGTCTCTGAAGCTTAGCTGCAATGTGCGAGAGGGTCAGGCAGCCTGGAGATCCCACTACCTTGCTTCCCAGTGCTGACACCGTGGGCTCAATAGAGACCTTATCTCATTACCTTCCCCAAATTCCTCCTGTTTCTCAGCCACTCTGCCCTGCAAGCCGCTCGCTCTGGACACACACTCCTCACGGTGATGCAGACGAAGGGTACTGTCTTCTCCATGGTTCTGCATGCTGGGCTCCTGTTAATGCAACCTGGCACTGCACTGTGTGCAGAGAGTAACATTATTTCCAAGCACGGGCTGACCCCTCACACCCCATCCATTCTCCTCCCTCTGCTGTGGGACCAGTCTCCTTCTTGTGCCCTGGGTGCTTAGGTCCTACGTGCTGGGCTCTGGGTGGAGGTCTCACGAAGAAGCTTCTTAGACCCCTCTGTCCTTTCAGAATGTGGACGTTGGCACACCCTGGCTCCTGTTTGGGGTGGCTCATGCACCATCCCAGGCAGTGAGGCAGAGCCAGGCCAAAGTGGACACCTGCCATGGTCCTGAAACCTCACCTCAGTGACCCCTCCATCCAGAGCAAAATCCCAGACAGCAGGTCTGGAATCCCACCTGGTCACTCACTGGCAACTTATCTAACTTCCTCTTGCCTCCGTTTCTCCTTCTGAGCACAGAGGTCGAGGAAGTTAGTGTGTGGCGGAGCTGCGAGGACCAGTGTGGAGACTGGGCGCTGTGCTGCCCCTGGCCCATCGTCCTCTCGGTGATCGCCTCACCCCGGTCTTTCCGGGGTCAGCGGCCAGGCTTCCTTTCTGTGTTCACAAACCCCGGGCAAAGGCACATTCTAGAACACGGAAGATGGGCCCTGAACGGCAGACGGGGACTCCAGCCAGGCCCATCGGACAGGGAGGGCGAAGACACAGGGACCCTCCCGTCCTTGGGGACCCCCGGGGAACCCCATTCTCCATCCTTCCCCACCCCTGGCCTGGCGTGGGCCATGCCTGCGGCTGCCCGCCATGACCACGCGGGTCCCCCGCAACCCGGCGCTTGAGAAGAGCCGGGCGCCCGCGCCGCGCGTCCCGGCCCCGCCCCCAGGCCACGCCCCCCGTGCTCCGGCCACGCCCCCACGAGGTCACGCCCCGCGTTACGCATCCTGGCCATGCCCCGAGGCCACGCCCCGTGCTCTGGGCACGCCCCCCCGAGGCCACGCCCCGCGTCGCGCAACCTGGCCACGCCCCTCGGGGTCACGCCCCCGCTCCGCGCAACCTGGCCACGCCCCCCGATGCCACGCCCCCCGCGCCGCGTATGGTTCGTGCGCGACCTGCTGGGCGTGGCGTGCGCAGTGAGCACGTGGGTGCTGGTGCTAGGTGCCGCGCGGATCCTGCTGCAGGAGCTGCTGCTGCCGTCTGCCGACGTGGCCTATTGCGTGGCCAACGGCGCCTTCTTCCACCTGCTGGCCACTCTGGGGCTGGTGTCGCACGTGCGGACCATGCTGACCGACCCCGGGTCGGTGGTCCCGGGGGACCCGCCCCTGCCCGACGCCTTGTCCATTTGTCCATGCTGCAGCTGCGTCCGTCCGGAGAGCACGCACCACTGCCGCGTGTGCAGGCGCTGCATCCGCAAGATGGACCACCACTGCCCGTGGGTCAACAACTGCGTGGACGAGGACAACCAGAAGTCCTTCGTGCTCTTCACGATGTACATCACGCTGGCGTCGCTGCACCTGCTGCTGCTCCTGGGCCTCGTCGTCCTGCGCAGCCACGAGCGCGGAGAGTGGACCTGGCACACACCGTGTCGCCGAGCGGCCCCATCATCTTCCTCTTCCTAGTGGCCTTGAACGGCCTCCTCTTCGCCTCCCTGATGTTCGGGACACAAATGTTCGCCATCTGCGTGGGAAGGACCAGAATGGAGCAGCTGAGAGCCAAGAAGAGGCCGTGGGGCAAAGGGTCCAAGTGGGCCAATTTCAAGGTCATCTTCGGCCACCGTGTTTCCCTGGACTGGCTCAGCCCCTTTGCCTCCCCAGAGCCGCGGAGGGCTGTTGGGCACGACGATGTGGTCTGAGGGCTGTCCCTGAAATAGGAGCCACAGGCCCACACACACACACAGGGTACCATCTGCTAAGTCTCAGGCTTGGGGCAAGTGCACCAGCGAAAACAAGCCAGCCTCCCGCATGTGGTACAGACAAGCACCGCCGGGAATGCAAACCCCTCTGCACTTTTCTGAGCAGAAAGCCAGGCTTGTGACAGCCAGATTCAGAGAAAGTACACAGAGGCTGTGTCTGCCCCTTCTGGGTTGGTGTCCTGTCACGTGGAGAGATTAAAGCAGAGGAGTACACATAAAGTGTCATGACTGTTGCCAACCCTTATTAAATGTGCCAGCTGTGCACACTGAAGAACTCCTTTGTCAGTTTCTGATCCTCTGCTGTGAGTTGCACAGGTTGATTTCGAGCCATTGTTGCATTCCTTGGAACTCCAAGTCCATTGTGATGTGTTGTTTCAGGTTTTCTGTTGGATTTGGTTAGACCGTGTTTTATTTAGAATTTTCGCTGTTTTGGGTTGTCAATAAATTGGCCTGTAAATTTATATTCTTTTATTAGCCTTACCCACTTATGTTTTCCTGCAAGTCACAGCCATTGGAAGTGAGTGGACAGCTGTCGGTGTCTGAACAGGCTGGACAAGACTGAGGTAGATGCTCCTGGGAAGAGAGGATGGATTTTGCCAAAATAGCTTTCTACTTTGAGATGGTTGGAAGTCCACATGCAGTTGGGCCGTCACCTAGTTTCTCCATGGCAGCACCTTGCAGGACTGTGGGCGCAATCCCCTGACCCATGCAGACATCACCACTGTGCATGCATGTAGCTCTGTGTGCATTTGTGTGTCTGCCACCCCAGCCAACACAGACCCTTCCATGGCAAGGACCCCTGTGCTGTCCTTCTGTAGGCAGAAGCTACTCCTCCCCTCCCTCATTCAGCATCACCTGACCTGTTCTCCATCATTTCAGGAACACTGTGTGAGTGGAATCAGACAGCATGCATCTGTTGAGGTTCCTTTTCACTCGGTATAACACCCTGCGACCCATCTCAGGCATGAACGATCAGGGAAAAGGAGGCATTTCTGGGGTAAATACTGCTAGATACAGCGTTCTAGGATTTTGTTGAGGGTTTTGCATTCATGGGAGGTACTGATTACTGGATTGTTGAACCCAAGTCTGCGTCCTGGTGAAGTTGATTGAAGACATGGACAGGAGTTAAGAGTAAAGGCAAGCACAGAGTTTATTGAAAGGACAGCAAAAGCTTCCACATGGACAGAGGACTTAGGGAAAGCTAAGCCGTGGCATAGCTGAAGTCTAGGAGATGATATGAGGCGCTACCTGGCTTAGGGCCAACTCTCCTACTTTGAAACAGTATTTACAGTTGGCACCAAGTCAGCTTCTCACTGAACTAACTGGGCCACCTGTCCATCCCCTCTTTATTGATCAGATCATTCCAAGAAGACCCAGTCAGCTCGTTCTGGCCTTGGGGCCCACCACCCACACTGTGCAGCTGCATTCAGTTATTTAGTGAGGGATTTGTTATTTCTCTGAGAAGTCTTGTTTCCTATGCCCTCTTTCATGTCTGCTTCTAACGTGCCTCTTTCACCCAAAACGGAGTCACCTCTGTCACTGCTCCCCTTACACTATTAGTAAGTAATTTAATTTTTCATCTGGTTTCGGTATCAAGGTAATGCTGGCTTCCTTAGATGAGTTAGGGGAAAGGAACTCACATTGTCACAACTGAAGTCATTTCTTCCTCAAGTACTTGGCAGAGCTTGCCACTGAGGCCTGGAGATTTCTTTTTCAGGATTTCTAACCACAAATTCAACTTCTTTGACAGTCAGGGAACTCTTGCGATTCTTTCTGTCACCATGAGTGAGCAGTGCTGAACGTTTGCCCATTTGGCCCAGCAGTGGCAATTAGTGTGCAGTGTTTACGGTCCTCGTCACCCTGTGTCTGTGGGGTCTGCAGTGACAGCCTTTTCTACTCCTTATGTTTGTCATTTGTGTCTTCTCTCTTGTTCCCTGGTCAGTCTTGACGGAACTTTGTTAATTTTCTGTCTTTTCAAAGACACACGTATGAGTTCCGTTCATTTTTCACCATTATTCTGTTTGACCCCATTGATTCTACTCTTTCTCCCCTGACTTGGAGCCTGTCTTGTTCTTAGGAAGGCTGGGCCTTAACTTGGAGGCTTAGGTTCCTGATGTCTTCCGAAATGAGAGTATACGATAAGTGTCCTCAGCGCTTCCTTGGTCACACTCTACAAGTTTTTGATATGTTGTATTATAAGTTTTATTCAGTATAAAGTCTTTTTACTTTAAAACACCTCTTTGGCCATAGATTATTCAGATGTCCCTTGTTTAATACCCCAGTAATTAAAGATTACCCTTCTCTCTGTCTCTCTCAGGGCTTCTGGGTTAGGTTCCCAGTGAGTCAGTTCTCTCACGTGTGCTGTGAGACCATATGCGGTCTCTCCTGGTGAGGGTTCCACAGCTCTTCAAAATAATGCTGCCGACTGGTTGGTTGGTGATGGTGGCCAGTTATTTTCTGTCCTCGCTGGCTTCCTACCAGTTCCACCAAGAACCAGAAGAACCAGGAGACCTGAAGCCTCCAATGACACACGGGACTTGTCTGTTTCTCGTTTCACTTGTCAGTTTTGCTTCAGGTGTTTTTAACCTCAGCCTTTACATGCATGTACATTTAGGATTGTTACAGCTTCTGTGAGTTGAACGTCTGTCATTACACGATGTCCTTCTGTGTCACTCACAGTTGTCTTTGCTCTGAGCACTGCTTCATCTGACATCACAAAGTCACGCCAGCGTTTAGTGCTTCTGTTGTGTGTATTTCTCTGCCAAGGAAGGTCTGGGCTAGAAGAGGCTGGGCTGGGCACCTCTGAAAACTTGCTGTTGCAGATCGCGTGACCCCGCGAGAAACAGGATGTCCCTCTGATAAATATCTACACCCAGTTCCGACCTAAAATGTGATTTAAAAATAAGTGGGTGGCACACATGTGCCTGCCATCAGAGACCATCTGAGCCTGTGTATTATCTCATTCACACCAGTCCTGTAGGCAGCAGTATGTCTACACCCATTTTATAGATGGGGACTGAGAAGAAACAAGTCAATCAAATCCTCCAGATGGCACAGCAGTAACGGGGAAGCCAGAGGCTACAAGCTCAGACAGCCCGGCCCCAGAGTCTGTCACTTACACCTACACTGCCCCACTCCACCAAGAGGAAGCCTGAGTGGCTTCCTGCGGTGAGCTTGAGGAAATGCCAGCACAGGACAGAGCCCTCTTCTGAGGTGGACCACCAGCTGTGCCCATTCATCCAGCCACAGTGCAGGGAGCACCTGGCCAAAGGAAGCCCTCCCAGCTCTGCAGGGCTCTGGCCCAGCGCCTGTTTTTAGAGATGAACTGTAAACCATCTTCAGGGAGATTAAAGATAAAGCTGCATTAACTCCACACAGCAAAGTGAGGGTGCAGTGAGATGGGAAGGATGGTCCTCCTGTTGACCCTGGGGCTCCAGAGCCCCACACCCCGCCTCACATCCGGGAGAGTTGTAGGAAGCCTGGGCTGCCGCAGGGGCCAGGCTTGGGAAGTGATGGCAGACAAGTAGGCCTGTCAGCAAGGAGGGGGATTACTAGCTCTGCCATGGGGGTTCTGGGGCAAAAGTGGAAAGGAGGGTGTCTGTGGGGGACTCCAGTTTTAAGAATGAAGCCTCAGTCAGCTCAGGAGCAGCACAGGCTAGACTCAGAAAGTGTGAGCCAGAGAGGAGGCTTGGCAACACAATGTGACAGGGACACTCCTCTGGCGAAGGACCCCTGAGCAGCTGTGGACAGTAGGTGGCAGGGACTGGCTGGAGCAGTCCAGGCCCGCAGCTGCCCCCCACCCCAAGCCCACAGCAGAGCAAAGACAAGACACCCACCGGCCACAGCTGCACAGCAGGATCCTGGCCTCCTGCTTTCCAGAGTGGGGTGGCCTTTGGAAGTCTCTCTCGGAGACAAGGAAAGTGTCCTGTCACTCTCCAGTCTGACCCTCAGATTTGAAAAAGGTTTATGAACCTGAGAGAAGTCCCGCAGCCCTGCGACCTGCCTCACCCCGGGTGCTAATGGAGTATCCTGCAACCCCCAGCAGAAATCCCAGCCCAGGATGATGGGCCCCTCACCCTGGTGCCCACAGCTCGTGAGCTGCATTTCAATAGCAGCATTAATGTCTACCTTGACAGTCCCAGAAGTCAGGAGGACAGCTGGGTTTGGGAGCCAAGGGCTCAGGCTAGGGGGTTCTGGGGGAAAGCAGGTCCTGTCCCCAGCTCCCGCCCCGCCCCAAGTGACGAATCCCAGGCCCAAGGACATGCCAGTGTGCAGCTGGGCTGAGCCTGATGCGGCCCCTGTGGTGGGTCTGGAGCTATCTGAGCACAGAGGAAATTTGAACACACACAAAGGGCAGACCCGGGGCCCCAGATGCCTGAGCCTCCAATGGAGCTGGGTTAGGTGGGCAGAAGGGCAGGGCATGGGTGGGGAGGCCTTGACTTGGGGGACAAGGACAGGAAAGAGGGACAGGGAGGGTCAAGAAAGGTGATGGGGCTTGACTTATGTCACAGTGGGTTGCCTGATTCTCCCATCCAGATACACAAAAATGCCGAGTGGATTTTAACAGCTGAGAAAGCACAAGGGGCATGTGCTTGAGGTCCACATAAGTCACAGGCCACGGGATGGGGATGGACATTTGAAGAACATCCTCCCTGCAGAAAGAGCTAAAACACCACTGGCTGGTATGGGAGGGCGAGGCAGCCAGCCAGCTGCCAGGGCTGGTGTGCGGTGCATGTGGGTGGAATGGAGTGGACAAGCTTTGTCTGAATCCTGCATGCTGCGGACATGGAGTTTGCTCCCCTTGCCACAGGAAGACCCTGGTCAGAAGTTCAAATAGGAATATCTCTAGGCCTAGCAGAAACCCCATGTCTTGGAAGGGAAAAGTTCCACACACCAGGGCAGAAGAAGTTGCCTGGCACAGACCCTCCCGAGTGAGTCACAATGAAGACCCAAGCCAGCAAAGGATGAGTCACCCACAGGCAGGCCAAGGAGCTGATGGAAAAAAAAAAAAAAAACAGGAGAACATGCACCCCAATGATGAGGGATGATAGAGCATCTTAAAGACTCCTTAAATGTTTAAAACAAAAGAATAACATAGCAGCAGTAAAGCAAGAGTAGGACAGTACGAGTAAAGGAGGTGGGTTATAAGAAGAGAAAAAGCAGCGTTTGATCGTAAGCACCAGACAAGTCTGCAGTTAGCTAGACGCAGCTAAAGAGAAAGTTGACGATGTGAAGTTAGATCTGGGGGAGTCACTTCTCACAAGGCAAGGGGACCTGAGAAAGGGGGATTGAATGAGAAAGTTCAACACACACTTCTTCAGGAGGGAAGAGCGTGAACACCCCGGACAGGCAATGTTTAGGAAGGTAATAGACAACGGTTCCCCAAGATCAAAGCAAACATTTTCTACTACGAGATAAATAAAAGCAAATACATGCCTTACTCGTATGGCGATGAAACGATGGAACATCAGAGTCACGCATACATGTTACGCTCTGCCAGAGAGCACAAAGGCGCCTTCCACAGAGGTGACGGAGAGAGATGAAAGTGGTGACGGAAGGTGGATACATGAGCTCCCTGCTTCGACCATCACAGATGGTCTGATGTCACAGATGTTAGATTTTTAAAGACATCTTATGAGTGATTGGCAGCCAAGGCCAGCATAACCACATTTTCAATGTGTCAACAGGAAACAACCATCGATCAAAATGACACTCAGTTAAAATATTCACGGTTTCAGTCCAAGACCAAAAGTTGACCCTGGCTGAAAGAACTCGGTAGGGGGTTTTGGAATGGAGCAAGAGGGTGCAAGAATGGTCGTAAGTAAATGATTGGCGCACATGGTAGTCATCTGAATGACTGTCGGCTGTAATCACAGTGACTGGTTGCATTTGTCAGCAGCCCCGGACTTGTACATCTGCAGCCTCCCTGATGAAGCACCTAACGTAATCCCACTGAAAGCACCTACAAGCTCTAGGCATAAAATACTTAGGCCATTTTCAACACATCCTGAGCTGTCAGGAAAATGTGATGTCCTCAGAGGCCAGAGGCCAGAACAATCGGACATCCCAGAAGGGGAATTTGCACTGGACACAGGCGCCTCTCCAGGCACAAGTGCAGCTCTGGTTCTGACACTAAGGAGGGCACAGGAAGCAGCTCACAATGCAAGTGTGTGTGTGGAAATGCTTGGATGTACAAACACACATGCACATGCACAAGCATGCCTGCACGTATCAGGAATGAAAAACTCGTGTACGTGTATCAACGTGGCTTTAAGTAGAGTTTGCACTGCAGATTAAAGAGAAAAGAAGAGCCAGACGTGGTGGAACACCTGCAATCTCAGCACTCAGGAGGTGGAGGCAGGAGGAGTGGGCGTTTGAGGCCAGCCTGGGCTACAGACTGAGACCCTGTATCAAAAAAAAAGTAGGGGAGAGATGACCTTGTTCAGTGATGGATGCTGAGGAAACTGGTTAGTATGTTCAAAAAAGAAAGAAAATGGACCCCACCTCACTCCATACACAAAAATCAGTTCCGAATGGCCCAAGTGGTAGCTTAAACATTTGCAGAGCTTTGGAAGTCAGTGCAGGAGGGCACATCCACCAGCATGGGCTGAGGAATACTTTCTTAAACAAAAGCCCAGAAGCCCAAGCACTGAAGGAAAAGATTGACAAATTCCGTGGCATTGACTTCATCAGACAGCATGAGTAAAAGGAACGCAGAGGACCCCAGCGGGAAGAGATACCTGCACTGCCTTTGGCTGACAATGGATTAGTGTCCAGAATGTGTAAATAACTCCATCAAATCAATAAGAAACCAGCAAATCACTTAAGGTAAAAATCAGCCTGAGCGTCAAACATGAATGAAGAATAGAACTGGCAGATTAAGAAGCACCCAGTCTTCAGGTGCGTGCAAGTTAAAGCCATAACAAAACATTCAGCAAAACTGTGCACAGTCTGAAAACATGCAGACTTGGTGAGGATGTGGGAGAGCTGGACCCAGGGAGAGTGGAGGCTGGCTTGGGTCATTTCCAAAAACAGCTCTGAGAAGCTGAGCGACACAGGACCTGTGGCCCTGTCAGCAACTCCACCACTGCACAGGTGGAAAAGGACGCAGTGCAGGCAGCACACCAGGGTGGTGGGTCACCCTAAGGGTCCAGTGGATGGACAACAAGGCCCTGCCCATCTGGGGAAGCCTAGCCCACCTTCCTAGGTGTGTGCAAGAATGTTCATGGGACAAGTTTTTGGAGACCCAATCCCTGCAGTTAGGAGGTTGGGGACATCAACCATGACACATTGAGACAGTGGCACCCAGGCAGCCTGAGAGGGCTGAGCCCCAGGCACACACTCAACATGAGTGGCTCAGGGACTCCACAAGCAGAGAGGACAGGGTCCCTCCTACACTGAGTCCCCAGATGTGATCCACAGTGTCCCTCCTGGGAGTCCTTGCCACATGGGGAAAAAAAGTCATTTTTAACGCCAGAGATGAGAAACGCAAAACACGGACAGCATTTCCCCCGACAGTGAACGAGGGCTGGGTTGGGCAGGGTCCCACCAGGCTTTTGTTTGTCTGTTGGCTTTAAGCCAAGTGGGAGATCCTGGGTGCCTGTTGCAGCTTTTTCTTGACAGTCTTCTGTCCACTGGTAAGAATGACTCAGATGACACCACACACCTATCTCTGTTGCTTCCCTTTGCAGCATGACAAAAGCACCCCACAACTCAGTGGCTCAGACAGCAGCGTCCACCAGCTCTCATGCCTGGACAGCAGTCCCAGCCTGCAGGGCCCTTCTGATCTCAGCTGGACTCTCCCTTCAGTGCTCAGCAGCCATCGAGGCCAGGGTGGGGCCAAGTGAGGGAACCAGGGATGGCTTTAGTTCTGCTCGCAGGCCTTCCGCTGGGCTCCCGCAGAGAGGGGGGAGCTTGGGAGGGCTCACAGTGGTGCCTCCACCAGGTGGTCACAGGCCAGGCCTCATTTGGAGGAGTGAAGAAAGAGTGTCCACCTCCATGGAAGGGCTGCAAGATGTTAAGGACATTTTGTGCTTTTCCACATGCCTGGAGCAGGTGGGGCTGAGTCTCCCCACACTTCTGAGAAAGGACGCCACCCCTGATCACCACTGGAGTCCAGTGAGGCACCAGGCCTAGGGTCCTCTTGAGGGTACCCTGGGGCCTGACCTGGTTCTGGTCCCTTTGCCTGTCCTGGAGCCCAGGGCAGGTGTGGACACTGCTACCCAGAGCCCAGTGCTGGCACCTGTCTGAACCTTGAGAGGCTGTCCTGCACCAGGGGGTGTCTCTGTCTCTCTTTCAACTATGTCTCTTGTGTCTCTGTTTGTCTGTTTCTGTCTGTCTACATATCTGTCTCTCTGTTTCTCTCTCTTTTTCTGTGTCTCTGTCTCTATCTCTTTCTCGATTTCTCTCTCTCTCTCTCTCTCTCTCTCTCTCTCTCTCTCTCTCTCTCTCTCTCTCTCTCTTTCCCTATCTATCTATCTTACACACTTACCCTCTCTCCCTTACCCCAAGGTCTGAAAACACTACCTGTCCTTTGTCCCCAGAGGGGTGGTCCACAGTGGCCACTGAGGTAGAACAAATTTTCTGTGAGTTCCTAGGGAACTCTGATGTCCTTCCAGAAGGAAAAAAATATTGATTGCTGATATCTGCAATAACGAACCCCAGCAAATCACGCAAATTACCTCCCGGTGGCAGCGTGACAAATGCATCTCTGGAGGAGTCCACAGAGTAGCCACTGCCAAACTCACATGAAACATCTCCAAGACGGGTCTGAAATAACTTTGGGGTGAGAGTCTAAGTGCACTGGCATTAAAACGACAACAGATGCTGCTGGATTATATATTAGAGAGCTAATTCTCATACAAAATTAGAATTGAGGACTCGGCTGCAGTGCCGTGCGTTTTCATTTTTAGCAATTATCGTGTAACCAGCCTGAATCTATACTCAAAAACCTCGTTTACATTTTTCTCTTACATGCTGCGTAAGGGAAATCGGCCCTTTAAGAAAACAGCTTGAGGAGAGCTCATCTTTTTAAATGGCCTTTCCCTAGCAGGTTGAGACAGTGAGGGGGGCTGGAGAAAACCATATCCAGCACGAGAAATGGGGGGCTGTGGGCTCTGGTGGAAAGGAAGATTTGGGACACTGTGTCCCCCGCCCCCAGCCTTACACAGAGGCTGCTTCCCCTGTTAAGGGCCCCTTAACAGGCAAGGTCACACCATGCCCCTAGCACCTGCTCTGGCTGCCAGAGACCTGAGTGCAGGAGGGAAGTGGCAGGTGTGACTGTCAGGTGGCAAATGGCACTGGGCACCTCCAGGACGCAGTGCAGGAAGCAGGTGGTCTCTGTCCCGAGGTCAGATCCAGCCCAGTGGGGACCAGGGACTCCACAGACACCGGTGCTGACCCTCCTGCAGCAATGGACCAGATCCAGAGGTCACCAAGCTGTGGGTCCAGGGCTGGCTCCACGGCCTCCTGGTTTCAGTCAGAGTTGCCTTAATCAACAGGGTGTAGACATAGGAAAGTTTGGATCCTGTGGGCTTAATGGGACAGAATCAGAGAGGGTTCTAAGATGATGTGGAAATGAGAACCAGTTTTCACATCTTCAAATAAGTTTACTGTCTTTTCTAGAGACAGGATCTCACTATGTATCCCAGGCAGGTCTCAAACTCATGACCCTCCTTACTCTGCCTCCACGTGCTGGGGTCACAGGCCTGTGCTGCCACAAAAAAAGTGGAAAGCAAAATAAGTCCACTTTCCATCTTTCAAGACAAGCGGGGAGAGAGGCAAAGGCCAGTGAGTTCCCGGGAACGGCTGAGATTCCTGGCTGCAGGGACCTCACCACCGGCAGTTCAGCCATCCGTGGGTTTGGAAGGCAATGCCAGTCATCCCTGCAAGGTGCACAGCTGTCATCTCAGATGACACAAGCAGGTCACCACGCAGCCATGGAGACCCCCCACTCTGCCCCGGCGAGCTGCTTCTCTGGGAAACTGAGCTTCCCTTACGGAGTCTGCAAGCGGGCCACAGCTTCCTGTGCCTTTGTGCTATTTCCTGAAGACTGCCGCTCCATATTTCTGCTTTTCAAAGCCCCAGATGCTTTCTTCATTCCCGCAGGAAAGGATTTGCTCTGTTAGAATCCTGTGGGGGAATTCCAGAGTCCTATGTCAGATTAGAAGCTGCTCAGAAAAGTGTAGCTTGTGATTTTTTTAAAATCCCAGGTCATGTCACCTTTTTACATTTTATATGAGTCATTTTTAGATTGACAACAAGAATTGAGAAGACACTACAGAGACTTCCTGTGGTGCCCACCCAGCAGCACTTGCATCTATGGAGCCTGTGTGTTTATCAGAAGTAGGAAGTCAACACGGGTACCGTTACTTTTCTACAACACAACTTTATTTGGCTCTCACCCATTTGTTCACTAATTTCCTCCGTCTGCTCTACTCTCCTTGTCTTCTCTGGTCTGTGACAGGTTCCCTGAACTGAGAATGGGGGTTCACAAGGAGCCTCCTGTAAGAAGCAGAGAGGGGTTTGGGGGTCACCGTGAAGCAATGTGTGTGCACGTGTTTCAGTATTTGTGGAAGGGAGCACATGTGTGTGCATAGTGTGCTGTATGTTTGCATATGCATGTGTTGGTGTGTGTGTGCATACATGTGTGGTACACCTGTGTATTATGGAGTGTGCTTGTGAGTGACGCATGTGTACATGTGTTTTTGCTTACACATGCTGTTGTGTGTTGGGGGGTGCAAGTTTGCATGCTCTGGGTGTGCCTGTGTAGCCATTCCGCGCCCCTGTATGTGTGGGTACATGTGTGTGCGTGTGTTTGTGAGGCCTCCCCAGCTCAGGGGCCAGCAGGGACACCACCAAAACCTACCGACCCATGATGGGAAGTTGTAGTCAGGGAGGCCAGGGCCACAGGCCCCAGGTGACTAACCAGGAGGAGGCAGGCAGAACGTGGTACAGCTGGAGACACTGTACCCAGGGCACCCTGGGCAGTGTCTGGAGCCATTTCTGATTGTTGGGGCTGGGGGTTGAGGTACCCAGGGGATGGAAGCAGGAGTGCTGCTCAACACCGGCCTCAGTGGCCCTGCCAAGGCTGCACGGAGATGACAGGGCTGTGTGGGCAATAGTGAGGCTCTGGAGACATGGGCTGACGCAGCAGCCCCAGAATAAGGGAACATGTCGCTCCTCCACCCGTCATCTGCCCTCACCTTCCAGGAGTCCAGGGTCAATGGTCTCAGGGCACTGTGGTCCTGAGGGAAGAGGCCCAGATCCCATGGCCTGGGGTCACTGAGGACAGGCTGGTCTGGGGTCGTGAAGCAGGAAGCTCTACCTGCAGCCAGAACCCATGTGTGCCCCTGTGGGTCTCTTTCCCTTCCTCCACCCCTGGATCCCCTGCTCAGGCCACAGCGTTACATTCAAGGCCCCGCATCTCTGCGCTCATCTTCCCGCTGCTCACTGCACAGCACCTGGTAGCCAGCCCAGGGGACCCAGGCTGTTCTCCTGTTCTGCAGAACTGCACAGCACCCTCCTCCCCCCCGCCCCACCCCACCCACCCCACCCCTCTCCCCTCCCCCGCCCCAGGCTCTGCTTGGAACAAGGTGCCAGCAGCCAGCCTTCATGGGCCCTCGGGCACCCCTGAGGCCGGGCAGGACCTGGATTATTGAGGGCTGGGCCTGGGTTGCTGGGCTGGGCCTGGGTTGCTCTCTGCAAAATCATGAGGGTCCTACCCAGCACTCCTTTCTTCTAACAGCTCCCTTGGTTCTTCCACAATTTTTTTTTCTTTTTTATTAGGATATATTCATTGTACGCGGGCATTCATTGTAACAATTCCAAATAGGCTTACACTGTACATTAGTTAGATCGTCCCCACCATCCCCCCCACAACCCTTTCTCACCCGACTTGAAGCAATTGCAAGAGGTTTTTGATAGTTGCACCAGCAGGCCTGGCTGGGAGAAGATGCTCCATTGTGAGCTCAATTGGAGGAGAAAGTGACAGCCAAGCATCCACCCAGGAAGGTGGGCACTGCTGGGGGGCTTTGAGATGCTGATGAGGAAGGGATGGAACCAAGAGACCGAGAGTGAGGTCCAGGCACTGAGCAGCGCCAGGTGGAACAGGGCTCCTGCCCATGTGCGCCTGGTTGCGATTCCTTCCTTTCTCCTCTTTCCCCTCATCCTGGACAGGGCTCCAGCAAGGAGAGCATACTGGAGGCCGTGAGCGCAGCCACGCACCATCCACGGGGAAAGGCTCAGCTCTCAGTGCCCCACAGTCAAGGTGGAGCTGGGAAAACATCACTGAGGGCAAAAAGGTCCAGGAATCAGGGGACACGACTCCAACTCCATGAAACTGGCAGGCAGTCCTGAGTGACCAGCAGGGACGTTGCACTGAGAATGGAGGCTGGACCCCGGGACCCGGGGCCGTGTCAGCCTGGCCCACAGAAACAGTGCTGCCTCTCACTCAGAACCTTGACCTAGCTGACTGGACCCTGGACAGCCTGTGGAACGCCCAGGAGGCCACAGGCGGGCCTGGCCCACAGAGCAGGTCCAGTTTGTGCAGCCAGCTTCGCCTCCTGCTCCAACCAGGGCCTCCATCACGAGGGCGTCTGAATTTCCCTCATCCACAAATTGTCATCCAAGAAATCAGTATTGCAATAACTCAGGAATGTGGTCCCTTTATTAGTCACTGTGTCGGCATCCACAAATAATCTGTCACAACTTCTTACTGAAATAGTGTAATCACAGCCACGGTAATTAGACCCCTCATTATGTCATCACAGCTCCCCTCCCTTGCCTCCCCTCCGGTGGCTCTCCTCACAGACTGTGATTTATCTTGTTTATGCACAAAACGTATTTCTACTGAGAATTGTGATTTCTGTTTGGAGTATGACTAGATACAATTTTTAACAAACACATCAATTACAGAAAATACTGAATTTTTCAGAAAGACACTCTCCCCCCACCCAGGAGACAAGGGGAAACTGAAGGAAAATCTCCCTTGTCATTATTGTTTTTAACCAGCAAAGTCCTGAAAGGAATGGGCTGGATGGCCTCAGGCAGCACCTCTGACCATGGCGGCCACTGATCCCTGCCTGTGCTCACAGCCTCCGCCTGGAACTCATTCCCGAGCCTAGGTTCTCCCTCCTGCTCCAGAGACACCTGCAGGGCCATCCTGGACCCAGGCCATCCCCAAAGGGCAGCTGGAGTGCTCTCACCGCCCACTCCCCGTCACTGAGCTGAGGACTGAGGGACGGTGTCATCTGCCTGAGTCTTCCCCCCGTGGCTGTCCTGCTGCAGGACCAGACGCAAATAGATATTCATTAATAGGGTGACCCCTTCCAGGGACACCCTGCTTTGTACCTGTGAACCCAGCATAACAACGGGGCCTCCTTCCCTTCTCCAAAAGGTCCCTGTGGACCAGTAAGTCACCTGCTTATCCTGATGACAGATGTTTATTGATGTACTGGGGTAGAGGGTGCCCAGGGGAAGGGATGCCTGTCTGAGCACAGGCTTTTTATCTAGTCTTCACTTTTGAAGTGTGTGAATTCTCTGTACACTCATTATAAAATAAGATTAAAACCAACGAGGTCAGAGGCCTTAAAATAAAATTGAAATCACTGAGCCCAAAAACTTTTTTCTTTTTTTTGGAGTCAGGTTCTTACTGCATCACCCAGGCTGGCCTTGTACTTACAATCCTTCCACTTCAGCCTCCCAAGGGCTGGGATTACAGGCATATACAACCATGCCTGGCCCCAACTGCATTTCAAATAAGTGACATGAAAGCACAGGGTTTTATCAACCACAAAAAGAGCTTTGAAGCAGTTGTGGGGCAGCATTGCCCCAGAGAACCCAGGAAACCACCCAGGCGGTTCAGGGAAAGAACCTGGGGGCCCTCGGGGCGGGGGGAGGAGGAGACTAACAACACGAGGCCACCTCAGACGGGACAGATTGGAGTGGGCTCTGTGAGTGAGTCCCACGGAGCAGGCTCACCCAAAACCACACAGGCCGAGACTGACTCTTCAGCTGCCACGAGGCACCAGCAGTCAGTGCGTCACAGGTGTTTCTGTTACCTGGCAGGGCCATGGGGGAACCTGGGAATGGTGAGTCACGGGACTGAGGGCTCCCTCTGCATTTCCCTAGTTTTTGTCATTGCGTCTCACTCCTGTGAAGAGGCACCATAAGCAAAGGAGGGCAAGCATTTAGGAGCCTGAGCACAGGCCGCAGGGCCCAGGCGGTCCTGTGCATCACTGTCCTCTAAGCTCAGAGAGCCCTCTGGTGACGCCAGCTGACAAGGCACCCTCATTCCTGCCCAGTGTGAGCCAGGCCTCTGAAGGCAGGGACCAGCCCAGCGCTGGGCCTAAGCCCATGTGGCAGCAATGCCAGGACCATGTTTTAAATGAATGAATGAGGGATGACGAGTGCATGATGAGTGAATGAATGGGTGCGTGATGAGTGAGTGTGTGAGTGAGTGAATGAACGAGTGGGTGAGTGAGTGAATGAGTGAGTGATGAGTGAGTGAGTGCATGAGTGGGTGGGTAGGTGAGTGAATGAGTGAAGAGTGAATGGATAAGTGAGTGAGTGGATGAGTGGGTGAGTGGGTGGGCAGGTAAGTGAGTGAGTGGGTGAATGGGTGAGTGAGTGGGTGAGTGAGTGGGTGAGAGGGTGGATGGGTGAGTGAGTAAGTGGGTGGATGAGTGAGTGAGTGAGTAGGTAAATGAGTGGGTGAGTGAGTGGGTGAGTGGGTGGATGAGTGGGTGAATAAGTGGGTGAGTGGGTGGGTGGGTGAGTTAGTGGGTAGGTAAATGAATGAGTGGGTGAGTGAGTGGCTCTCGGGTCTTTGGGGGGCTCTGAGCTCTTTAGGCTCTGGAAAAGTGTTCAAGTACAGAAAATGGCGGAAGGGTGAAAGACAGGTGGAGAGCCTACTTGTTGTCCTCCTGAAGCTCTCACCCTGTGAAGGGCAACACCTAGCTGTGGTGCTGGGCTGACCACCCCTGCGCGCTCCACACGCCCGCGGGCCCACCACAGGCTCCAGCTCAGCCAGAGCTCAGGTCATGCAGGGCAATTTCCATAGCTTACAGCACCCCCACCACCCAGACAGCCACGTGGGGCACACGGCAGGCAGTACCCACGGCCCTGGACCACCACCTGGATGGGTCCTGCCCCACAGCTTCTCCAAAGTTCTTTTGGTCATTGATAAACACCATGCTTTGATGCTGTTGCATTGGCTCAAAATGAAGCCCACCCTGAGCTACAGCGCCCCGCCCATCAGACCCTGGCACCTCAGAACAGCCTGCTCAACCAGCCCGGTGGACGGCTGATCCGCAGATCATTCCCCAGTCCTTCATCTTAAAGCATCCAGGAAATCAAGTCATCCAAGGAGGGTGACCGCTGGACCAGGTATGGAGCAGTGGCCAGCGCTTGGCACAGACTGAGTGACCAGCTTCCAGCCTCCTTCAGCCGGTGGGTGGAGGTGGCTGAGACGGAGGCTGCCACAGTCTCTGGGCAGCAGAGCAACCAGAACGCCCTCCCTGATGGCCGCCAAGGCTGTGTCCAGCCAATGGGCTTGCCCAGAGCCACAGTGCAGGTCTGAGCACCAGCATGTCCTCCAGCTTACAGACGGCTCATCTGTCTTCATTATCTCTCACGGCTGCTGCCCAGCAGGCTCCTGAGGCCCGAGAAGGGGTTGAAGGAAGCAAATCAGCAAGAAACAGCTGCTCCCCGAGCCTGGCCTGCACTGCCTCAGCCTTACAGGCCCAGCCTGAGGACTGCATCCCCCACCCCAGCCACAGACAGTCCTGTTTTGAGAGCCACCCGGGGCTCAAAACTAGAGGGGACAGCACACTGGAGGACCCTGACCCAGAGACATCCCATCAAGAGAAGAGGCTCAGGCCATGGGGCAGTAAACAGCATGGGGTCCCACAAGGCCTGTGTTTGGGTAGATCTGGCCAGAGCTCGTGACTTGGGCCTACCCATGCCTCCATGAGAAGATGCCCCTACGGGTCCTTGCTCCAGCTGGGGTGGCAGCTCTCCAGTCCCTGACTCCCTTGGCCCAGGTGGCCAGGAGCCCCTCACAGTCCTGAGCTCTGCTGCCACCTCGAGCTGGTCAGGTGCTGGGGTTGCTCAGGGTAACAGAGGAGCTGGGCACCACCTCCCTTCTGGAAGCTGATGCAACCCCCATCTCCAGCCACCATGGCCTGGGGAGGGATCTCTGCCCACAACCCGGAGGAGAACCAGGCTCAGAGCACCCAGGAGGAGGGGCCCCCAGGCCTGAGAAGAACCTGGTATTTGAGGAGGTGTCCAGCTGGGCCCAGCAAGGAGACACTAGTGTCTGAGTGAAGGTGGTTCCATCTCCTCTCCAGGACTTTGCCCCCCCTGTAGGTTTCTCTGCTCTGTTTTGCCTGCTTCCTTTGTCCTGAATTCCTTAGCTCAGTTTGTCTCTGGCCAGCTCCGCCTTAATTTCAAGCAGCAAGCAGATTCCAACGTGCTAATCTGAAAATGAGGACATCCAGGGAGCCTCAGCACACACAGGGCTGAGGGGTCCCCCACTCGGTGCAAGGAGGTAGTGCACCACTTTTTCTGTCCCTGTCTGAGGAGGACACTGGACAGGACTGGAGAGGACGGTAGTCCCACCTCCGCCACCGCAGCAGCAACTCAAGGCCCTGGCTGACCTGCAGCCCAAGGGGAAGAGAGGCTGGGGGGAGTGGGGGAGGAAGACAGTGGACATTGTGTCTTGAGGGGAAAGATGCTCT
Organism: Castor canadensis; assembly: GCF_047511655.1. Taxonomy (NCBI): domain Eukaryota; kingdom Metazoa; phylum Chordata; class Mammalia; order Rodentia; family Castoridae; genus Castor; species Castor canadensis. The sequence continues at coordinate 158,012,458 of NC_133393.1, forward strand.
TGGCTGAGAACAGCAGCAGAAACACCGAGGAAATGACAGAGCAAGAAGTGCCAAATCTTGCGTGGAGAAACGCTGAGGCTCATGCAGACGGGGTGTTCGGGCCTCCAACCAGCAAGGCTGCCACTCCACTCCGGGGACAGTCCCCAGGTGGGGCCACACGCCTGAAAGGAGCAGGTGGGGCACACACTGTTCCCTTCTTGGAGATGCACAGCCAATCACACGAGTTTACTTACCTGTTGATCCACCTTCTGAAACGAATAACATGGGGATCCTCATGCTTGAAGGCATCCCCCAGTCTCCACCGGTGAGAAGTCAGCAATGGCTCCGCCACCAGCAGGAAGGAATGGGGGATTTGACTGCATCTCCATGGACGCCAGGACCCCTGCACTGTCCCAGAGCAGATAGAATGGCAGCAATGTGCCTATGACAACATGCAGAAACAGAAATCACAAAATGCCTTTAGACAGAATTACATCTGTTTTTAAACCTGTCCATAAAGGAAACTCAGCATGAACTAAGATCAAAGTATGACAGTTGTTGTCTATAGGCAATTTTTTAGATTCCAGGATTTAATTTCCTTCCAAAGTCTTTCAAATAAGCTCACATCATATTTTTTTATTTAGGCAAAAAAGTTTGTATTGATAAGCAATATAAGATCCAGAACTTTTTATTATCTAGACACATCTCAAAGCCTCACTGTGAAAAAAGAGTGTAAATATTTCATTAATAATTCCTACTGATTACACATTGAAATGATATTTAGGACATGAGCTAAATAAAATTTACTGGTAGGATTAATTTTGTCTGTCACTCTTTCCTTTTCAGTGTGGCTCTAGATATTGTAACACTGCCTCCCACTGTTCCTTGATGTCCTGGGGGTTCAATTCCAGGACCCCCTGCAGAGTCAAACCCTGCACAGAACCTGCACAGCCCTCTGTGAACTTTAAGTCACCTTGGGATTGCTAATGACTCCCGGTACAAGGCAGAGGTCTTCCCCACCCTCTGGGTGCACAGGCTGAATCTGCGATGTGGAGCCTGTGCACTCAGAGGTCCACTAGCCATGGTCCCCATCGCATCTCCGCTGGACAGCTTGTCCAGATTCTGTCATGGCAGCCTGGATGGACACAAGTTTGGCAAGTGAGACTCACAGAGTCAAAACACAACTGATTTCCCGTCACTCGCAGCCTCACACCTGCCTTGCACCGCAGGATAGAGAGGTTGAAATACCCAGCTCTGAGTTTTCAAAACCCCAATTGAGGGTCCCTGGAGAAGTGCATCCTCCAGGCTTGTTGTCCCAGCAGAGAGGACAGACACCCTCAGTGTCACACCCACAGACCACAGCCAGTTCCAATGGCCCTGCAAAAAGGGGACAATGAGACTACCAGGAACCCTAATACGGTGCATTGGCGTGTGAAACATGTACAGACTGTGAGTTCAAAGGATGGAAAGCCACCTGCTCCAGTCCACCTGCGAGGCTGTAGGGGCGCATTTCACAACTTTGAAGACAGGTAAGTAAGGGGAAGATGCACTCTAGCCTGACTTCCCTGTACAAATTACGCCTGATAGCAGCCAAGTAGTGAAGGAGGAAAACTATGTCTTAATGAGAACCCACTTCTCCCTCTCAGGGGCTAGGGCTGGAGTTAAGTGCTGTTAAGAACTGTTAAATACTATTAAGTACCATCAAAATGCTAATAGAATTGTTAGTTCTGGGTGAGCTTTCATTACACGTTTTGCAGTGCTGGGGTTTGAACTCAGGGCCTCACTCTTGCTAAGCAAGTACCCGACCACTGGAGCCACTCCACCAGCCCTTTTTTGCTGGGTATTGTTGAGATGGGGTCTTGTGCACTGTTGGCCTCACTGACCTCAAGCCACAGTCCTCCCAATCTCCACCTCCCAAGCAGCTGGAATGACAAGCATAAGCCACCACGCTCAGCAAAGGGACACTTTGTGTGTGTGCACGGTACCAGGTTTGAACTCAGGGCTTCATGCTTGCGAGGCAGGTGCTCTACCACTTGAGCCACTCCTCCATGCTCATCACATCTTTGTTGTAAACACCCAGGACGTTTGATGGGCCCTTTCCTGATGCCTGGCAGCATTGCGATGTCAGCCAAGCAGCCATTCCGACTGCCCTCGCGTCAGTGGGCTGCTCTAAACACTCCACAAACACCTTGAGGAAGATACATAGCAGACACAGCTGATTGCTGTCAAAGCACAACTCTGGCTCCTGGTGGCACTGTTTGCCCCACAAGCTTCTGTCAAACTTTTTGCCATCACAGCCTCAGTGAACTGAGATGCTGCAGCTGTTCCCACCCAGGCCACAGGGGGCACACTTCCCCTGGTGACCC